>NC_136910.1:8538881-8816381 GCF_949606895.1 Notothenia rossii
AGCTTATGGGCTAGGCTTATGGGCTAGGCTACTTCGCACTGTGACTTTGCCAACTGTCCTTATTAGGTAAGAGCCAGGCAAGACTTTCAATTAATTCAGCGCCCTGGCAGTCACCCGTATACTGTACATGTTTAACAACAGGCCTCATGCCAGACAAAGTTTGCCAAGCAGAACAGATTGGACTGAGAAAACAGCATCGACATAACAGGGATAACCTTAATGCTCCATCATTAAACACAACTGATCAGAAGGGTTTATGGGTAATGCTCATTTAGATCCTCTGAAGAGATAAGACGTTTCTTCATCTTATTTTGGCCTCAGGCTATCAAATATCAGTTACATAATATGCAGAGGAGCAGCTTTTTATTCCCTATATTAAAAGATTTTATACTTGTTCTGTTTTTCTCTTTTCTTCCAGCCCGGATTTACTTTAAAGAGATGCAGGTCAGGCTCATGAGATCATGTCTGGATTACTGAACAGGTCTGACGGGCACAGGTCCAGGGAACCATATTGTCCCCCAGAGCCCCCCTTGGCCTTCACCCACAAAACGTCACTCCAAGAAACACATAGCGGCCGGGATGAGACTCAAAATGGCCGAAAGTAATCACATCATTACCACTAAGAGAAATAACTTGATCACAAATTAGCCTCTGTGGCTAAATCTGGCACATGTACATGATGGACTCAAGTGCTCATGTTAATTAATGTGCGTTGTCTCTTCTTAAATAAATACATTCAAATACAAAATGATCCAAAAAAGACACGAACAATTATTTTAAAATTATTTTAAAATGACCAAAAATGTGTCACAAGGGAGTGGGACACAACTTTACTGTAAAGTGATCACAACGTGACCACAAATAGTAAAAAAAAAGAGACAACAAACATCTACAAAATGACCAAAAGGAGACACAAAGTAAATGAACACAAAATGACCTCAAATATATACAAAGTGACTGGACACAAAATGACCAAAAAGATACACCAAGTGACTACTGGTTCTATGTGGGTGGGCATTCGACATGCCTGTGCCCGGGGACCTATCGTCTCACAATTTGCCCCTGGCTGAGGCTGTAAAAAAGAGTGAGTGAACTGTTAATATGTCTAGTATCAGGAAGATAGGGAGAATGAAGCCTCGGAAAAAAAAGAGAATGAAATGGAAACGGATGGATATTGAATAGCTAGTTTTCAGCTCCTCTTGAAACATTCAGGTGTCTCACACACTGCAGAACGGGCTACGGGCTGAGAGTTTCCTCGGGGGTCATCTCATAAATCACAGAGAAGGTCGAGCCCGTGGGCTGACAGCAGAGAGCATCGGGGGTCAAACACACTTGGGGGACACACACCTCTGAGCTGGGAACAAATAGAGCAGAGCTGCTCCTCCTCTCTGCACTTCAGACACCACGCTCATGTCCTAGTTTTTACTTTTTTTGTGTCACCTCAAGTTTCTTGTTGTAAGGGGGTGGCCTTGTTATTTCACTGCTCTCAAATTCATCTTCATGCAGAGGAAACTTTGTGTTCTAGCTGCCCTATAAACAGAGGGGTTGGGGACAGTGCTCTGTTTTTTGGGTTTGGGCAATCTATAACAAAAGTAAAGAATATATCTTGTCAAAAAGAAATTCAAGGTTCTTCACTTCACGAAAAAATCCAATGAACATCATATTACTGCAAAGAATGTGGCCAAAACTGCCAGGACATGCCACAAACCCAAAGTAAAGTGTCTGAAAGTATTAAAGTCTTATTTGTGTTATTTAAGCATACGAAAAAGTGTGAAGGGAGTTGTCTAAAAGTTAACAAGCAGTATTTACTTAAAACACTTTCCCTATCTTGTTTGTGACATTTTCCAAAAACAACACTTTGGGCAAAGAAAAACTGAATTTGACTAAATCTCTGGAGAATTTAGAAACATTTGTTCCCAACAGCAGGTACCTAAACTTTGAACAAAAGAGAGATTTATTTCACTTTAGCGAACATATGGTGTACCAGGAAAATTAAAAAATTGTAAATATGATTGCTGCTGGCGTACACTAGAGCTCCTGCTCCAACACCTCACACATTGGTGTTTGACCCTCCTCAGCTGCCCCTCTCCGTCTCCTACTTTAGCTCGAGATTTAGCTTTTTCACTCTTTCAGTCTCCCTTGTTTCCTCAAAGGCAGAAAAAACTTTCCGACTGTAGTCACATTGATTGTACATCTGTTTTCACTATTCAATAACAGAAAAAAACAGCTATTTACAGTCACACCACTCACTGAGTCATATGGTCCCCCTCTTATCTGTCTAAATCCTTCAATAACCCTCCATTTCATGTTGAATTTCATTATCCCAATTGCGACAGTCACAGTGGAATTCTCATAGAGCCGAATGTAACACATATAAATGCAATTGAGTGATACAAATGTACGTTTTTAATGATAAACAAATAATAGTATATGCACAATAGGGAGTTTATATTCCCAGAGCTCTCATAAATATAATATGTTAAAGCAACCACTAAAAGTAATTGTTCAGATTTGTTCTGAAATTAACAGAGATCAATACGTACATCAGTTATATCGATTAAAAACACCTTAATTTTAACAGTATCCCTTATAAGTTTCATCCTGAATACATTTTTCACGGAACAATTTAGTAAAAAACACTAACATTTATTTTATTGCTTGTTTTATGTGCTTAATACAATTGGGACTACATTTCCCACAATTCCACTTGGTATTTGCTCCTCGCTGTTGGTTGGCCCCAGTTGATGACGCTAAAAACATGCGCATGTAACCTTGTGCTAGTGTGTAGTTTTGTTGTAAAACCAGCTATTGAAACGGCGTTAAAACACATTTGAATGTTATATTTAGCATTCATAGATACTCGGTAGTCATGAACAAATATATTTTACCAGTTTCTGTCTTTGGGACAGTGTTTGGAGTTGCTGTTTTACTGAAGTGAGTACAAATGACTGTCTCTGTATCATGATGTAACTGTACATTTCAAACTGCATGTGTCACATTTGCTGCTGAATACAGTGTTAGCTTTACATTCAGACTTAGTTAACAATATATTTACTTAATATAATGTCTAGTTGGTTCAAAACGTACTTTTTGTTGTACTGGTTTGAAGGTAGCTTAATTGGTTTAGGTTTTAAGTGTGCTTAAGTATTATGTTATTTCCTCCCATTATGAGTGATTAACTCTTAAGCTGTTATATATAAACCAGTACACAACATCTTCACAAAGAACAGCCCAGTTATATAAATATATCTTCTTCATAAAGGCAGCTTTTATAACAGGGTGGATGTATTGGATTGAGTAGATGTAAAGGTGTTAATGACATTCTGCTCACTCATTCACAGTTAATAAGGATTGTGTGAACGCTGGGGAATTCTTTGTTTTTATGTGTGTTATCTCACTTACAGTTATGAGCCTCAATAGTTCATTCAGTTCAAGTCAAGGAACAAACACCTTTTTTTGAAGGTGAGGTCAAAAGTTCAAGACTGTGATGAAAACAAAAACATTGTGTGTTTCAGTCACAAAACTGGATTCATGGCAGAATAAACCTACAGTATGAGGGGATTTCTTGGATATAGTTCAGCTGGTTGGCCCCAATTCCTCCCCATCTTTATGCAATTTGAACAGTATTAATAGGCTGGTTGTCCCCAAGTTTGTTGTGCAACCAATTGAACATATCCAATATGAACCATAACACTGAAAAAAGGACCTTAACTTAGATTTTGGCCCACTTTAAAAACACTACACAGCCATAGTCAATCCGCTGGGGTTGTTTCCCTTATGTTTATGATTAGGATTCATGCATTCATTTTACACTTAGCTACGGCCCTTATTGGATCAGTTAATATTGTGATTAAGTGCTGCATATTCCCGAACCAAAATAGCACAAATAATTTTCACAGTAAACCCTGAGCTGTACTGGGCCTCTGCAGTTGCTTTGCCCATTTGCTAAGTCTACCTTGAGGTGACTGGACTGGATATAACTTGAGTATGACTTTCCTCAATATATGTTAATTCCAGCCTCCGGTACAATATTTCATAATTTCCCATCTGACACAGCTTGTAAAAGAAGCTCTCTATCCTGCTGTATAAAGATTTTCCTGAGTAAAATTATTGGGCTGATCAATTGGCAGCTGTTATATTATGTAAACAGACAGGTAAGGTAGACAAGATAGAAACAGTTGAGTCCAGGCTCATTAAGAAGCAAGAGAGACATAACTGAGATTTCCTGGTTTCCATGCTGAAATAGGAGGCTTGTTCAAACGCAATGGCACTAAAATAATTATTCTTATAGGGAACATATGACTGGAGGCCGGTGTACTAGTAAAGCTACCTTAACTGGGAAGACTGTGGTGATAACGGGAGCCAACACCGGCATCGGGAAAGAAACCGCCCGGGACCTGGCAAAGAGAGGTGTGGAGCATTTGGTCATACAATCTTCAGTTGTTATTTTGCTCACAATGACATGCTTCTTTCTCCATTCTGGTATCATCAGGGGGTCGGATCATTATGGGATGTCGAGACATGGAAAAGTGCGAGTCAGCTGCCAAGGAAATACGAGGGAATACCCTGAATCCTCACGTTTATGCTTGCCAACTCGACCTGGCCTCAATGAAATCCATAAGAGAGTTTGCAGAGAAAATCAAACAAAGTGAGGAAACAAAACAAGTCACCGTCAGTACAGTTATGTGTTCAGTTATAGAGATGAAGCACACCGTAAAAGCTTATTTAATATGATTGTAAGTTATAGTTATACCATTTTAAAATCATATGGCTGTTTTTATCAGTAAGTGATTTATGTCTGTTGTCAAGTTTTGTGTGGAAACCAGGAAGAGTGTGGGGATCCTAATAACATCGTAACATCCTAAAATCGATGTTATTGTCTTGCAGAGGAGCAGCGTGTGGATGTTCTGATAAACAATGCAGGGGTCATGAGATGTCCAGAAGGGAAGACAGAAGATGGATTCGACATGCAGTTTGGAGTTAACCACCTAGGTACCTAATTTAAGTCAGAGTGAGTTTTTCTAAACTCTCCGAATGTACGCTTTTTTGAATGTAAATATCTGAACTCGATCACCACCTGATTCCGATAGCTTCTCTCTTCCTCCAGGCCACTTCTTGTTGACAAATCTTCTGCTGGATAAGTTGAAAGAATCCGCCCCCAGCAGAGTGATCAACCTGGCCTCCCTCGCCCACATCGTTGGAAAGATAGACTTCGAGGACTTGCACTGGGAGAAAAAGAAGTTTGATACCAAGCAGGCGTACTGTCAGAGCAAGCTTGCCAATGTTCTGTTCACCAGAGAGCTCGCCAAGCGATTACAAGGCGAGTCCACTGGCTGCTGCCTATGTGGGCATGTGTGGGAGGGAGTAGGGACTGTGCTCTTGTTTGTAATTGGCCATTGGATGTGTGTATTTTTAAAACAATGGTGTGTGTGTGTGTGTGTGTGTGTGTGTGTGTGTGTGTGTGTGTGTGTGTGTGTGTGTGTGTGTGTGTGTGTGTGTGTGTGTGTGTGTGTGTGTGTGTGTGTGTGTGTGTGTGTGTGTGTGTGTGTGTGTGTGTGTGTGTGTGTGTGTGTGTGTGTGTGTGTGTGTGTGTGTGTGTGTGTGTGTGTGTGTGTGTGTGTGTGTGTGTGTGTGTGTGTGTGTGTGTGAACAGACACAGGAGTCACGGTGAATGCTGTGCACCCGGGCGTTGTTGCCACGGAGCTCGGGAGGCACACCAATCTGCACCAATCACAGTTCTCCACCACTGTGCTCAGTGAGTATCCTGCTTGCTTCTTGGAGTCTGAGTTTAGAGAAATCAATAAATGTTAATCTAATGCAAATGCACAAATTACCTTGGACTGTATGAACTCTGTTACATGGCAGTAGTCTATTCTCATCTACTCTGTATGTATAAATACACTTTAACAGACTGCACTGCTGCCATAAAAAGTTTCCTACTGACAACCAAGTGTAGATGCTATTTGATTTAAAATGATTTCCATGGTTTAAAGTATTGGATTAAGTATTTAGATTCTTTGCTGAAGTAAAGGTAGCAATACAACTTAAAAAACTCCATTAACCACCTTGAGATATCTTCAGTAACAAAGGTATCTGTTCATGTATTACATATTTATACATATGCACATCATTAGTCTACAGTGTTTTGTTTTACAGTACAGTATTCCAGTACTTGTTCCATCCTATATTTTCATACTTTACTCATTCCTGCATTTTATTATTGCACTAACTAATTAGGTATTCTCTATGTTGCATTGTTGGATGAGCTTTCGATTTAATATTGTTACATCAACAACTATGCTCTAACTGTATGTATGAATATAAATAAAGCATTTACATTTTGAACCCCCCTACAGGTCCTTTTTTCTCGCTGTTAGTGAAGAGCCCAGAGCTGGGGGCCCAGCCCAGCATCTACCTGTCCGTGTCCGAGGAGGTGGAGGGGGTGACGGGGGCGTACTACGATGTGATGACAGAAAAGGAGCCGTGGCCTCAGGCTCTGGACGATGACGTGGCTCTCAGGCTGTGGGAGGTCAGCAGCAGGCTGGTGGGTCTGGAGGAGGAAGGACAACTGAAGCCCCCGACAGAGGTCCAGAACAGAGCCGCCCAGCCGGCCCTCACACAGCCGAGCGGACAGAGCGCAGATGTGGGAGCTGAGGGGCTGTAGCTGGCCTCTGGACCTGCAGGGGATAATGGACCTTTTATGGCTTGAGCTGAAACAACTCTCTGTCTGAGTCTGAGTGTCTGCTTGTCTCTGTAAATGTATTGTTTTGTACAAGCCTTCATGTTCCTGCATCAGGATATTTTCTTTAACACATGGCAGCCTTTAAAAGTGGACTCTGACTTCTTTTCTTTCTTTTTCAAATCAATCAATCAGAATCAAAATACTTTATTTATCCTGGGGGACATTGGGTTTTGTGACAGTTGATTTATTTTGAAATTAAATAAATAATGTTAAAGTAAAAAGGTCCAAAACAAGATCAAATAAAGTCAGCACATTGATATGCACATAAGAAGTTTATGTAAAAATGTGCACAGTGTACTCCAATAAAGTGACACTATGTAATATATTAGCACTTTCATTACCCTGCAAAGGAAAATGTCATAAATAAACACACTCTTTAATATACTCAGGGGTTTGCTTCTTCCGCCTCATTTGGTCTGATATGACCCGTAGCCTATAGAGGCTAATGTTGGCAATCTTTCAAAAAGATATTGCCATGTAATGAACATTAGTGAGTCACTTTGTTTCTTTGACTTTTCTACTTATTTAAGGGCTACTTTTACACAATACTTTAGTGTTATGCCTCCTGGAGAATTCATCCCTGAAATCACATTATACATAAGCACAGACAGTATCTCACACAGACATACTGTAAGGACAATGAGTGAGTCAAGTCTCAGTCAGTAATTTAAACCACATGTATTTACAGCAGAAGGCATTATTATACATATTTACTGCAGGTTCACATTGAGAGAGTTGCAAATGTTTATTATTGTGGATTGAAGCAGAAAATAATGACAAATTGCGCCATCTGGCTGCTGGAGTCTAAATACAGACGGTAGTTTGATGTTTTACAGATCATGCAAACAACACTGCTCATCATGTATCTAGGTGTGCAGATTTGTTCAAGTGTGTAAATGTTTTCTTTATATTGAAAGCCTTTGATTGGATGTATGTAAACCTGATAAGGAAGCCAGTTTGTAGATTACTTTTTGTAATCCATAATAGAAATATGATCTGCTTCAAACGAAAATCAGATGTGTAAATGTTGCATGGTTATTCGTTGCAGATTGCATTGGACTGCAAATCACTGCCCATACAGTACAATTTTATTATAATATTCACAACAAAATCAGAAAATGCTAAATACTTTTTCTAATTTTCTGGAATTGTTTGTGTAATGTATTATACTTGACTAGAAATATTGATATTGTAGAAAAAGCTAACACATTCAGACATATAAGTAAGGTAAGGTAAGAACAGTATAAGTTCATTTGAGGTAAAGCCACACTGTTTAACCTTTCTCTGGCATAAAATGAATTAGCACTAAACTAATTTAGTTAACTTTTTGTTTTGCTTTGGCTCTTGTTTACTCTTGCCTCTTAAAAAACAAATCAAGTTACAAAAGCACTCATCTCATTTTCTAATCATCTCAGACCTCTCAGTGCACAGAAGAATACCCATCCCAAAAGTATTTGAGAGATCCATTGCATAGGGCTTTTTCCAACAGTGAATCCCAAAGTACAGATCAATACGGGACACTCTCTGCTCTAATGCACACGATCATCATTTTCCCTGAAACTGTAAACCCTTGATCGTTTATTTCAGTGTTGGTTTACCAGTGGAGGCTCGCGCTGGTGCCTTCCCAGAGGATGATGGTTATTGTAGACGAGCAACACAATCACTGGGCTCTTCTAAGCTGTCCATATTGTTAGAGACTGAACACTCCCTGGAGCATGGTGCTGTCAGATATACTTTCTAGAATTAAGTAAAAATCAACTCTGACCTCTAAAGTCTACTTATACTATTTTCTAACCCTGTTTTATGTGTGTATCCTTCACAAAGTGGACAAAGAACTCAAATTGTTTACTTTTAAGTACAATTAGTTATACCACAGTGAAGAAATACAGTTTTACAATTAAAAGTCCTGTGTTCAAATGTTATTTCAAATACGGTATGAAAGAATTAGCAACTAAAAAAAGAACTCATTCTGCACAACAGCCCATTTGAAAAAAAATGTATATCTATGAATACTCACTACTTTTTTTTTTACAATATTCATACATACATACTTCTACTATTTTCTAACCCTGTTTTATGTTTGTATCTTTAACAAAGTGGACGAAGAACTCAAATTGTTTACTTTTAAGTGCAATTAGTTATACCACAGTGAATAAATACTGTTTTACGACTAAAAGTCCTGTATTCAAATGTTATTTCAAATACGGTAAGAATTAGCAACTAAAAAAATAACTCATTCTGCACAACAGCCCATTTGAAAAAAAATGTATATCTGAATACTCACTACTTTTTTTTTTTTTTTTTTACAATATTCATACATACTGCTGGGTAGCTTGTAATTTTTATCGAGTTGATATTTCAATCTATAATAATACATGATCTTTTATGATTAGGTTGTCCAAAGAAAGTCAAAAGGATATTATTTGCCTCAGATTTTCTGTGGAATAAATAGTATTTAGTAGCAGGAAATGGAAATACTGCATTAAAAAACAACTGTTTCAAATTGTACTTAAGTACAGTTAAGAAAATATGTTTAGTTACTATCCAGCACTGACATTCTTCCTATATTAACTTTGTCTGAATCAACAGTTGGACAGTGAGGTATCAGTGCCCTTGAACATACCCCTACCGGACTTCATTTCCCAGAATGCCTGGCTAAAGAGGCAAAAGTTAGCGTCCAAGGTACAAACAATGTCCTCTGCAAAGAAACACCTAATGAGTGAGTAATACATGTGAAGGTGGCTCGTCAGAGAAACGTCCTGTTTCGTGTGGAGGTCGTGTATCTTTGAAAGGAGTTGGACGGTCTCAGCGCTAACAAACTAGCTTGGCTTTTTCCAAAAGGTAAAACTACTGCAGCAGCTAGCTTCAACTAAACTTCACTGCGCAGTCCTTACATTTTAAAACTGTTGCACTCTGCAGATGTAGAAAGCATTACAATAACTTGATATGTTTACAGGGATAGACAAAATAAGATACAACCATTACATTATGATTCAGTCAGTTGCTAAAGCCTTGAAGTGCATCGTTGTGATAACTGCCACCATAACCTTTTTTATGTAACTGCCTTGACTCACTTTTAGTTTAGTTTTTTTATTTAGTAGGTAAATGACAATGTGAACACAAGTGCTTCGAATCAGAAGTTCAAGAGGAAGTTATGCATTTACAGCCCAGTCTTATACTGCTTTGTGATTAAAGTCAATTTAATTGCTAAACATTTATATGCATTATCTATCAGCATGGCAGAGCCACAGAAAAAAGGAGAAATGCTCCCTGAAGATGTTGGATCGGATGACTGCCTGACTTCATACACACACATCTACAGTCCAGATTTGTTAAAGTACGTATGAAAATAATTTTCCATGGACTGGCCAAAGTGAGCTAGTTGTTGACATGTTTGTTGCTGTTCTAATTACATTATCTATGATGGTTTGCCCCTTATTTTCCAGAGATCAGGTGGCTTTTATCACAGGTGGTGGATCTGGAATTGGACTGAGGATAGCTGAAATCTTCATGAGGTGAGAACACGTATTGTTTTGCCATAACATGCCCAGTGCAAGAACATCAAACATATTATGATACAGGTACTTATGAGTGCATGTGTTATAATAGAATAAATCCATGTTAAGGAATAAATGCTCTCTCAGCAATATGTTGTCACTATTTATCAACAGCAAAATGTGTGACTGAGATAGACTATATGTACTTTAAACTTTCTGGTTGTGTTATCTCACAGCCTGACATTCATAATTATGCTTGTGTGACAAAGTTGACAATACTCATGTGGTAAAAGTCTCTCTTGCTAAATTAGTGGAATACTTTGTAACCTTTTACAAGCAGCCAGATTAACATCAAATGGAACTTCTGCTCTTGACACTAATATTTATCAATTATTGTTATTTTTTGTGTGCTTTTGGCCTTTTATCCTTTTTTTTTTTTTTACCTTGCATTCACTTACTTCTGTCCCTCACTCTTGTTAACTATTTCATCCTAAATGAAATGTCTTCCCTTCAGCTGAATCTATTCAAGCATTGAGAATTCACTTTTGTGTTGTTATTTGAACTCTTTCTTTTCTTTCAGACATGGCTGTGACACAGTGATTGCGAGTAGGAACTTGGACAAGCTTAAAGAGGTGATTCCTCTAACTTATTTTCCATAAATTCTGTATCTCAAATTATAACTAATTGTATTAGCCTTATACAATCTGATCTTGTGTCACTCTAGGCAGCTACGAAGCTGTCTGCAGCATCTGGACGCCGCTGCCTCCCTCTGTGTATCGATGTGAGGCGGCCTGAGAGCATCGCAGCTGCTGTGGAGGAGACCCTGAAAGAGTTGGGCCGCATTGACATCCTCGTTAACAGTATGTAACACTTTAAAACATGTCTAGAAATGATCACCTAGTTTGTGTTGCCAATACATTTAAAGTTGTCTGAATGGTGAATATGTGCAAATGACCTTTAAACAACTATGAACGTTTTTGGTTTAATCATCAACTTTTCTGATTCTGTGTATCTTTATCTTTGCACCCTAATCTCCTTAACAAATTATTGCGTCACTAGCTTTAATGGCTTTGGTTAAAGTCATGGTTACTATTGTTGACAGATGCTGCTGGAAACTTCCTCTGCCCGGCTTCGTCACTCTCCTTCAATGCCTTCAAGACAGTGTTGGAGATAGACACTATGGGCACATTCAACACCAGCAAGGTGGTGTATGAGAAGTGGCTGCAGGTACAGTATTCTTTCTATCTATAGGACACAATATGTCTCAGTTAAGGACACACTAGTCTTAGTTAAGTGTTATTGATCATTTCAATAAGATTCGCTCATTGCAATTCAATTTGGTCACCAATAGAGGACAGTATAGATCAGAGATTATTGATTACCTTGTGTCTAAATGAGATTTAAAGTGCTGCTTCTGCTGTCTAAAGCTCATTTACCCATGCCATTGTTTTTGACACTCCCATCATTTTTGTGTGAAGGATCATGGTGGTTGCATCGTGAACATCTCTGCAACACTTGGATACAGGGGGCAGGCCCTTCAGGTGCATGCTGGCTCTGCTAAGGCTGCAAATGGTAAGAACTTTTTTAAATGTTATAAAATAATATTAAAATGTGATTCTAATGACTGAATTATGCCGCTCTTGTCCCCCAGATGCCATGACCAAGCACCTGGCGGTGGAGTGGGGCCCCAGTGGGGTGAGAGTCAACACTGTGGCTCCCGGTCCTGTCTCTGGCACAGAGGGCTTCCGCAGACTGGGTAAAGATTTAACACTATATCGACAAAAAACAGCTGATTTATGGGTAATCCATGAACACTTATGTCTCACGCTTAAGGAAAAATGGTCCCCATAAAAACCCATGTAAACCACACTTTGATTTGATCCCATGGCCATTACAGCATAAAAACATCAATTGTGTTACATCACACTTTTAAATGAATGTCATTGGCTTAAAAACCTTGCTTTTTTTCTACTATTTCTTACAAGATTGATCCATTATATCATGTTTTTTTATTTATTGGCCAGCTACATGCTATATTCCTAGACACAAACAATGCATACAATTCAAAGTTTATGCTTATCATTTCAATTCTGAAAAGAATCACACTAGAATATAGTAGTAATAATACTACTACAGTAATTATCTTTTGTAACCCTGACCCTAACAACACTGGTATTTTGTAAAATAAGTGGCATTTAAATAGATATTATTCATAAAATAAATGATCATTTGGTAGCTAGGATCAGCACATATGTTTGTTAAATGATTAAACTTGTGGAATAGGTATTTATAATATTTGTATGGCACGTTTAACTTGGAGGATTAATTAGCAGTCTTTTATAAAATAACAATAAACGGAAGCAGTATTTCAATGTAACTGAGCTTGTATTTCTTTTCTCTTAATGCCCCAGGTGGCCCCAGAGGCGAGGCTGCTGGTGCGTTTCAGTCCATTCCTCTGCAGCGAGCGGGCAACAAGACAGAGATGGCCCACTGCGCTCTCTTCCTGGCCAGCCGGGCCTCCTCCTACGTGACGGGGGCCATCATGGTGGCTGACGGCGGAGCGTGGCTGACTTCCGCTAACGACGTCTCCATGCTGATGGGTATAGCCTCTAAATCTGCTAAACTCTGAACAGGGGACACTCTGTCCTCCTCCTGACCCAGGTGTGTAGGAGGAGGTGCAGCTCTCCATGTGGAGAGACTGTGTGACTGAAAATGTGAATGTTCTGTGCATTGTATCACATCTCTGATATAAATTCTGATGACAGGAATACAGCAGTGTAACCTCTATTAATCCACTTGTTTTTATTTTCTTTCTTTTTTTCAGGTTATTGGTCATCTGAAAAGAAAAGAGACAATTGAAGGCTGAAAAAATACTAATTTAGGGGCCATCTGTTGGCCATGTACAGTATTTGCTTTAAGTATGTATTGCTGGTAGAGTTTAGCACAAACATATACGAAATGCTATATTTTATAATCTTAATAGTTCAATTATATAACAATTCCGGGTTTTTTACCCATTACAATGCTGTGTAGCGTCATCATGCATTTCATGTATAGTCATGTTTATCAAATGCCGTTTAATGTGATTTTTGTAATACATCTCATTTATAAATAAAACATTAATAATTACAGTTTACTATGGCAAATCATTTTGTTTGTTTTTAGTAATGTACAACTACGGTCTCCATCTTGCCTTCTTTTCTATTTGACTGGCATAAGGGCATGCTTTACTTAATCATACCTATTTTATTGATGCTATGAATTCGTACTTGTTTTTTTACTTTATATCTCGTTATTAACTGACACTTCAAAAATTGTTCCCTTATTTATTTATATTAATAGGGCGAATATAAATTATATAAGTGGTTCCCTACCTACCAAATCTAAGGTGCCACAAGTTGATTAAGGAAAATAGGACATTGGTGGTACTGTTCCCTTATTTTATTGTTCTGACTTTTCTCTTGTGAAAATTTGGATGTTATAACATTAATATTTGAATTATAATTTAATATAGTTTGTTCTGGTGTTCCTCAGACTGTATCATTTGATTTGATGACTAAAATAGGATAAAGCAATTGCACACCTGAAGACAACAAATACTTCTGAAAGTCAGATGGGGGCGCCAAAACATTACATTTGCAACCACTTAACATGACCAAAACACATCTCTCTCCACTTGAGGTCTGCCAACTATTACATATTGTTTTAAATGTACATTTATATTATTTTACTGAATAGTTCATGCTTACAAGCAGAGCTGGGATAAGTTCTCAGATCTTGTACTTAACTGAAAGTAGAAACACCAGAGTGTGGGATTCCTCTGTCATAAGTAAAAGTCCTGCATTCATAATGTTACTCAAGTAAAAGTACAAAAGTATTAGCATCCACATGTACTTAAAGTACCAAAAAGTAGTCATTATGCAAATTAGACCGTTATGCAAATTAGCCCGTTTCAGAATAATGTTATATGTTTTGACAACAATTATTGATTTGTTTATCAAGCTGGTAAAGGTGCAGGTAGTTTTAATAAATGTGTATGCTGCAGGGTAGCCTTTGAATTTTACTCCAGGTGTGACTAAAGTCTTATTTAAGTGTTGATTATATTTCACAGACTGAAACTTCTACCATCCTGAAGTCCCTGAAAGCTCCTCCTGCTCACCCTGAACTTTAACCTATGTGGTGCAGGGATGCTTGCCCACAATGTATGCATATTTGTGCAGGACGATGGCTAGAATAAAAACCTTGGGTATTGTGCAAAAACAAATCATAAGGCATCATTTGATAGCTAGTATGAAACCAGATACTGCGGGGTGTTTTGTACGCTTGCGTGAAACGTCAGTGGTGTGTATGCGGCTGGAGGAGGAGGAGGAGGATGGTACACTGCTGATGCTGATGCGAGAGCTTTCCGTTTTCTGTGATCAACATCGGAGGACTGACTGCCAAATGATGGAGCTTTTTAGTCCTATTTCAACCCCTTTTTGTTCCGTTGTTGACCTCAAAATGGGACGCAATGGCTGATGTGTTTTGGAGACGGATATCACAGGAGAATTTGAGGTGGAATCATCGGTTTCGTCTCGTCACTCGTCTGGCCTGACACAGGTGGATTTGCCGCTGGAAAAACGGTATCGAAATGAAGACATAATATTGGACTATAACAAAGGCAACAGTGTCTTTAGCTTCCTATTAAAACAGTGGAATATCTTAGCTACCATTTGGTGTAATATAACACGGAGAGGTAGGAGATAGACTGCTTTTCGTGTCTGCTAGCTAATAGGCTAATTTCGCTAGCTAGTCAGTTAGCATCTTCTCTGGCCAATGGCACGGCAGAAGTGGGATGCTCGAAGGAGGAGTTAACGTTAGTTGTTAGCATAAATTCATTGGTAGTTCTCACTGTCGGTGTTATATTTAGTTTACCGCTTTCTAATGAGAGATTTGAGGTTTTAACTTGAGGTTTGTTCAGCTTACAGAAACACATCGCTGCTCTTTCGACTCCTGTGAAAATTAGCTTGCGATGCACAAGATAGGATAATCGGCTAGTTGGAGCTAATGTTGACAAACTGTTGACTGAACGTGTTAATCTGTATTTGTTCAAATTGGCTCACGGTTGGATATGTTGTCAGTCGTTTTTGTTAGTTAATTTCTGAGGAGTCATTGCTGTGATATGCCAGCTTTCAGGCCGATGTGAAGCATGTTGGCGTTGGATGGTGTGAAGCGGAGACATTTGGAAACAACCAGGAGAGGACCTGCCATGACAGAGAGTCACATAGTAGGTCAAAACTCATTAAAATCAGTAAGGGTAAGACAGTAACTTAGTATGACTTTATTATAAATTTGGGTAACAGTGTTGTCAAGATGTGGATGGCAATTGCTGAAGTTAAAACACAATATACTTTGTGTTAATCCGTTGCCTTTCTGAACCTCTTTATCAATTACCCCTACTACTCTACATTCTAAAAAAAAATACAACGCCTCCCAGCATTGTTTTAATGAGGTAGACAATGCTTTATATACTTTCATATCATATCTGAGATGTGTAATGCCATTTAAAAACATGGCATTAAAGTTGAAGAGCTGGATCTGGACAGTGAGATAATACACCAGCTTTTGTGACGTCTGTAAAGTGGATCAGCTTTATACATGGAAGCGACAGTCCTGTCTGGCCCTTTGGGGCACACACAGTGGGAGTCAGAACTGCCATTTCCTCTCGGGTTTCACTCTCTGGAATCAGACAATGGAGGTGTGCTCTGTCAAAACAAGGGTGGCCAGACAGGTTTGGATTTCTTAAACTGCGATCAAACATCACAACAAAGTGAAGAAGAACACATTTACCAGGACAATCCGGCAGGGTTGGACAACCTCATAAATATCTCTGCTTTTTCCTGTGGAGATTTGCAGTTTGAGGGAGATCAGTCCAATATTTCCAAAGCTTCTCTCCATGGTTCTTGTATAGAGGAATTGTCCTTCACAGAAAAAACTGAGCCACCTGATGAGCTAAGTGACTACACTTTGTCATGGTTATTTTCTCCTAAACTCACTGATGTGGTTGGAAAAAACACAACCCATGAGGAATTGACTTTGACGCAGGAGACCCCTCTTGAGAGCTCAAATTCCCTTAGTAGTGAAGCTGGGCTAATAAGTCTCAGCGTACCGGGCTCTCCATTGAGAATTTCCAACACAGAAGATCCATTTTTGTTGGTAGATCTCTTCTCATATGAAAACTCTTGTCCCCCCGCAGAGTCCTTGGGTGAGTTGAACCCGCAGGGTGTCAGTGAGGAGCTGGTGGACCTGTCACAGGAGGAGCAGGCAGGACTCCCTCCCTCACCGAGCAGGGAGACTTTGTCACCTGAAACCGGAGACAAAAGTTTATTCCCTGATCAAGTGACTGATCTACCTGTTACCTGCAGCATAGGTTCACTTGAGAACTGCCTCCCACATGACCACGTCAACAGCACACCACTGGAGAGTTCGGCAGGATCTGTGCCTTTGTTGGATTCAGAGGTTCCAGATTGTGACAGCAGTCTCAGCCTGTGCCCCGCCAGTCCTGCCTCTGTTATCTGGACAGGTACGCCATTAGAATTATCAACAGAGGAGTCGGAGGTGGAACATGCAGGAGCTACCGTAAATAGAAATGTGACTTCACACAAACAAGGTGAGAATGACTCATTTGCTCTGGGTCTGTCGGCTGAACCTCCGTCACTGACGGTGCCTGCGGCTGGAGATGCCTTCATCCAGGGTGAATCCACCAGTGAGAGTTGCCATGTGGAAAATGAATCAAAGGATTTAATGGATGAGAATATTTGTTCTGAAGCCAAAAATCAGGGGAACGAGGCAATGGCTTTGGATCTGTGCCTGGCTGCTGAGGAGGTCCACGGCGAAGACATTTGGGACTTGAAACCTCAGGAGGATGTACAAATTGGAAGTATTTCCGATACAACAACTAAAGAGAAGGAAGAGGAGATGTTTACGGACAATAACCAGCTTGAAGGATCAGATTGTCACGACATGGCTTCTTTTGATTTTTCAGTTCAGGACTTACACAATTCTTCTCCTGAGGCAGGATGGACTAGTGAGCAAACTGTGGAGACATTATCGCTCTCTAAGATGGTGGGAAGTGACTCACTGCCAATGGTCTCAGCTGAGAGTACGAGGGAGGAAGAGGTCTCCCCATTAAAAGCTGTGTTCGATGCTTTGGACCAAGATGGCGATGGATTTGTTCGTATTGAGGAGTTTATGGAGTTTGCTGCTGCCTATGGGGCCGATCAGGTGAGATGCCTTCCTTTTCTGTTGACTTGTTTGCCTCCAGCCTGCAACTACTGGGTAATGCATGCTGAGGGAAGTTCTGTGCAAAACCATATAAAGCGTCATATATACGTAAATGATTTATAATTGATTTTCTACTTAACCTCTGAGAGCTTCCTGCAAAAAGCCTGCTTAATTCAATCAGCTGAAATCCGTCTGGCCGAAGTCAATTTGCTACGAGTGTTTCAAGTCCTTTAGGATGTTAATCTCTTTGTTTTAATAAGTAAAGTGATTGAAGGTGGTACAACTTTATATAACATTGTATAAAGGCATTTTAGTATGTTTCTAAAACTCTGTGATTTTGAACCTCCTGTTTGGTGCATGCATGCTTCCTACATAAGAAAGAAGCTCCTATCATTTGGTGTTATAGATTTGGTTAATACTGCGTCATGTTATTAAAACAATGCCTGGATTAGTTTGTCATCTATATTTGGCCAGTTTTCAAGAGTCCGGATTTGGGTTATCATCCAGATAAGTATGTCAAGCATATTGACTGTAATTAATTCTCTCCGGCCCGTCACTTCTCCATATGTCAAAGGACAAACCGTCATTGCCACATTTGCATATCCTGTGGATTGGGGATAATCTCTAGAGAAATGGCTGATGAGCCTCTCTCCACCCATCACCCTCACCCATGTGTTGCTTTTGTGAAATAGTTTCACTGTTACTTGCAAGTGAAGGGACAAGGAACAACTCCTAAACATAGGGCTGCTCGATTATGGCAAAAATCATAATCTCGATTTATTTGGGTCAATAATTGTAATTGCGATTATTCATTGACTTTGAAAACATAAATTTATTGGAGAAAAACAATTTGAACAGTATGTTAACAGTTGATTACCCTGAACTTTAAGTATAATTCAACTGAAAAAAGTAAAAGAAAGAGAAAAGTAATAATAAAAAAATAATCGTTTTATTTGGATTACGTTGTTTTCGTAATCGTTGCAAGCCGTAATCGTGATTTAAAATACGATTTTAATTGAGAAGCCCTATCTAAACATGAAACCTTTTGAATCGGATGGTGTCACGTAATGATTGAGATTGATAATTGTAATTAGTGAATCATGTATGTAATATTGCCATACTGTATTACATTGGTCTTTTGAGCATGGTAGACTCGTGCTCTGGGGTAAAAAAAGATGACGTCAGTTTCTTTTCCTGTCAGACGTGCTTGTCTGTCTGGATGTTTACAAGAACTGCAATGAGCTTCAGCATGTGATCACACCATTTGTAAATAACAGTTAAAGGGTGGATGCAAACGCAGATGTAAATGGTAGCAGGAAATTACCTTAACTATCAAGTGTGCCCTGATGAGCATGTATGAGATATTTGTTCAACTGATTTCTATTTGTTCATGAGGCAATAAGAATAATAGTGTCACTTATAGCATTTTTGATCCATTTGA
The DNA here is from genome assembly GCF_949606895.1 of Notothenia rossii. Classification (NCBI taxonomy): domain Eukaryota; kingdom Metazoa; phylum Chordata; class Actinopteri; order Perciformes; family Nototheniidae; genus Notothenia; species Notothenia rossii. The sequence continues at coordinate 8,557,825 of NC_136910.1, forward strand.
AAATGTTTTGTTTGTCTTGTTTTAAATATGGGGCTGATTCAGGCAACATATTTCATTCTGAATATATTAACCAGCTTAGTTTTACCTCTTTTTGCTGAACTTTGTTCATGGCTTTTGGGTTAGGATGGGAACTAGTTGGTACTCCACACACAAAGTGTATTGCTGGCTCACTAATGCTTTTTAATCCCTTTTCCCCCAGTTCAAAGTGCCTCTGTTGCCCCTGATCTGTCCCGTGTCAAACCGTAGGTATCTGTGCCTCCCCATGCAGACAATTTGAAGGATTAAGAGTAAAATGTATTTTCCTGAGTCAGAGGGACTCCATGGTTTAGGTACAACTGCCCATGACCTTGTTTGTTTTGCTAGGCAGTGTTGAACAGGAGACATTTACATGACATCTCTCATAGGTGTGGTCTGTGTTACTGTTATTTCATAGTGTTTGGTTTCTGAGTTCTCCCACATCTCTCCTCCCAACTATCTAGGTTCCAGCTGTTTCCTTTGGATCTTTGTCTCTTAAAAGGTTTTCTTTGTACTGCCAACCAGATTGTACAGATTGATTACTTGTGCGTCTTTTTAAAATGTTTCGGCTATCTGGTTCGCAAGCGCTAATTTGTGTCCTTGCAAAAACTCCTCTCAGATTTCTGTCCTTCTGTGATCAGAGACGGAGACATAGGCTTTGGCGTGTTTGCCTTTTTCATTTACAATAAGTAGGCATGCAGGAGACAGTCTTATCTTCAGAATGTGTGGAATGTTATATAATGGATGTAACATTTCAGTGGATTTGGTATTCATTAGCTGAACTCAAGGACCAGTGGGAAAGTCAGGTCTGATCTAACAAGGCCGACATGCAGCTGAATTAAGAGTGCGGTTTGTTTCTTTGCTGAGCTAGAAAATTGTTTAATCTTTTCATATCAGCTTGCAATATTTATACGCTTTTCATATTTGAATAAGCCCTGGTATGCCCTTTTATTTTATCTGGAATTTAAAGTGGTTTCAATGACTTTCAAGCCTGGATCAGATTAGTGAAATTATACTCTTGCATCATGGTGGTAAAACAGGTATTTTAGCTGTATGGTTGTGAAAACCAAAGGGCAATAGGTCACTCTTAATTTATAAGGACATCCATAAGTTTGCTTAAAAACGATAAAAGTTTTAAATTGGACATTGGGATGTAAGCCAAGTGGAACTGGCGTTAAGAGCTGCACTTAAGATGTCACAGGGAGTTTTCTTAGCAGGATTTATTGTGTGATTAACCACGCTTGGTTTAGTTGTGATTTTCTTATTACATTTTCTTTTCTGGTGAGCATATACACAGGAGGTTTTCATATTTAAATGGTCAGAGTTTGGTTGTTTGTGTTTTACTGTATACCACACTGCACATTTCCCAGCAACTTGTCAGGCACAGCAGGAAGGTATTCATGAGGTATTTGCATGGATGTTCAGCTGGCGCTTGTCTGCTAAACATGAAAATATTTTATCCAGAATAATTCCAGGATATGATTGTGACCATGGGCAAACACACATTCTGCTTTGTGTGTGGATTTGATATGAGCATCCTGTCACATAGAATCATAAGAAGACAATATAGTCTATTGATAATGGGGCTGCAACTAATGATTATTTTCATAAACAATTAATTTGTAGATTATTTTCTAGATTTGTTGTTTGGTCTATAAAATATTAAATAATGCCTATCTATAAAACTGCCAATACTCCACTGATCTAGTCTCTCCTGGTGTCCCTCAGGGCTCAGTCCTTAGTTCCCTTCTTTTCATCCTGTGCAAAAAACTGCATTTCTGAGAGGTTTTTGATGTCATTTCCTGCAATTTTTGCATCAAAATGTAGTTTAACAATTATTTATTCTCCCAAACGGTATGTGATTTGATTTTTATTGACTTCTTGTTAAGACGACTAATTGAAAAAAAGTGTTGCATCTCTAATTTTAAACACATTTAACTTAAAACATGCCTTAAAAGCGCAGCCTTTACCACTTCTTCTTGGTGAGACATCTTTTTCAGGAAAACCACTTTGACTGGATATCTAAAGGTTGCAAATTAACATTCTTATTGTAAGTCTATGCCAGTGTCATAAAACAATATTATGTATAGCAGTGATGTGTTTAAGGAACACTTATGAGGAGTGAAAGCTGGGGTCTACTAATCAGGTACTGATCTACTTTTTGATGAATACCAGAAAGAAATGCCCTCAAACATGAACTGTCCTGCAGGCATGTGCCAAATCTGTGGATTCAACTATTGAAAAGATTTTCCTAGCCACCACTGATAGGATTCACTCACTGGTTTTGACCCTAATTCTGCACAATAGCCGTATTGAACTGCATTGTGGTCGTGTCTCTCTTGTCAGTCGACACTCCGACCCCACTTTGGCCAGCCTCGCTCCCCTCACCCGCTGCTTTTATGTTCTGCCCCTCTAATCCACAATGGAATGTCCCATGCCCTGAAACATCCCCCTCTCTTGAGGTCACCTTTGTCTGTTATGTGTGTCAATGTTTTATATCCTAAGAACCATTCTGCTTCTTTTTTTTTTTCATCATCTTTTGCCAGCCCACTAGGCTTATGATCACGGTTATCAGAGTTTTGTGTAGGAACTATTGTGAAGTCCCCTCCAGGAAAGACTTTCACCAACGCGTATTCTTCTCATGGGGTTATGCACAACGGCGGTCTGTGTGGAGGCGGTCAGGCGTGCCCCGGCACTGATTAGACGCAAATAGAGGAAACAGAAAAACCACAGTGCCTTCTCTGCACCGCTGAGCAGTGGAACTCACAGAGTTGCCTAAAGTTAGTTTAGTTTGTATCTGTCTTTCCACTGTCTCTCTGGGCTGTGCTTGTTAGGTGTAACAATTACAATTATTACATAAGACATTATCAATTAAAATACTGTGAATTACTACTATTTAAGAAAACAGAGAGACAGATAAGACATCTTTTAATACGGTATTCAAATAATACACATCTAGAAAGTACCAGTTTTTATTAAGTAAAAAGAAAAAAATGAGGCAGGTAAACTATAAATTAAGAATCAAAACAAAAAAAAGAGAACACAAATTGACTATACGTAACGCAGTGTTTTCAACAACATTAAACTAATGCATTAATAATAAGTTAAATTGCTCAATTTGCACTGACCCCTTTTTATATCAGGGTTTGCAGTAAACATTATCAATAATTTGCTTAAATGTTTTGTTTCTGTTTGCTAAAAACCTTTGAATAATGGTGACCAAGGATCATATTACCCAAAATAGTTGTGGTTCTACAGTCAGATTTTTGTACTCCTTTTTTTAACAGAAGATAAATCAAGTGGTTAACCAATTATGTGATAAATGGATAGCATACTTCAAAGAGTCTGTCTTCTCTCAAGTAGAGGCGAGAGGCTTTCAGTTTGCCAGCTTAACATCTGTGGAGAAGCTTTACCAGGGTCCTGGGGCAGCAATAAAACTTGACTGGAATTACTATCACCTCTAGTTTTTTAGGTTAGACCTAGGAATAGCCACTACGCTCTACTCACAAGACCTGAGGGGCCTGGCACTGCTGCACAGGCTTAACAACTCTGATGTAGGCCATGGATTGCTTCCATATTATAGTAGGTTTACAGTGCTCTGGTTGCTTTGTCACTTTGGTTTTTCCAGCTGTATAAGTTGTATGTTATCCAACACTGGCTCACTATTTTACTGCAGATGCAAAATCTAATAATATTTCAACTGAATTATGACAGTTTCTGACACTCATCACACCTCAGTTTTCTCACCTCACCCAGCAGAGGTGTTTCTGAACAGCTTCATGGCACATTATTTTCAGTCAACTCTGATTTTCCATTGTGACACGAAACTAAAAGCTAACGCCCACCGTTGAGCGCAGCCGCACACTTCTTTTCACAAGTTCAATCCTTTTTAAAGAAGTCATTTCTTCACCCGCCCTTCTTCAGCTTACAGTATCTTCTGTAGCAAATCTACTGGAGGTTCAGAATTGCAGAGAAAGAAGTATCATGCGTCTTGAACGCAGATGTTAAACTTAACATTTCAGTGTGAACATCCACTCAGATAGTTCAGCCACTCCCCTCCTCTCTCTCTAAGAACAGCTGGCCTTAATGAACCAAACCCAGATCATAAGCCACATGGGTTTTTGGAGTCAGTTTATTAGGAGTTTCAGCTTTCTCAGCCTCCCTGAGTTGGAGCTCAGTGTTGCTAAGCAGATCAGCTTGTTTTCATGTGTAACCGATACATACAAGTGTAGGAGAGAGGCCGCACACACACTGAACATCTCGGTGAAAAGACCGTGTTCTCGTTGTGTGCTAAGCTTCTTCGAGGAATAATGTGAGCTGAAACCACAGAAACCTCGCCCGACATACTCCCAGGCTCCTTCCAAGTTTGTCAGTCATACACCCCTTAAATTATGCTGTAATAGTGGGTTAGCATAATTTCGTGATGGATGACATTTGACTCGGTCTGTTATTTGTTTAAATAGGTTTCGATTGCTTGGCGCCACCAATAATTCTGCAAAGAACAAAGCGCATATTTAGTTCCCAGGTCTTTGTAAATAGGGCAATCTGCCAACACACAGATGAAGGCTCATATCAGATTTAATTTCATTTACAGTAGGAGTCGATTTTTTTATTAAAAATAAATAGTTGATTCATGCACATTTGTGTTTTATCAATGATCTGAGTTCCTGTTGTTACTTAAGCGCACATCCGCCTGTTGCCAGGTTACAGCCTGAAGAATATACAGTATGTATGTGCAGTTACATAAGCATTAAACCAGAGTTCAGCTAAGTTTCTGTGCACACAAGGCTTTATTGCTTTACATTATATAATGTTCATGCATGCATTGTAATAGATGTCCTACTTACTTGCTTCCATAAGCGATCTTTAATTGTATTACTTCCGATGGTGGTAAACGGCAAAGCTTTCAGTAACTGTTTGCATGTTCAAAGATAATAAAAGCTGTACCCTTTGCAAACCTGTACCCTGTTAAACTCACTCGACTCGTCTGCTAAACTGGTTTCATTTTAAAGTTCAAAAGTTGTGTTTATTGTTGCCGTTTTGCTTCTGTAATCAATCTTTGCAGCCCACGTGCTGTAACTCTGCAGTAAACCTGTCATGTTACTGAAATGACCTCAAGAAAGAGTTCTTAGTAGATGTATGTAGAACAAATCAGATCCAGTTCTGGCTGTTTCTCCTGCATGTGCTGTTTTATTGAAGTCAATGTGCTAACAGTGCAGTTATATCATTGTATCCCATGGGCTGAAAACTTCCCTTTACATAATCTATGACATAAACTTGAAGTATCCAAGAACATATGATAAAGCTATGGATGAAGGATGTTCTGCAGCTGCTGCCATGATGGAATTGAAGTTTTAAATGTCGTGTTTCTTTACTCTTTCAGGTGAAGGATCTGACCAAGTTTCTGGATCCCAGTGGTCTGGGAGTGATCAGCTTTGAAGACTTCCACCGGGGAATCACTGCAATCAGCAATGGAGGTGAGTTATGAGATTTTATTTTCATGTCATGCAAGTCACGTGTCTCTTAATGGTTTCCCTTCAAACGTATTATCTTGTGTTCTCTCGTTGTGCACCTTTTGGCCTGCTGTGGAAGTCTCTGTGTTCTACATTGAATGATCTGAAAAACCTACCTACTAAAAAAAATATGCTGACATAGAAATGTCACGTGTAACGAATGCTTTTATTGGATATGTTAACACATTCATCACAAATCAAAAAACGTGGAAGGGCAAGGCAATTTTATTTATATTACAGATTAAAAGCGAAAGACATTTAAGAACAAATGCAGCATAAATACGTTATTAAAAAGGAATTTAGTTGCTACATGGTGAACTTCTGCGTCCTGATGCTGGAATTCTATCTGTTTGTAGTACTCGGTGTGTGTTAGAACATTTATTTTCCTCTTTATATTGGCTAACCTGCCGTTAACCCAATTCTGCTGTAAAACGAAAAACCTGCCCAGGCAGCAAATACTTACACCTACATTTAGTCTCCAGCGTCTGGCTCAATCTCTCCGCATTCCCCATGGCGCTCAAATCATGTTGTCAACACAGTATGTTCACATCCATCGCTTAGCGGAGGGATTTCAAAAGGAAAGGCAGAAGACTGACCCAAATTCTGTGGACTCAAACTACTGTTATTCTGTCTTAAATCGCTTTGCTGCACTCCTGTTCCACTTTATACGCTTTAAAACTAATCTTGTAATGATATTGTATTTCCTCCTTAAATGGGAACACTTGATTAGCCTTTCTTCACAGTTATGTTATGGATTTAGAAACCCCAAAGTGACATCACTACCAGCAGTTTACAGTAGGGCTGCTCGATTATGGCAAAAATCATAATCTCGATTTATTTGGGTCAATAATTGTAATTGCGATTATTCATTGACTTTGAAAACATCCATTTATTGGAGAACAAAAATGTGAAAAGTATGTTTTTAACAGTTGATTACCCTGAACTTTAAGTATAATTCAACTGAAAAACCCCCCAAAAAGAAATTATTAAAAAAATTATCGTTTTTTTTCGATTACGTCGTTTCCATAATCGTTGCAAGCCATAATCGTAATCGCGATTTTTAAAATATGATTTAATTGAGCAGCCCTAGTTTACAGCAAACGCCGGTGGTGTTGACACGATGCACAGGTTGTGTTGACGTAACAGCGATAGTGCCCCGTTTACCTGGATCCACCCCCGCATATTGATTGGTGGCCTTCTTACCCAAGGCTTTTCTGGGTTGCACAGCTCCGGTTACTCTTTTCATTAATAAGTCATGCGCTGGAAAGCATGCGATGCACGGACACATGGGCTCGTTGGCGAGGTTTCAGAGCGGGAGTGGCAGAGAGATGGGGTTGGGTAGAGAGTCCTATTCAGCTAAATAATTCACTGTCCTCTCCCTCTGCTCTGGCCTCTCTGTTTCACCCGTGTCACTACTCACAAAGCTTTGTTGTTAAGACAGAGCACTCAGACAGGTGTAAACATCTACAAAAACACATTGTTGCGGAAATAGGAAATAATATGCCTTTTTTAAAAACACATTATATAAACTCCTCTGCCATTTATTCATTGTAGTCGTGTGTCCCTGAATCTGAATCTGTTGTGTTGCCTTGTTTTGCTAACTCGCATATCATGTAACCATGATGTAATGAGTGAGAATACAACAGGGGATCATTGACAATGCTCCCGTTACTCACTGTCCTCCTCTCTTAGCTCCCTCCCTTCAGTATTTCTCTGTGTAATCAGCCATGTGGAGAATGCATCAGTTACTTCCTCACAGTTTCCCATTAGTGTGTGAAGATCAAACCTGAACTGTAACTTCCCAGGTCGTTCACACACTGCTGAAAGAATTCCACTATTCTTGTTAAAGTTTTTTTTATTTTTTTATTTTTTAGACCAATGTTATGTTCCCTACCACAGTTTCTTCCCCATCTCTTCTGTGACCAGTTCCTAACCAGTCGTCTAGTTTTAATATTAGCTTGATTACACTCTGCTAAATCTTCAAAGATGGGTCAATTTATCCCTCAAAGGTAGGGTAGGTAAGATTGGAGAAACCAGCTCGAGTGCGCTAGAATTTGAAAGTATGCAGCCGAAAAAAAATCTGCCCCTTCCTTCAGACTTCCTTACAGAGCCCCTCCTCCAACACACACGAACACGCACATGACCAATGAGGGCACGAGATAAGTTTGTGCACAGATGGAAGGCTGACAGGCAGGTAGGCCATCCAGTTATTTTAGCCAGGCCGGCTCTGATGATTGGTCGTGCTTTTTACAGCGCCACAGTTTCCACAGATGACATTATTTTAATGTATTTATTGTCAAAGCACTTCATGTATTCTTTGCTATCGGGATGTTAAGAGCATTCCATGGAATATAACAAAAAGTGTTTCTGAAGTGAATTACCTACCCCACCTTTAATCGAGAGACAGATAAATAATCCCCAACTGTTTCGATAAATGGTTGATCAAAAATGTCAGAAAATGCTCTTTTCAGCTTCTCAAATATTGAGATTTCCTGCTTTTTCTATGTTTTATATCAAATTAACGTGAATATATTTAGTTTCGGACTGATACAAAAGGACATTTAAAGACTGCCTTGCACTCCGAGAAGCTGCATTAACATCTTTTAATTTTTCTGACATTTTATAGACAAAACTATTTATCTACGGATCTAGAAAAAATATAGTAGATACTCTGGCAAGGCTAGAATAATCAATGAGAATAATCATTGGTTGCAGGCCTTCATTCCACCAATTTCCTTCCTGCACAACTATTTAGTGTTCCTTTTTAACAAAGAGAAGCCTGCAGGCCATGGAAATGCCTTGCTCCCTGTAGTGGCTGTGGCATGTCTGCAATAACAAAAGTTGGTCTTGGAAATATTCCAGATATTTTGACATCGCGCCAAGAAGCTGCTGTTGTGTTGCTAAAACAGAAGCTAGCGTTTTGCAGACTCACTGCACTTAAATGGCCTGCGATGTGTACGAGTCTCAAAGAGCAACGGGTTTATGAGACCAGGGGGGCACAAAACCCTGGGGTCTGCTGGCGGCTACTGAACACAGTTTGTGCTCCTTTCTCTCCGCAGGGTGCTACTCACAGCTCTGTTTACTAGACACAGGAGCCGCAGTGGCTCCATCTTGCCGCTCCGCCTCAGGTTACACTGTTTGTCTGCAGGTGCTCCCAACAGAGGCCTGTATTGACAAACGTGCATTGGATATGGGTTGCCTCTTGTCCTTTGTGTATTGCTTTATTTCCCCACATACACTTATTACATGATATTCCTCGCCTTTTTGAAATGCGAGTTTAAAAGTTACATAATGTTTACTGTCACATTACGCTCAGATTGCTGACTGAACTAGGACATGCACTCTAAAATGTGCTGAGCAAACACATTACAGGCAAGGATATCAGTTTGACAAACAAAGGTTTGACCATTTATTCTGTTAAGAGTTCAGTCAAATGTATTACTACTTACACCAAGAGATGACTTCACCTGAGAGAAAAACAACAGCATGTACTTAATGGCTTTTATAATGCATTCCCACAATACTTTTCTTTCCCTTTTTGTGGGTAAGAACAGTTCATTTTAAATAACTACAAATTAAAGGATACATTATAATGTTAAAATCTTTAATGTGAATTAATATATAAAACATTCAGTGATAATTGCATTATATTTAACAGTATATAAGTACTATACTGTAGCAGATTAGGTTATTTTGATCAGGGTGAAGTCTAATCATAGAACTTCTATATATGATATTAGCAGACTTTTAAATGTACATTAAAATCCAATTAGGCATAGAGTTGGATTGTTATCATTACGTGTCTCTCTGTAAAGATCTTACAGTCTCCTTTGCATGTAATTGCTTATCATGTATTCAATGGTTATTACATTGCAGACTGCATATGAATTGTCTCTCTGTGTATTTTCAGTGTGTTAGCGCTAGCATGAACCTGCTGGGACACCTTCTTTCTTCATGGAGCCTGCTTTGTTTGCACCAGTCCTGTTTAGGTGGAGCCTCCTTTCCTGTTTGACTTAATGTATTTGATCTGCGCACATTAAACCTTCCTTCTTCCTCTCGTATCCACAGGTCCGGAGCCACAGATCTACAACTACAGTCCGGGTGACGGAGCGGTGGGCTGTCAGGAGGAATACGACGAGGTGAGCGCCGCACAGGAAGCCCCCCCCCCTCTGTAGCCACGCATGTGGTCTAGTCTGTGCTCCCAGTTGTTGCACACAGCAGCGCAGTGTGACGCTCACAGGCTGAACTCCCCGTGCACTCTCACTCTTCCCACTGAAATCCACTGGGCTATGATTACCGCTCTGGTTTGGCTGACACTGAATAGCTTCTGGCTGGCTTTTTGAGTATTCCTTGACAAATATTGAATTAGCTGGAATGTGCCAGAGTTTTTTTTGCATGCGTGTATGTAGACTTGGTGTTTTTACAGTGGCGGTTAACATATCTGGAATTCCTCTCTCCCTGGAACTTGTATATTTAACCATCATTGTTGCTGGCCTCTGCAGAATTTAAGTGTTCCTGCTATTGTGTTCATTGAGAGCACTGCTGGACGAGGACTGTTGTTTTCATGGCTGAACACGGCGCCCTATCAGCTCCCTCTCTTGGTAGGGTTTAGAAGTACAGGCCCATGATTCGGAGTGTGAGTGGGTTCCCAGTAGGGCTGCTCCATTATGGCAAAAATCATAATCTCGATTTATTTGGGTCAATAATTGATATCACGATTATTAAAAACGATTATCCGTTTACTTTGAAAACATCAATTTATTGGAGAATTTTTTTTTTAAACAGTATGCTTTTAACAGTTGATTACCCTGAACTATTAAGCTGTTAAGTATAGTTCAACTGAAAAAACAATAAAAAAATAATAATAAGTAATAATAAAAAAATAATCATTTTATTTCGATTACGTTTTCGTAATCGTTGCAAGCCATAATCGTAATTGCGATTAAAATATGATTAATTTAGCAGCCCTAGTTCCCAGCATTTAATCTAGTTTATGAGTTCATAAGATGATCATTCTTTGAAAGAAGCAGGCATTTGTCTGACACTAACACAAAGCCTGATTTGATTAAATGACCGCTCAAGAACACAGTGAAGGTTGTTAAGAACATTTCGATTTGTATCTTGAACTATAAGGGATAGGGTGAAATGAACATGATTTGAATTACTTGAAGTTGTTAAATAATCAGTTAATCGTATTGCTTTATCCATAATCCTTGTAAACAGAAATAGATCTTCCTCTCCTACATTTTCTTGAGAACTGATTTTTGTCCTTATGTTTCATAAAAAAAACAAAAAACAATTGGACCTGAAAATGAACACTAACAATGAGTAGAGCGCAGTGATTTATGAAGCGTCCTTGCTGTTTACTGGAACCTGTGCGCAGAGTTTTTGAGGAAGTTTGTGTTTACGCTTGAAGTAGACGCCACACCTGTGTCCCCGGCCTTGTTTTTTCCCTCCAGTTTCTGGCAGAAAAAGGGTTCCTCTCTCTCAATGGCCGCGCTGTTCTCACCCTGTTTGCTTTCAAAACAGGCAAGGTGAGGCTGTTCCGCCTGAGCCTGGCATCAGAGGAAAGCAACGCCCCGTCCACCACCCCGTTTTTACTGCTACTAAATATGTTCTGCTGCTGCTGCATTTCCCTTTTGGATTCATAAATAGAAACATAAACAGCAGTAATTGTTTACAGGGATCCAGGTTATTAACCTACCTACTGTACTGTATGTTAGTTTTTCAATTGGCACACAGTCCAGAAGTTATGAATGTTGTGATATCTTACACTCTTTAACTGTGCACTCTGCAACATTAAAGAACATGGCTTAATGATTTAATCTGTCACACCGGGCCAGGAAGGGAAGCTCACGGGAGCCAGAAGAGATTATTCAGCTGATCGTGTGTCATTTGAAAGCGTAGAAAGTCGGCTGGTTGAGCATTACAGCTGACTTCTGCCACTCTTTGGACTTTGCCTCTGTCTCCTCCCCTCTGACCACCCAGTGGAGCTCAACGAGGTGTTACAGTATTTTTTCCACTTTTTTCTTCTCTCTCTCTGAGAGTGAAGAAGCATTAGTAGTTATTAGCTCTCATGACAGGCTGGCTTCTCTTCCTTTGAGAGAATGGTTCTGAGCATGGTGGATAGCCCTCTGGGCCCTGCTTCTCCCAACGCTGCATTTATAATGGTACGTTATGTTTTCTAACATGACTCACCTCTCTCGGCTTTATTGCTGCTTCACAGCTCTGATACCTGATAAAGTGTCTCTTGTTGCTAATAGCTTCAGATGTTCTTCTTGGCATGCCGCAGTGTAGCAGTTGGTATTTGTTGCTTACTCATTTAGTTTGAACTTGTTGCTTATAGGTGTTTATGCAGCAGGTTTATTTTGCTTGGAGCAGCCATCTGAATCACAGCAGAGCGTCTCTGAAGTGTGTTCTCGCTCTGTGATTCGTTTGGGCGTAATTGGCATCGTTACCTACTGAGTAGACCTGAACATTAAAAATAGATTTTTTAAACTGTATCAACCCATAGGTGTGCTATCTGCCTTTCGCTTCACAGGGTTGCACATCATCCTGATTGCTGCTGACATTTAAAAGCTAGAACCAGAAGTAATTGCTCGGCTTGTTTATAATTGTAATGATGATTGCGGCACTAATTGTTTATCTGCAATATTGCTGCAGCAAAGCAGGATTGCTGTGTTTTTTAAATTTATTTGTAAAATACTGTCTTTTAATGCCCGCTTGTTGCCATGGTGAAATAGAGATCAGTGTTGTTTTGTCTGTTTACTGCTTAATAGGCATACTGTAATGTGTTTATTCTTTGTTCTTCAGCAAAATGAGGTGACGGACAGTGCGTACCTGGGCTCCGAGAGCACTTACAGCGAGTGTGAGACCTTCACCGATGAGGACACGGGGGCCCTGGTGCCCCCCGAGATGCACGAGGAAGTGGAGACGGACAGCGGCATCGAGGCCACGCTGCACGACCCGGAAGATAGTGGAAATAGGTCTGTAAAATCTTCAGCCATTTACACTACGTATATATGTCAACATCTTTGTGTTAAACGCTAAGAAGGCGAGTTGCTTCCCTGAATGACTTCTGCGATACAATTGTAATCCCCTTGTCTTGAGATCAACGTCATAATGCTGTCACTGCTGGCTGCAGAACTTTATCGTAAATGTGTCAAATCTCCAGCAAGGGGTTGGCTCTGGAGTTGCCCTGCGTTGAACTTTCACACAGATCATATGGTCACTTTGGTCCAACAGACAGACAGACAGATCAAACTTTTGGTAGAAAGTCGAACACAGAGATATTTATCCTACTCTTCTTTTTCTTGGTTTCATCCATTTAAGTGCAGCTCCTCGTGTATTGATACTCAATGTATTGTCAGGGAAAGTCTGAGGCCACACTCACCCAGGCAGCACAATCAGTGGGGACATTGACTGTTGATGTTTTCTGTCGGTCTGAACAGGAACAGCCCATTCAGAGATAACTCTAAATGAGCACAGTGTGAGCGCCAAAGTCCTTGAAAACAGCAAAAGCCTTCCACCATTCAGTGTGTCTGAGAGGATCATCATTTTGTGAAGGCTGAATAGGACTGAGATTCTCTCTCAAATCTAAGCAGACACTTCCACTGACACTGAGGGGAATACAACTAAACCTAAGCATTTTCAAATAGATTTCTTGTCACATTTTGTATGTCGCATTCTTTGGCGTTGGATTTGGATTCTTCTCATATTATTTCCTTATGATGTTAAGTGTTGGCTATTATTATTAGCTATGTGCACCTCACAGCCTGACTTAAAACCACCACTGTCCACTCAAAGCAGTCACAAATAATACACATCTCTTGCTAATGAGCCTGCTGCCTGTGTCATGAGGCTTTTGTCTATTAATAAATAGTCTGAATAATAATGGCTTTTGTTGGAGTCTTTTCCATTTAATTAGACCATATTAAACAGAGTAGCACCACAGAAACAAAATGTGCTTCTGTGATCCATTATTTGCATCAGAAAAGTAGGATGAGCAAGAGCATTGATACATTTTAAGGTGCACATCAAACCCTGATTTCTATCATCTTGATTCCTTCTCTCCTTTTGTCTACGATAGGTAGTTACTGTAGATGATGTCTATACATCTGGAACCCCTTGTTGCTGTAGTGTTAGGTCCAACATGAGTGAGGAAGTGCACAGCGCTGAGGCCGTTATCTGCTGACTCTGTGACCCGCCTGTCCGGCTTGGTGACGGCTCTGAGTGTTCTCCCTGACAGGGATGTGTTTGGACTTCCTATTCCATGATTGAGCCTTGAATTCCAGGAAGTGTTGAGTTGGCTCTTTTTTTTGGTTGTTTTGCCTTTTTCTCTTTGTGTCGCCCTGGATAATCTCAGTCTCTCCATCGCCTCTGCTTACGGGAACATTGTATGACCCTGTGACCTTTTTTCATATTCTCTCATTTAAGGCAGTCTGTTTGTGTACATCAAATTGTGATGACTCATTGCTGACTCACATCCTTGGTATTTTTTCATGTATAAACCTTTTTTACAGGGTTTTGCAAGTCACAAACAATTAGCTACTGTGAGTGGTTTTAATAGCTAGTAAATGCAACAAAAGGATCAATACCTAAACTTGATTTGTTGCCATGCTAGCTCTCGCCATATTCAGAGTTGGATTATACTGTATGCACTGGACGGGGGATTAAGACTGTAACAGGATTAACCTCCCCCACACACATTTGGCCCTTAGAAGGTCAGCGGACTGTCTGTTGGCCGTTGCTTAGCCTAAAGTCTGATTAGCCCACTCGCGGTCAACCCTCCCTGGTACCCGCCCCCTTCGGGTGGCACAGACGATGAAGTCATGTGGCACTGATTGGCAGCTCATTAGGAACACAGACTAAGCCGTTTTACAAAAGCAGACCCTTTTTTTTTTTTTTTTGTTCCCTCCCAGCTGGAGAGTCGTGGTTTTGTTTTAAATCAGTGTAGCCTGTGAAACTTCAGAATTCCACTTTGGTTGTCGGGGGTGTTGACTCCAGTTGCTCCACGGCTTTCACGCCAGAGCAGCGGAGGGCCTTTAAAGATGCCTTCTCTCTCCTCGCCGTCCCCCTTTGCAAGGGACCTCAATATGGGGCCATGTTGTAAGAGCCCGGAAGAAGGGTAAGTCTCCAAAGTTGGTTCTGTTTTTCCTAGTGGAGCATAGTGTTTGCAGAAGAAATTGCTGCAGGTTAAACTTCATGGATGTCTGGTGAAAGCAAATTAGAAGGGACATTTGTCTTTATAAGAGACTACAGTTTTAGGTTTTGGTGGTTGTGTTTTAGCTTTGAAGTGAGCACTTTGTCTTGTAAACAATGAAAAGGATCTTTGTCGCTGTGTCATGAAAGGGCAAGCTTTTCTGCTGATTTAGACTTCCTCGTCCTGTGTTTGCTTAAGACATCCAACGTATCCTGTTAGACAACAGGAAAGGCCATCTTTCCAGCTTTCCTGTTAAACAAATACAAAGGACTTTATTAACTTAAACCTCACCATAACAGGCAAAGACTTCCAGAAGAGTTTTCCTCAGTTGTGTTAGATACCCGGCCAAAGCCAAAGTCAAAACCTGTTTTTTATCAGCGATGTTAATAAAATGTCTTAAAGGTGGGGTATGTAATTCACTTCAGAAACACTTTTTGTTATATTCCATGGAATGCTCTCAACATCCCGATAGCAATGAATATAAAAATGCTTTGACAATAGATATATACAAAATGTATTTCATCTGTGGAAGCCGTGGCGCTGTAAAAAGCAAGTCCAATCAGCTGAGCCGGCCCGGCTAAAGTAACTGGATGGCCTACCTGCCTGTCAGCCTTCCATCTATGCACAAACTTATCGTGTGCCCTCATTGGTCATGTGCGCGTTCGTGTGTGTTGGAGAAGGGGCTCTGTAAGGAAGTCTGAAGGAAGGGGCAGATTTTTTTTCGGTTCTCTACTTTCAAATTCTAGCGCACTCGAGCTGGTTTCTCCATTCTTACCTACCCTACCTTTAAGGCAGACTCACATGTAATGTTCGTCTCACGTCTCAAGTTCTTCCCTCGTGGTTTTGCATTACCAGCCAGGAGATCTTTAGTTTCAACCGAAGCAGACTTTGGGATTAATGTGAATTAACAGATTACCTTTGAAGTGATCGTTGAACTTCAGACTGCCGCTCTTTCTGGGTGGAGCAATTGTACTTGTTTGAGATTTACTAAAGGCTCTAGTTATTTCCCAACTATTGGGTCCAGCACACACACACAACTTGTACTATTGCTCAAATATTATGGCATCATGTCGTTTTTCTCAACTCAAACGACGGGGCTTGTTTGTTTTGGCTAATGGCTAATGTGTCTATATCCAGTCAGACGTCCATTTTTATCCCGTCTAAGCTTGACACACTTCCCTTTATTTTTGGCCGCGGCCTAAACTTAACCGTTCCGTTGTTGTGTACACATCGGATCACACACACGCTAACACGGTAATCCTTTCCTCTGTGGCCCCTCAGGTTCTCCCTGAACTCGGAGCTGCACAACCACTCGCTGGTGTCGGTCATCGGGGGAGAGGAGGAGCACTTCGAGGACTTTGGGGAAAGTAACACCTCGGAGTTACTGGAGAGCAGCGTGGAGGGGAGGGAGGGTGAGGGAGTCTCCCCTCTCGAGAAGACACCCGCACAGAACAATGGCTCCTCACTGCTCTCTCCCAGGTATGACCTACACGACTAAACCAGAGTACCTCTTTACGGACATGTTTTAAACGTTCTGATATGAGGTATTAGACTAAGCACAGGTAGCACAGGTGACTATGTCAGTTGGCTGCACAAGTAAATATTTGGTCTTTTTGGGGGGGGAAGTTTGGTATAGATCAATGAGTCGGTCTATCGCTGCCTGAACTCTTTATCAGTGGAGTCAGTACGTCTGGTTGTCCTTTACTCTCTCTTCTCATTTTTAAAAATAATTAGCCATAGGCTGCTATGTTTTTAAAAACATTGACAGCAAATGGATTGTTTCTTAAACCTTTACGCCGATGCTTAAACTGTCCAGCTGTTTAAAATGAGTTTAGGTTGTACTTTTTCAAAATGTGAAGGTTGGTTTATTCAGTTCACTTTATCTACAGTATGTTATTGAGGTCTTTTCACTGCTCCCACAACTGCTGTATGGAAAAAAAAAACTCTACATTATATTTGTTGATCAGCCATAGACCGCTTTACTTTTGAAACACGTTAACAGCTAAATGTATTGTTCGGTAGAGCTCTACGTTCACCGTATGTTTTTAACTGGTCTCAAAACCCACACAAAAGAAAAAACATGCTCGTGTGGACAAGTGATCCATTTACACTGTGAACGGAAAAGCAAGCAAGGTTTTCTTCTCGGAGGCCCTCATTGGGTCTTGCGAGCTAGTGGCTACGAAGTGAGCACGGCCCTCCCATGTTCACTCATTAAGTTGAATGTTGAGATTTTGGAGGCGGTGTTGGAATCGAGTGTGTCTGAGTTGGACCGGGTCCCCAATGATAATTACGAGACATTTTTAACTCACCAAAAATGGATCGGGTATGCAACGATTTTGGTCGCAGTCTGGAGCTCTGCATTTTAAAGTGTTGGCAGCCTGAAAATTATTAAACTAAGACTTTCTTTGACTCATCCCTGCTGCCTGATACGAGGTGTGACGCTGTTACATTCTCAGCTCCGGTTTAAATGTCCTTATTTATGTTCTTTGGAGGAAATGTTTCTCTTTTAACAAAGACACAGAGGACAAATGTTGATAAGAGCTTTCTGGAGACTTGCTTATCAGGCTCCTTTTCTCGTGAAGGGCGAAGATAAATCAAGTGTATACAAAGTTCATTCCATCAGTGTTGCTCTCACTGTTGAAAATGTGGGGCCAAATCCTAAAACTGTGCCTCCTTTGGCCCTTGTTGTGTGATCCTGAGAGTAAATGTTTTACACGGTTTAATTCAGGGTGAACAAGACATGTAGGACGGACAGGAGGTGGCTGTTTTGTTGGGCTGGGTTCAGACACCAAGAGGAATATCTAACAAACTGGGCTGGTGGACAGTGTCTGGGAAACACCAACATACAGCCACATTTCTACACACACATACACACACTCCTCTCTATGGCACCTGTCCTTTTTGTTGAAGCCCCTGTTGTAGACTTTCCCCTGGTCATCTTTTTCCAATCCTCCGCCTCAGTTTTCACCAGAGACTAAAGCAAGATAATGAGTAATTCCCTCTTGGGTGATATTTCCGTGATCTGCCTCACCGGGATGCTCTTAATGTTCTGAGCCTAGTTTTTGTGGCTCTTTGACAAAATGGTAATACGCGTTTTAAAAAAAAACTTTACTTGCTTATAAGTAGTAATCTGGTATATTGCCAAATAGGTTGCTGTGTAATGGTTCAAACATAAACACAGTTATACAAAACTATGTTTAGAAGGTGTATAACATTTAAAAAATATAAATAAATATACACAACATTTTCTAATATGTTATAGTAATTATTAAATATAACTATTAAGTATTATAACAATTATTAAATAATGTACTATTTATTTGAATATACAGAAAAGTAAGTATAGCAAGATGATGACAAGGACAATATATTAGAAGGTTAATTATCAGAGTTAATTAATATTACAGGTACAACATAGTCTTAATGGATATTTGAACTTGCTTGTTATGTTTTTGCATATTTTTTACCTTAAATTATGGTTAAAATTGAAATGAAAGTCATAATTGAATCACATACTGCCTGTGAAAGATCACATGGCGTACACGTTGTTGGTGGTTAGGCTAAAAAAGAATATCATGCTTCCCACAAACTTCACCCACTCACTGTGAATGCGTCACTGTGTTTTGGGCCAATCGTGCTCACTGATGGCGCATGTACCGACGCTGCCTACACACACACACACACACACCCCCCCCACACCCCCACATGTATCTACATATCACAGCGCTTTTACTTCTGCTCAACAGAAATGGCTGTAAGCAACAAAGTCATCCTTCACACTGTCAGGGAACAACAGCGCGTACGACCATCAAGTGGCAAACACTTGAGAAGTCTGCCCCGCCACGTTTTTCTGCCTACATAAACAGGAAGCTGTGTCAGCGTGTTGCATAATGAATGCCTGACTCTCTGCCTGAATGGACAATCAGCCGGCGGAGGTGATGTGAGGAGAGGCCGCAGAATCCGGAGCAATGAAATGATAGGCTGCGTGTTGCCTTGGTTTGCTCGAGAGCTGAAGTTGTTAGCTTAATTGTAACCAGTCTGTTGGCTGTCTGCAAACAGGCCAAGGTCACAATGAGGGAAATGAACAAAACAGCAAACTGAAGAAAAGCAACCCAATCTTCCTCTGATAACGTTTTGTCTCCTCTCACAAAGAAACACAGCCCCTCCCACTTTACTCCTTTAAATTCTCCTGTGGGTTTCACAATCTCCTCCTGCACCCCCCTCAAAGGTGTTCCTGTCCCACCTCACTCACCACTTCCTCCCCCCCCTTCCTCCCCCTTGTTTCCTCTTTCCAGTGCCACCGCTGCCTTACCTGACTGCTTTCAGAGCTTCCTCAGGGAGGAGGCGCTGGACTTTTTCTGTAGCCAGTGTCACAAACAAATAAGTCGCCTGGAGGACCTCTCCACTCGCCTCAATTTCCTAGAGATGACTAGGTAACCCGTCATTCACGCCCCACGCAGGCTCTGTGAATGTGTTTGCGGTGATGATTTAAACGCAGTGTCATGCATGTTCTCATCGTGTGTGCATGCTGGCAACAACATGGTGTGTGTTATGTTACAGATTGCACTTTCCAGTGTTTTTTCATCTGCGCCCTCTTGTTGTGTGATTTGCAGTGTGTGTGAACATTCAACCTTTAGTGTTTTAATGATGGAAAATCGATTTTTCAGTCGCTCCGATTATTATTTTTTGGATCATGGTAGTCCATTGTTACTATTTTGGTTTGTCACTCATGCATAAAATACATATTGCTCATCTCAAAACAAGCTTGTAAATGTATTGCGTGATTACAAAATAATGACCCCAGGTATTACAGGTGAGTGGCATCTGTTTCAGTTCTTCTCTCCACATCGTGTCATCATGCTTCGTTTGAGTTGTTGCAGAATGACTGCTGGAAGTGGAGCAAAGCTTTTCAAATAACTTGTTTTTATCGGAACAGCTGATCCAGGATTACTGACCAGTAGTTGTGTTACAGAAACGTACTAATACTGAAATCCTATTTGTTGGTTCAGCTACTTAATGGCATGATTCAGAAGTTTGGCATTTCCTTTTAAAAAAAATCTATTAAACCCGGTTTAAGTTTCTGTACTGCCGTGACCGGTCAGAACTGATCCTTAATCAGCACTTGATAGACATTGTTAATCCATGTGTTTGTGTGGGATTGCTGTGAAACAAGTGATTTTTAAGTAAAAATCCACATCATCGTGCCTTTTTGTTTTCTGTGGGGTTAGCAAATGGAGGGTCGGGGGGTTAGATACCAGGAGATGGCGTCTCTTTCCTTTTTATCCTTTTTCTCTTCCTGACCTTTTTTCCTGTTGTTCTGTTTCCCCGTCCAGCGCTGGCAAGAGGCTGTCCAGCAAGAAAGTAGCAAGGTAAGCCAACTGGTGGCTCTAATTCCAGTGGGCAGGGTGTTCATATTTCTACAATCATTGTAATTGATAGTTATGTTTGGCCCACAGAAACAAAGCAGTGTATGAAATGTGAACTGGCTCTATGGATTTACGTTTTTCTCCGTTCCTCGTGCAGACATCTCCTCCAAAACAGCTCGATGACTCTGGACACTGTGAGCGACCTGACGCGGGACATCCTGGAGCTCGCAGATAACGACATCACAGACAAGGTGAGCTGTGGAGGAAGTTAACGGATCATATTTTTCTGCAACGTTTGCTTTTTCACAATCCTCCTGTTACTTATTTTGATCTGTGAGCAGCCACAGCTTTCACCTGTTACAGTCGCTGTTCCAGATACAAGGAGCATTTCCTACTGTCAGTTAAAGGGGCCTTATTATTATATATATTTTTCGTATCTTTCCTCTCCTGTAGTTTGTTATTTAGGTTTTTTTATTCATGTAAATGGTCTGTAAAGTCTAAAATCTCAAAGTTCACTTTCTCCCCCCCCCCCCCCGGACTCCTTTTTTTACATCCAGAACACAGTGACAACACTATGTAACACTTGCACTTCTATTGGCTAGCGCTCCAACACATTGTACGTGATAGGCTAAAGGGTGGGACATCTCTTAGCGGTTGACCAATCACAACAGAGCCTGAAAATGATCAGAATAAGGCACCCTTTAAACACATGCTTTTACAATACATTTCAATGTTAGTCACTAACCTTTTTAAAAATGTGCCTATTCCAGGTGTTGCTCCTGGAGCGTCGAGTGGCGGAGCTGGAGAAGGAGTCGGAGGCTTCGGGGGAGCAGCACACTCGGCTGCGGCAGGAGAACCTCCACCTCGTGCACCGGGCCAACGCTTTGGAGGAGCAGCTGAAGGAGCAGGAAGTCTACGCAGACGAGCAGGTTCAGCAGGAGACCCGGCGCCACAAGGAGGCGCTGATCAAGCTGGAGAGGGAGAGAGGAGTGGAGCTGGAGAACCTGCAGGCCAGGTGAGCGGGGGAGGAAAGACGGGTTAACGCGTATAGCATTTAACATCAAGAGTCATTATATCTTTTTTTGAAAAGGACATTTAAGGTTTGGTGCCAGCATAAAAAAAATCTACAGATTGATTGTTATTCTGTTTTGAGGTCTGCACAGACTACCTGGGATATGAAACGCAATTTTATAATAATCATGAAGATAATTATATTTTATGTAATTCATATAATGCTGTTCGAAGTAAACTATAAAACAGAAAGCTGTTAATATCTGTGATATTTTGTAAAAAAAAACGTTATATGTTTTTGATACTTAGTGATCATTTCAACACTCACTAGTACCCTCACTAGTTTTAATGTTGTGCCTTTGTTGCGTTTGCTGTATGAGGTTTAATGGCGTACTAAACACATATTTGATGATTTAACACCAAACGTTTTCTGGTTGTTTCTTGGAGGAACCGAGGCTCTACACTGCCACCCTCTGGCACTAATCTGCTATAGGAAATGTCCCTGTGGTGTAGTGTTGTTTACAATAATCAAACAGGATGTGTTGTTGTTTCATGGCTGTGCTGTTGGTCTCTAATGAGGATTGTGTGTGTGTGTGTCTCAGGCTGCAGCAGCTGGACGAGGAGAACAGCGAGCTGAGGTCGTGCGTTCCCTGTCTCAGAGCGAACATCGAGAGACTAGAGGAGGTGAGAGAAAACACATCTCATCTCCTGGGTGTTTTGCTTTTTCTGATTTCATTAACCATGTGTCTGAACGCTGCTCGTCCTCCTCACATTTATTTCTGTGTTTGCGGTTGCCAGGAGAAGAGGAAGCTGCAGGATGAGTCAGAGGCGCTGTGCGACCGGCTGCAGGAGGAGACGGAGTCCCGGAGGAAGATGGCCGACAAGCTGAGCCACGAGCGCCACCAGAGCCAGAAAGAGAAGGAGAACACGCAGGAGGTGGGGGCACTTTCTCTGTGTGCAAAACAAACGGTCAACAGAGCTCTGCAGCATTTCAAGTAGTTGTATTCTCCTAGTCTTGTCAAGTTGAGACAATGTGTAATACTTTGAAGCATGTGTATTTTTACATAAATCATTGCAGTGCAGTAAAACGTACAACATTTCCCTCTGAAGTGTCCTTAAACCTTGATATGAGTTCATAGCTCCCCTGTCTCCAAGAATAGGTTTTGGTTAGATGCCTGAAAAAAGGTCTTGAGTTAACGCCTTCCTAAAATATTTAGCTGTTCTACGGCAACACAAAATATGTGAGTCGGTCACACTTGTTTTATTTTTAAGCTTTTATTTTTCTCAGAGAAGTCAGTTGTTAACAATGTGACTGAATGACTGAACAGGTTGTCAGAGACATTAAACAAATTATGAAAATCTAATTACAAGTCGATCTATACAATGTTGTTGTGCTCATCCTGGCAACTCAAACTTGCCAACTTGTAAATGAATCAATGCATAGTACTTCAATATCTTTTTTGAATATAACTTAATGTTAACGTTATACTTCTGGCAGTAGCATTTACGCTTCAAAAAGCCTTTATGGTGTTCATACAGTATGTGTAGATTGTCTTGTTTATCGGAATGTTTTAGTATCATAAACGTTTGTTTGCCAGCTAAAGTGTGCGGTGGTGGCGAAGTCCATAGGGACTTGGCTTGGCAACTGGAAGGTCACCAGTTCAAGTCCCGGCAAGACTAAGTGCTACCGAGGTGTCCCTGAGCAAGGCACCGTTCCCTACACTGCTCCCCGGGCGCCGTTCATAATGGTAGCCCACTGCTCCTAACACTAGGATGGGTCAAATGCAGAGAAGCCATTTTGTTACAAAGTGTGTAATGACAATAAACGTTCAAAAAAGTATACATGCTAATAAAGAATCACGGAAACGAGGGCGATGCTAACTTCCGTGGTAGACATCAATGTCTTGTCTGCAGCCAGTCTAGACTGTTTAAAGCTTTACTCTCATGTGTCAAATGTTCCTGTCTAAATTATAAAGTGTGTTTTTTGCCTCATTCTGTTATATTTCTATCAACTTTAATAACTGATGTGTTTTGATTTGTTCGTACCTCAGCTGATTGAGGACTTACGTAAGCAGCTGGAGCATCTACAGCTCTACAAGCTGGAGGCCGAAGCAAAGAGAGGACGCACACCCGGGGCCGGGCTGCAGGAGTACCAGACCCGCACCCGAGAGGCCGAGCTGGAGCAGGAGATCAAACGACTCAAACAGGTAGCACGCCCATTCTGAGAAACCCGGAGTATCCATGTTGTTCTCCTTCTATCACTTTGACCAGACTGTTTGTTTGGAAATGGAAGAATGATTTAGGATGCTGGTTTTACGATGTGTTACGTTTGTGTCATCGTCTCCAGGACAACCGCAGCCTGAAGGAGCAGAACGACGAGCTGAACGGACAGATCATCAACCTCAGCATCCAGGGAGCCAAGAACTTGATGTCGGCGTCTTTCTCCGACTCGCTGGCAGCTGAGATCAACAACGTGTCCCGTGTAGAGGTGGGTTTCAGAGCACAGGAAGACGCAAAACATATTCCTTGTTGGTTCCCCTTTTTATTCATAGGCAGTTGGAGAATAAGTACCGATACATTACTGAGGTAAAATAGGGTTTGAAAAAACTCCATTAACAAGAAAAGCCCAGATTTTTAAATATTGAACTACAAGTTACAATAATACAAGTATTGTCATCAAAAAAGTGCTTCAAGTATCAAAAGTTGAAATATTCATGGTCCTAAAAGTCGCCTTTCAAAGTATTATAGAGCAGTAATATTCAGTTTTTACCACCAAATATTGCATTTTAGAGAGTTGCATTCTTCTAGTCTGGTGAAGTTGAGACCATTTTAAATACTTTGAAGCATAGCATGTTTAGTTTTACATGTAAAAGTGGGTAAATCATTGCCGTGCAGTAAATATTACAATATTTACCTCTGAAGTGTAGTGAAGTAAGTCCATAGAGTATCACTAAATGGATCAAATATATCGGGCTATGTCAAAATAGTAATTTATTACTTTTGAGTAAATATCCTTCGTGCAATCCACCACTGGATATGGGCAAGTTTTATTCCGTGTTTTCACTTTTTTCTCCTCTGACTTCTGCCTCTCTGCCTGCAGTTGATGGAGGCGGTCCACAAACAGGAAGAGATCAACTTCAGACTCCAGGACTACATCGACAAAATCATCGTGGCCATCATGGAGTGCAACCCCTCCATCCTCGAGGTCAAATAGACTCCAAGCAGCCAGACGGCCGCAGCACAGTGACTCCTCGGGCTGTCAAAAACAACCGGAGACTTAAAGAAAGCTACCAAGGGAGGATGTAAAAATACTCAGACACCATTTTGATAGGAAAGCAAGGACGCACTCGACTCATCCCCCCCCCCCCCCCCCCCTTAAAGAGAAGAATCTAAGAAGTCTGACGGTGAAAATCAAGCAGTTTTCAGTTCCATATCCCTTAAGTCTGTGCTTATTTGTGAGTGTGTGTGTGTGTGTGAGAGTGTGTGTGTTAGCCCTCCTGAATGCACTTGGGTTCTGGTGACCTCCATGTATTTGGCTAGAGGGACCCGAGTCTTACTGTTAAAAAGTAGAGAATCTTCAAAGTGTCAATGTCTGATTGAGCTGAAACTCAATCAGACAGGTACATAAAGGCCTTAAATGAAAGGTGATCCAAGTATCCATTATCACATGCCTCAGTTCAGTCAGTGAAGTGTTACTGAGATGGTGGTAAGTAAGAGGCTTCGATCCCCTGAACCAGGCTGAATTGTGTTTTTATTCACAAGAGAGAAAGCCGTATGAAGCTGGGCGGGAGATCGGAGCGGCGGTTCCTCTTTTGATTTGTGTTTAAAGCTTGCGGTGCTTCCTTAATTCTGTCCTCTAACGGTCCTTTCCATCGGACCCAAGTGAGGGACGTTTCTAGGCGTCGAGGATCAGAAAGGCCCTGAGGGATCTTTGTGTGTGTGTGTGTGAGGTGTTTGACATTTATTTTGCGCAGTGTTGCTTAAAGGTTTTGAAAAAAGCTTGGTGACACTAGCGAGTAGTAATATAAGCTTCGATGTCCCAAATGAAGAAACTGGGTTGTTTATGATTTGCTTCAATTTGTTGTTTTACGATGAAACAGGGTCCCGGAGCTCAGGTGGGCTGGAAACCTCAAGTGTTGAAAAAAAAACTACATTTCCCATCACTCCCTCTGGCACAAATATTCAATAAGTCACTAAGTGAATGGTTACTGTAACTGACAAATATACCCTGCTAATACTGACACGTAAACACTTGAACTACGCATGAAGGGAAACTGACGAGTGATTCTGGGATTTGTAGTTTTTTGTTTGTTTTTTTTAGTTCAGCCCACCTGACCCCAGTGTTCTCTTGCTGAGTGAAAGTAATGGGGAGCAAGTTAATCCAGGTAACCAACCTTAATTTTTTGCTGCACAAGTGATTTAATGTCAGTCAGAAAAAGTTATTGATGACTGAAAAATGCTGACATTCGACAAGTTGTATGTGAATAATCAAATGGTTGTACTTTGCACTAAGTTTTGTTTTGATTTCATTATTGTTTTGTTGATATATATATAAAAAGAAATGTCTATTGTGAAGGGATCGAATCATAAATGAAGATAGTTTTGAAGACTGTATGATAGTGAAACCCATTTCATTTCAAAGTCATCAAATCGATTCAAGAATACTACATTTCTCAGCCATGTCTTAAAAGGTTTCATTTCAGTTACATATTGTATTTTTTCAGCCGTCAGGAGTTCAGATGAGCTTTTCTCTGCTGGTTTTTGGTCAGTTATATCGTTATTCAGACCTGGAGAGACACGGCAGACTTTGGTAGCAATAACGCTTGGCAAGAAGTGGACATTGGTGGAGGGCAGATGGAACAAACATGCTCTTTATTTCCTCTGCCGGAGCATCATCTGCCTTTTCCAATCCGTACGGACTGATTGTGGACTGAGGCCGTGCTTAACGGTACTACGCAGCCATTGGTTTTGGACAGACATCTTGAAGGATTTCTGGTTTAAAGGAAGCCGGTTGATGTGTTTTGTTCAAACGGCATGGCATTCTTCACCAATATGCTAAGAAGAAGTCCTATTTTCTCACCTCTCACCGCTCTACTTCACCTGCCACTCCATGGAAAAATGGCCTTGGATGTAAATGACTTGTACATGTAAAGTTTTTCTACACTCATTCTAGATTCTAGGTATTTTTATAGTGGGAAGAACATTTCTTCTTGTCTTATGCTGAGAGACAGCTGCCTGTATTCTTCTCTAGCATGTAGCGTGTACAGTATCTCTTTATTTTTTTTCCTTCTCGTTTTGAAATCACATGCAGATATTTATTCATCAATTGACACAAACTCGCACTCTGTGATCTGTTCTGCTGAATATATATCTTTGTACATTTTTTTTTTTTTTTTTTGAATTCACAAAGGGAGAGATTAAATGAATCTTTGGGAGAATTTGACTGGATTTAGAGGAAGCGTTTGCCGTCGTGTGCAAAACGCAGAGTGGTCGTTGGTCGAGGTCGCGGCGCTCTTCCGTTCACGGCCTCCTCAGGGTTGTGATTTCAGACGTTCTGCAGTTTCTACTGTTGTCTTCCCAGATGGAGTCAGGTCCTGCATGGAAACACAGATTTGTATTGTATATCTCTGATTCAGACCCTTTTTGTTTTGACTGAAAAATCTAATTAAGAGACCTCCTAATAGCCCCAACTGATTTAATTCTTCATTATTTATGCTAATTCCTCCTTCTTTGGGAAGACACTTGAACGCAGCAGGTGATGCTTCACTTAGTTCTCTCCCTGCTTCTTATTTTAGTGTCTGACAGATAGTTTGAGGCAACAGAATAAGTAAACACAGAGCTGTCAAAACATTCCCTTTTGAGCAGAGCTGAAGGTGACTGCACTTTAACCACCAAATTTACTCCGAATGACCAAAGACAGATTCAACGTTAACTGATTATTTTATCCATCAGAGTCCGTAATCTTTCGGTAACTGTTCTAATAAATCAACACACTCTGAAAGGAAAGGAAAGGAAAACTGGCCTGCTAGTCTAAACACTGTGCCTCTGTGTCTCAAACTCTGCCTCTAAACTAACCTGACGATGAGCCCTGGGGAAAGCACTGACCATGTGACTCTCAGTCTGTTAAATTATAATGATGAAAGCCTAAACTGTAAATATGAATTGTCATTTTTTGTGAACTTTTTCTCTCTCTCTCACGCTCACTTCCAGTGTCCAAAGAAAGTCTGCTCAAGGCACAAACATCACTACTGGAGTAGTGCATGGCTTGCCATTATGCGACATGGGAAGATTAAAAGAGAATATTGTTGAAAAGAGAAATTGTAAAAGTTAAATTTATTCCTATTTTCAAAGATAAATGTATAAATTATAACAGTATTGGTTACAGCTGTATATTATTTTTCAATATCCCCAAATGATCTAATCCTAATTGTTACTGGGGGAATATCATTTCAGTCATTGTAAAAAAAAGAGAACAATTTAAAGGTAAGCAGTGAAAGTAAGATTAGAAAAATAAATGGAATAAAATTAAACTGTGTTGTCTCGTTTCTTGCATGTGTTTAAATTAGACTGTGTTTGCATGTACTGTACCGATGCTGGCAGCACAATATGGGTTTGATTTTAAAAAACATACTATTAACACTTCAACAATACACGTTTATTTGTGCAATAATTCCACTGTGCAACTCTAGCATAAATACTGTATTTATTTAAGTATATTGTAGCTCTAAACTAATATTCTTATTTATACATTTCTAGCATGTCAACACTTAATCATCTCACTTCAGCATTAATGTGTTTTACATCGGAGTTATGTAAGTTGCTCACAATTAATCAAAAGTAATTTTCCTTTTTTAGGATTAGTATGTAATCAATCTTATCAGGTTGGCACATTCACTTCCACATAAACCTAAATAACTGAATTCCACATTTCAATGTTCTAAAAGTTAGATTTATTCTGCTCTTTATTTTCGCCCATATTTATTATTTCACCATTCATGTTAAAGCTCCACAGGCCCTCCAGTCTCCAACCCATCAGCGCCACCTGCAGGTTGTAGACATGTACTGCATGGACCCTGTACAGATTGCTCATAAAGTAATAGTTTTAGCTTTTGTAAATCGTAGTCCACTCATATGACTGTTAGGAAAACCTGAACCCTTTATTTCAGATTCTGAAATCACCTCTTCAAAGTAAGGGGATTATTTACTGTATCACTCAATGTTGTGTTATTCTTAAACAAAATACATGACATATGTAATTGTGTACAGTCTTTTGAAGAAAATATTATTCCTTACTTTATGTATAACGTCTTACATTTAATGGGGCACAACATCTAGAACAGGGGTGCCCAATACGTCGATCGCCATCGACCGGTCGATCGCGAGGGTAGTGTGGGTAGATCGCATGGCATTGAAAAAAAACAAAGAAAAAAACAAAAACAAACTATTTTTGCTTTCTTGAATGCCTCACGGGTCAGACGGTCCCGGAACCTTTCTTCTCCTCGCTGCTCACTACGGACGTATTTTGATGGAGCACACAGAGTGAACACGGCGGGATGCTCATGTTTAACAGTCAGTAGGAACAGAACATTTAACCTAAAAAATTACGTTTTAATGTCAAAGAAACTTTAAATGATATCCACCTATATACTATTTGTTGAATCATGTTGTTGATTGGTTAATACAAATGCCCAGGTACGTATCAATGTTGACAGGAAAACTGTTGAAGCTAACATTCATTCAGTTTTAACGTAAATTGTTGTGTGTTTAAATATTGACATTGATAGTTAACGGTACTTTGTGAACAGAAATTAGTCGCTAAATTACGCTAAATGACCGTTAACTACAGGTTAACGTTAAAAGGAGAGTTACCATGAAACACAATTAACTTGATTATTCTGCGTTAAGGCTTAACATCCACAAAGTGTTGGTTTGATACTTTGATATTCAATTGAATTCAAATAGTTGTATTGGCATGACCATAATGACATACATTATTGCCAAAGCTCTATAAATATTAGGACATCTATACATACATTTATATATTTGGATTGTACTGTTATGTTCATAAACAATTTGAACAAAAGCAAGAATTACATGTTTTCTTTACAAGGAAAACAATATACTTTCTGTACATGAACTATAACTATAATAAACAATATAACTAGATATTGCCTTCAGCTAAATACACATTTGCAAAATAGACTCATAGTTACTTATTTATATCTACAACGGTGAATTGTTTTGAGTTAGTTTCATACTTATTTTTTGGAATACCTGTTCTCGGTTGTTTTTCGGTGTGAATAACTATTTCTCATGTTTTTATTTAGCAGGTAAAACCAGCTTCTTCCCATTTTAAAGATGGACTCCCTTGCCCCTAACACTGAGGTTCGTGTGGCCGTGGCCCAGTGTTACCGGACCCTCTCTACATCCACAGAACCCAAAGACATTATCAGCTCTCTTCAAACCCTCCACTCTTTCCTGGATGAAGGGCCAGAGAGCAGAAGCACCCCGGATCAGAGAGCAGAGTTCAGCAGAGCTCACTTCACCCGCACCCTTCAGTTCCTGCTCAGCAAAATCCAGGCTGACTGGCTGCTCGGCCTCTCAGCCGCCCAGCGCACTGACCTGTGGGACGGCCTGTTCCTCAGAGGCCCCCCCGAGCAGGCCCTGCTGGTGCTGATGGAGGGAATATCAGAGCTGAGGTGGGTAGTGCTGCAGAATTTCTTCTATGCTAGTAAAAAGACCATTAAACTACAATCGTCTACAATTCTCTTCAATGTTGTAAATTGTGATATTATATACATTCATTTTTCTCCCTCAAGCTTAAAGGTAAGGTACGTTTATTTATATCAGTTCATAGTGCTTTACATTATCATTAACATACAACAAAAAATAACACAGAAAACAAGAGAATACATAAAAGACAGAGAAAATACATACAAATAAACATTGTTAATAGTACACGAGAGGTGGAGTAATACAATATTATAACATATTTTAATAAAAGCCTTTTAACTGTGAATCCCAGTGTCCTGCACTTCTTCATAGGTAATACATTTCTTATTCACCATTGCAGGTCATATGAAACTGTGTGATTGTGCTCCTTAACACATAGAATAAAGCAGCAATCTATTTAGTTTATTTATAAGCTCTACTACAAAACATTTATTAGCTATGTTTTTTAGGTCACAGGACAGTTTAACATCAACTGTACATCTTGATCAACTGAAATTGGAATTATCATGCTTCCTCCAAATCAAAAAAGCTCAGAAAAAATGTGACGAGCCGTTTCCTAGTTCACTTTGACATTTTAAAAGAATGTATCTATGTATTTGCAATCCCACTTGTACTGCTTAACTTTGAAAATGTATACTCCCTGATCCCCTGTCCATGCTTAAACAGTATTTCAGAAATGATTTTGTACACAGGTCTCTCTTGAAAAAGAAAGCCCAGATTTCAATGGGACTTCCTCAATGACGGACAAAATAGAGGATGACATCATGTTAACCATGAACTAATCCTTTCTCTTTATTGTCTCTCTGCACAGAGCCAGCACTAGCCTGGACCTGTTGATCAGCATCACAGAGCGCTTCCTTCTGAGCGGCCGCCTCGCCGCGCTGCTCTGGTCCTCCTGTCTGCAGACGGCCCCCTCCGACTCCCCCCAGCTCAGGGAGACTCTGCTGGCTCGGATCGTGGCGCTGCCGGACCTCACCGCCAACCGGTTACATCTGAAGAACAAGCCCTGTTTCTGTCCTCAGCAGTACTTCACCCTGCTGGCCTCAGAGATGCTCACTGCGCTGGAGCGGACCTGCCAAGCACTGAAAGGTGAGGGCACGTCTCTCACCTATAATAAGAGCATGTGATGGATTTATGTAGAAGATTTATTTTTAGCATATCAAAATGATAATTACTCATCATTTCTATTTTGAACAGACGGCACAGACTGCTCCTTGATCTTCGTGGCTCAGACCCTTGGAAAAGTGTGTGTCCAGGGCCACAGTGGTGAGTTCACTGTACATTTAGCTGAAACTACATTGAATAGTGGTTATGATATGTGCCGGCAAATACAAATTCAACTCCAAAGATCTTTTTAAATAAAAGATAATTACATACATAATCTACCACAATTGTGATAATAAATGATGTGTCGTGTATCAAGAAAAAATGCCAAAACATTGTTGTAGATGTTTTACATTAATTTAAGATGTAATGGTTTTGTATTACATGTATGTTTATTTTTAAAATATTTGGTTGAGATCTGAGAAATTATTATAGTATTTTTGACATATTCCAATCCAATCCAACTTTATTTATATAGCACTTTAAAACCTTCAGACCAAAGTGCTGTACAGAGAGATAAGCTCACAAAACATAAAATAAATACATTTCAAATAAAAGATACAAAACAAACCAGAATAAACGTAATAATTAAAAAACCACTGAAAGCAAATAAAAGCAACAATCTATTTGTTTACGAATGCTAAGGAGAAGAGGTGGGTTTTAAGACGGGATTTAAAAACAGACAGTGTGGGAGCCTGTCTGATTAACAAGGGCAGGTCGTTCCACAGTTTAGGGGCGGCAGCAGAGAAAGCACGGTCCCCTCCGCGCTTAGACTTTGTTTTTGGCACCCTCAGGAGCAACTGATCAGCTGACCTGAGAGTGCGAGTTGGCGTGTAGCTGTGTAACAGCTCAGAGAGGTAGGGCGGGGCCAGGCCATTGAGGACTTTAAAAGTAAATAAAAGAGTTTAAAAATGAATCCTTGAATGAACAGGCAGCCAGTGGAGTGAAGATACAAAAATATATATATATTAAAGACCAAAGAGGGCATCGATTCATGGTTATTGGTTTATTTGTTAATTTCATAGTGTTTTATGAATCCAAAAGCTTTGAATTGCTCTAGATGATATTGATTACTTCTGATAGGCTGAACTGTCATCCATAAAACTGAAATTACCATTTACACTCTCTAAGAAATAATGAGAATTGTTTATTGAGACACAGAATGCATGTTTACTTCCTCCCTCCAGGTCCTGTGTTTGCGGTGATGGCCCCCCGGCTGTCTGTGTGCACGCGCTCCGACATGGTGTGGCAGAGGGTCTGCTGGAAGCTGCTGCAGAACGTTCCTCAGCGCTGGATGGAGAGCGTGCTCACCGGGCTGGTGCAGGCCGTCAGAGGGTAAACAGCTTGCAGCTTATACAGCCTTAGTTGAGTTTTCAATTTTCCCTTCATGACCCCAGTTTCCACCTCTTTTCTTCAGACCTGAAGCCTTTGGCAGGATCATTGGGAATCTAGTGTTAACCAATAAAAAAGCCCAGTATGTGGTCACTCACAAACTCCTGTTACTGCAGTACAAGTACGAGGTAAGAAGATACCTTCAGCCTGACTGTAAAAATGATAACTTTAAGATGAACTAATGAAGATTTGTTGTTTCTCCCTAGACTCAGGTTTTGAGAACTGTCCTGGGTTACCTCGCAGCCGACAGGGAGCGGAGGCCACTGCTCCTCCAGGTGAGTGCATCAGGATATATAGCACTATAGGTCTTTGGAGGCTGTACAAAGTCAATTATGTTGCATCTACGGGATGAAAGTGCACAGAACTAAAACAATTTGTGTGTGTGTGTGTGTGTGTGTGTGTGTGTGTGTGTGTGTGTGTGTGTGTGTGTGTGTGTGTGTGTGTGTGTGTGTGTGTGTGTGTGTGTGTGTGTGTGTGTGTGTGTGTGTGTGTGTGTGTGTGTGTGTGTGTGTGTGTGTGTGTGTGTGTGTGTGTGTGTGTGTGTGTGTGTGTGTGTGTGTGTGTGTGTGTGTGTGTGTGTGTGTTCTCTCAGGTGCTGCGGGCTCTGTCCCAGGCCTGGGCTAACCCCAGTGCAGTGAAGCACACACCTCTGGAGCAGCAGCTGTATGTCAGTAAGGCCTTGCTGCTGAGTGTGAATCTGCTGAGAGACGCCGAGCTGCAGGAGCTACGCTCAGGTACAAGCAGTGTTCAAAGCCTCAAAGCACTCAGTAAACCAACAGTTAAATGAGAAATGAGAATGGCTCCACATATTCTTTATCCCAATCTTTATAAACCCGCAGAATGTATCCTTTTTTAATGTACCCTTTATTTATGCAGGGGGTTTATGATGAACGTGTGCAGATGATTTTTGTGATTATAGTCAACGATGCTATTAGCCCCCAGTGTAGAATAACATAGCTACATTTTTTTTGTTTTTCTCTTAAAGTAATGTCCACTAAAAAGGAATCTGTGATGTAATTAAAAATATTTGCTTCCCAACTTATTGCAATGTAAAATTATCCTAGTATGTTTGCTTGCATTTGAAGTGTGAGAGTATAAAACATATTTTGATGTTTATTTAGAAAAAATATTGTGGATTATTTTGGCCAAGATAATTCTGATTTGAATTTGTCCCTCAATAAGATAATATCAATTTAGAGGAGTATAAAGCATGTTGCCTTCAGCTCTGCTCTTTCTGCTGTGTCTCAGAGTTGCTGCAGTGCATGCTGGGAGGCATGCAGAGCCACCTGGACAGCAGCGTGGTGCGGATCAGACACATGGGCATGGTGGTGGGAGAGTGCCTGAGCGCCCGCATGGACCTCAACAAAACCAAGCTCAAGTTCGAGGTACAGTTGCTAAAAACCCAAACATATTATATTAATCATCTGAATGAAATGCCATTGAGACGTGTGTCTGAGTTTGTATTCTGTATGTTGTAGTACGATCAGGACGAGGAAACCCTGGAGCTGCTTTCTCTGATGACTCCCATCTCTAGAGAGGAGGAGGAGGAGGAGCCTGAGAACGGGTAAGGGTCTTTTTCTAATAACTGTTACGCATCTTAGTCAGAATATCTGCGATAAAAACACAAGGTGCAATCTTATTTATACTCCTTAGCGGATGATACACTTGTATGCACTGTGCTTTCACTCAGCCCTCTGGATATCAGTTTTGTGTAAGATTTGAAAGAAACACTTAAATATTATGAACTAAACATTACTGTTTGGTAGTTAAGCACTTTTTAATGTCTTTTTTATGTTGTGTTTTTTCTTTTTTACATATTTAATGAGCCTGGTGAAGGAAGCCTCAGATCTTTGTTAATTAACCACACATTTCCATGCCAACAGCTGCTTCTCTGTAATTGTTGTGTACTTGACAATAAAAATCTAAGTAGCAATTATAAACCGTTTTTTTCTTTTATTACTAAGTTTAACAGAGAATTTGAGAAAATGATCTTCCAAGAAGGCACACTGTACTCAAAAACAAATGGTCATATCTCATAAAACTTGTTCCTTATATATGTATTTGTAGGCATTGATTGTATTTAAGAGAAGGTCTTTCATCCACAGAGTCACCAGTGAAAAAACTCCATCTACCCAGAATGCATCATCTCAAAATAAGTCCAAATCTGACCCCGGCTCCGACCTGGACAGGTAAAGATGATCTCTTCTCTGATATACTTTATGTATTTATTGTGAGACAATTTTTTCGTAACTGAGTCTTTTCCCTGGTGCAGCGACGACGAGTTCTCTCCGTACGATATGTCTGCGGATCAGGAAATGACTAAAGAATCTCCGCGCTACCTACGAGACTGTCTGGAAAGTATGGCTCCAGAGATTCAATTCCATCTCATAGATCACCTTGTATTTTCAAATCGAATTTGCTTCCACTCTAATCTTTTTCTTATCGGTTAACCCCTCCAGCTTTAATTTCCTCTGAGGACTCGGTGCGCGTGGAGCTCAGTTTGAGGGTCGCTGAGGGTTTGGTGAGGAAGAACGTCTTTGCAGCCAGAGAGGTATGATGGGAACACACGACTAAAATGACTTTACATATCTTTTGCTTTTAATAAGAAATCAGAGCAATCACTTTCCTTTAAAAGATGAGTCCCATATCTGTACCATAAAACAAACCTTTTTCCTGAAAATGTCCTCTTACATAGATGACGTTGACTCTATGTTTTATGATTGTTTATATGTTTTTTTCAGATCAGTGTCCAGCTGACCAAAGTGCTTCTCCACACGGAGGATAAATACAGCATACGTGGCTTCCTGAGTCTCAGACAGACGACCATGGTGGCGCTCACGGTCACCGACTGCATCCCTGTAATAAGCATTAGCTTAGTTTCTACAATAATCATTGCCATTCAGCTTTATCGCCATATCAAGCACATATTCTGCTTTTTTACATTTGATTTAATTGTATTCTGGGATAGGTGACTCAGTATTTGACCACGGAGTTTTACTCCATGAACTACGGTCTTCGCCAGCGGCTCGATATCTTGGAGGTAAATAGAAAAACATCTACACTTTTCATTTGTGGGTGTGCCTGGAATAACAAAACAGTGATTCATTTAGGCCTGCAATTTAAGATGATTTATTATAATCAATTAATCTGCAGATTATTTTCCAGATAAATAATGGTGTATAAAATGCCCCGAAAAAGTGATACAAGAAAAATAATTACCAATATTTTAAAGTCTAAAACCCATTTTCTTCCGTTTTATTAAATTACAAAAATATTCTTTCTGTCGATCGACTAATTTTTTCAACTCTAAATCGATTTGAACTTTTAGTTTTTCATGTCTCGGTTTTTGTTTTGCTCTCTCAGGTCCTTGCCCTGGCAGCACAGGAGCTTTCTAAGCCAATCAGTGAAGAGAGAAGTCCTTCTGTAGGTGTTTCTTCCTGCACTGATCTGACCCCGTACCCCGGTGACAACCCTGTCCACTGGAGACAGGTGGTAGAGCGGCGGATTCAAAACAAGACAAAACGTCTCGCTAAGGTAGTCAAAGTGGACCAATGTTTCCCCTTTTTTTCGTTTTTTCAGTGAAGTTTACTCCTTCAATAACTTAATATTCATTTATTATTTTGCTGCAGGGGGCCACGCAACCTCCAGCCAAGGCCACACCTAACCGCTACGCCCCGGTTGCCGGACATTTCTTCTTTCCTCTTCTCAGCAACTATGACAAGTAAATATATTATTTATGTCAGGATTAAAGCTTGAAACTCAAAATGTGTTTTCCGTACAATTAAACTGGAGTGTAATACCTTCCTGCCAGGCCTCAGGTGACCTTTGACCTGTTGGGCGGCGACCATCTTGTACTGGGCAGGTTGATCCACACCCTGGGGCTCTTCATGCACCTGGCAGTACATGCACCGGTAATATTATCCATTTGGCCATTTTATATGTGATATCATTTCAATGTTAAGCTTTTTTTTTATCTCAACAGCACCCTTGAACTGCATTTCAATATGTATTTTATTATGAAAGAAGAAATTAGTCAAATGATTTATGAGCAGGTGGAAAAGTTGTATTTCTGTACCTTTTAAGACCAGATTTAGGCCTTGACACAATAAATAACAATGTCACATTTGTTACATTTTTGAATATCAATTTTCCCAGCTCTACCTCTTTCTGACTTTTATTGTGTTGTTTTTTGTTGTTGCAGGTAGCTGCACAGATGGGTCGTGCTTTATTGGACTTTGTGTGGGCGGTGCGCTACCACGTTGACCAGTGCGTATGATGCATATAAGTGTTTCAGACTACAGTTAATTGATAAAAAAGTCGGAGGAATCTATTTGTGTTTATTTACGGCACTGTAGTGTAGTATTCATGTATGTCTACTAAACTGGAAATGTGTCTGTTGCAGGATGGTGAGACGAGGCGTCCTCTTCGCTGTTTGCTCCGTGTTTCTGAGCATGCCCAGTCAGAACCTGCTGGTGGACCTGAACGAGCAGCTGTTTGAAACCAGAACCTGGCTTGCAGGTAAATAGAAAACACTGCCGGGGACAAAAGTTAGTCTTCAAACTTTGACATACAGTACATCTATTGAGATCTCCCTTACAGTTATAGGACTGTTATTTTAGACTTGTGGATTTAATTCAAAACTTGCACATGAATAAAGCAATACGCTGTTTATATTTACTAAAAATAGACTAGCCTTCAGTTCAAATGCATGATTCTTGTAAATGAGCGAATGTCTGAGGCTGCACCTGCAGAGTGTAATTCTGTCAGGGATGTCCTTTCAATGACACACACACACACACACACACACACACACACACACACACACACACACACACACACACACACACACACACACACACACACACACACACACACACACACACACACACACACACACACACACACACACACACACACACACACACACACACACACACACACACACACACACACACACACACAGCTGGACTGAGCATTTCTGGGAAACAGAAGAGGAACCAGGATGTCCTGTACTGCAGGACCGTCCATGACGTGATTGGCCCAGCAGCAGTTTGATGTTTCTTTATCCCTCTGAGGATTAAAGTAGTTCCACATTGCAGCTGAATGACAATTGACACAGTTTGTCCTCCCACGTACGATTGTTAATTGTGGAAAGAAAATGCCAGGATTATATCCATATCAACGATTTTGCTTTTGCTTTCATTATCAGTCCGAAAGATCCAGGTGGTCTTTGAGCTAAAGATGGTAATAATATTTTCGTGCTGTTAGAGGGATAATTCAGATTTTTTCTTTAGGTGGGGTTGTATGGGGTACTTACTTTCCATACTGTTAACAATACAGCTGTTATTTCCCCCCTTACTTAACAACATAGTTGCTTTGTTTTCTTGTGTTATTGTGAGACTTTTATGAATCCAAACTAACCAAAGGAGTCTGGTAGAGAGCAAAGATAATGATTTTAGTTCCCCGATTGAAAGGCCTGTCTCAAGGCAAGGTAAAGCGGTCAAATCAACTGATATTGATTTTACTATGACGCTAAAAGAATGCCCCCGTCCTCAGCAGTGCATTGCTATTGTAGGTCATAGACTGACTATGAATAAGTACCTTATACAACCCCACAGACTATCCCTTTGTTAATTTCCACAGATGTGGCTGAAGGAGACCCTGATGAAGACTGCAGAAATCTGGCCATACAGAGTTTGGTCCTGCTGGATAAGAGCCTGAAGAAACAGCTACAAGATCAACAAGCACTCGGCATGGAGACATGATCGCAGCAAAAACAATGAACAATGAAACACCGAATCTGTCTCTGATGCTTGGGGGGGCTTCACTGTACCTCCGTCTCATCTTCACCCGGAGGACTGAGGTCAATGGAAGTGATGCTCCGGATATTTGCCGACACTATCCTGGAACACACAGGCAAAGGCAACACACAGAGAGAGGGCAGAACTTTTCCAAAGTGTATTTACCTTTTTGTTCATAAATAAATCATGTACACTCTACATTGTTTAGATGAACATAGTGTATCATTTATGAACCAGATAAAATATTGATTGAATGGAGAATAGGATGCCATTTGTGTCCACCAATAAAAGTTATGAGGATATCCTTCTCCACCTCTTTCCTGTACTGGCATGTCCCTGTACTCTGGTTGTTTGTTTGCAAAGGACATCCTGTGAATATACAAAAATAGTGGAAATACTACTACTTCACCCTGAGACAAATGTGTGTATGTTCCCAAACAATGACTTTTTTTTAAAATAAACTGTTGTTTATAGTTTTATTCTCAATTTCCTTGACTTGATTTCCTTGGCATGTTTCGTACAAAGATTGGCATTGATTAGTGTGATTATTTTGTAGTAAATACAGATGTAGCTACTACAGAAGATATTTTATAATAGATTTTCACTGGGCAGTAGTGAACAGTTCATACCAAACGTGAATCAAATAAAAACAATTACATTCCATGTAGAGTTAGGATGTGAAATACCCATACCTGGCACAGTAATATAATTATGTATGTACCAACAACATCAAATCAATCTTTTTTGCAGCTTGCTCACCTTGAAAGGATCTGGATACATAATGACTATACATTACTGTTCAATTTAGACTGAATTCATTTTTGTGCTCATTGCATCAGTAGAGTTATCTTCACATTCAATTTGAAGCATTTTTTTTTTCATGGGTACAATAGCAACAGAGTAGTTGTTCCCAATAAAAAGAAGTCCAAGCAGTGCAACATACATAATACATAGACGACATAGAGAATTGAAAACATGCAATTGACACAATGGTACAAGTGAAATAAAGGAATACGAAATGAGCAAACTATGTACATAATGGTGGTAAAGAAAGCTGCTGTTTGTTTCAATAACATTTTAAAATCCCTCTACATTAGCTGACCAGAGGCAGAGGAAACAACATTAAATGGAATATTATTTGTATGAGATTAGAAGAAAGGATGCCTACTACCTACTACTGCCCCTAACCTTCGACAATGACTCGGGTTTCTTCGTTTCTTCCCGTAAACTCCTCCTCCCACCCCGCCTTCGAGGTTGTCAGGGGCAACTGGAAGAGACGCTTCTTGCTCACACAGGAGGCTACACAACAACACCAAGTGACAGACGGTCTGTTTAAGTTGTTTTGAGATTAAACAACTACATCGACTGTTACCTGAAGCAAACGGCAGTAAGGTTGGTCTTCCGATAATTTAACAAATCGTTGAATTTCATTCTATTATAGCGAGGGCTGGACAGGAGTGCTAACTTTGGCTAGCTAAGCTAATGTTAGCAGCTGAAGCTAACTTACTCATTAGTCACATAACGCTGGTAAATGAAAATAATCCATAGCTAAATGTGTACGGCGCTATGTTTCTATTCCAATTTGTGTTTTAGTCCTAGTCCAGTCGATTACCGTTACATATAAAGTGGAATTATAATGAAGGTAACGTTACTTTTAAGAGATAACTAGTAATTACCCAGATTTG
The DNA here is from genome assembly GCF_949606895.1 of Notothenia rossii. NCBI lineage: Eukaryota > Metazoa > Chordata > Actinopteri > Perciformes > Nototheniidae > Notothenia > Notothenia rossii. The sequence goes on from NC_136910.1 coordinate 8,597,647, forward strand.
AATTAGCCAGTCAGCTAAGTAGCTTAAAAATCGACATTAAGCCACAAAACAGATAAAAAGATGTGAAATCAAAGAATGCACCATGAATAATAACCATGTATAATATCCTACTATGTATAATAGTAGGAGTTACCTGGCATCCCTTGTTTCTTCCCTCTTATCCAGGGAGGAGCAGAGGGGACATGGCGGTGTATTTTGACCACCGTATCGATGCCCCTGAAGGCAGTCAAGTGCCCTCTCAGTTGACATGGCACTCGTCCCTTTCTGTTCTGGCTGTTGCCTCGAGCAGCTCCACCAATGGAGGCAATGTAGACCTCTACCTGCAGCAGGTAAACACTTTGCAGATGAACACTGACACAGATTACCACTTTGTAATATCCTATATGAGTCCCTGTGTGTGAATATGATAAATTACAGCATACTTGACAACGTTCGACATACTTCATCCTTACAGGGAGAGTTTGTGGAGAGATGCCATTTAGAACGTCTTCACCCGCCCACAGTGATGCGCTGGCATCCCACAAAGCCTCTGCTGGCTCTAGGCTGGGAGAATGGAGAGGTGGTGCTGCTGACACACCCCTCTGGAGATCAAACTGTCCTTCCAAGCACACATGCAGCCTGCATCACACTGCTGGAGTGGAGCAGCTCCGGCAGCCGCTTAGTAACTGGGGATGAGGTGAGTGTATTGCAGTGAATATGCTGGTAGGCCTGATTCCCATGCATTATAAACATGCATTTTGTGCACAGATGCCATTTGAAATTATTTAAACTTCACATTCCTTCTTTTAAAACCACTTAACTTAAGTGTGATTATTATTATTAAACACAGACTGGAGTGCTTGCGCTATGGAAGGTAGATGCTAGAGGGAAACTTCAAGGAAACCATCTTGTGAAGCATGAATACAAGAAACCTATCACTTGCTGCATCTTCAGACCGGCTTCACCTGGGGAGTAAGTCAACTGGATTCAAAGCTCAAAGTTGATTATTCTTCTTGGCGGGGAGATAATATTGAAAGCATTGTCATATCAATATGCTCTCTTGATCTGAATGATGTGTTGCTGACTGTGGGTCCTAACTCATGTTACAGCGATGTGGCAATGCTGGCCCGGGCGTCAGTGAGTGGAGATGAGAGGGCTCTGGACAAGTTCAGCTGGAAGGGAGCTCCTCTCAAGATGGGCCCACAGGAGGGGCTCGCATTTTACGTCAGCACTGCAGATGGTAAGAGATTTGTGCAATATCATAATGGTAATGCTTAAATAATTTTTACAATATCTATTGGTGATAATCAACGTTTTTAAATGGCCTTTCTCAACCTCCTTAAGGGTGTGTCATGCCATGAGTTAAAAATGTTTGGGGGGAATACTTCTTAACATTATTGACTAAAAGAACATCTAAGGAGATTTCGATGAATTTTAATTATGAAAAGTAATGCATCACAGAATACTGTTATTGATCTACAAAGCTGTCAGTTCATTAAAACAGATAATGCTGTTTGGGCTACAAATATGTTAATCTTTAACCATGTATCCCTTGTGTATAGGTAAAGTCCACAGTGTGGATGAGAACTGTAAAACAAGCACACTTCTCAGTGTCGATGGTTCAATCAAGAAACTGCTCTTCCTGGAGAAACGAGAGGTGCTCGCTGTGATCACAGAGACCATGATGCTGTCACAGTACACACTTGGGCCTGAAGGAGGGGCCCAGGAATTTATGAAGGTATACAAACATCACCAAATATGTCATTTAGTTTTATCTTCGGGTCAGTTTAGTTTCTTAACATGTTTTTTTTCCTGACAGGTGAAGTTGAGCAGCAAGAGTGGGCAGAATGTGGATATTGTCTGGACAGAAAACGGTCTCCTCATCACAGCAACAGGAGAACAGGTTATCAGGTCAGTGAACAAATATGGTTTGTACACACACACACACACACACACACACATACACACACACACACACACACACACACACACACACACACACACACACACACACACACACACACACACACACACACACACACACACACACACACACACACACACACACACACACACACACACACACTTTAAATGTCTTCTTTAAACTTGAATAACTGTCTTTTCTTTAGGCTGTGGGACCTGGACGGAGACGACAACTATGTTTTGGCTCTCGACGAGACTCTGGGGTTTGAGAGAGGAGAGATGATCAACTGTGTTTCATACTGTACAGGAAAAGGTAACTGCTAAATATATTCCCATGGTGACACGCATAATCAGTCCCCGGCCCTTGATTAACAAAATGTTACAACTGGTTTGTGTATTTGTATCTAACCTCATTGTATTTATATATCTTCAGAAATCTTAGCAGCTGGTACCAGCCATGGACGCATAGCCATGTGGAAGATGGTGCTGCAGCCCGCTGGAAGAGGTGACACCAAGGCCTTGTGGAAGCTACGGACACCGACAGAAATAGAAGGAAATGTCCTTCAGCTTCAGGTACTGTGTGGACCAGCATTTTTACACATTGTAATAAATGGAAAGGTATGTACGATTCGGTAATATGCTGGAAAAGTTAATTCAGACCTTCCATTTCAGTGGGGCTCGAACCTGAATCTGCTGGCGGCCAACAATTCCACTACAGTGCTGATCCTGTGTGAGCATGTGATGTCTGCACACTTCAGCCAGCAGGTGGCAGCGGTGCAGCTCACCCCGACGCAGCTCAACATCACTCAGTTCAGCTCAGGAGGGCACCTCCCTCTGCAGTCCGACATGCACATCAAGGGAGTCTGTGTGACTAAGGTGTGTGGAAAGAAAGTGCAGAATTGAATATTTCTGTTCTTTAAAACGTGTTAATTATATTGTGGTAACTTGATGTGTGTTGTCATGCCAACAGGATACAGTAACAGTATGGAGTGGCAAGCAGGTGACTGTGTATGAGCTTTCAGGAACATCTCTTCGCAATACAGGTAAACCCCTTAAGCCAAAGACCCCCGAACAGACCAAGTAACATTCTATACATTTCACATTCTAGAAATTCAGCAGCTGCCTTTATTTAAACCTAGTGGTTTTCTCTAAACTTTCTTTCGTCGCCTATCTTTTTCCCAGGGTCGTTTCCTTGTGACTCCCCTGTCGTAGCTGCACATGGTGAGAACCTCTACACTGTGGAACCAAACAGAGTCCAGATTCGAACACCACAGGTCTGTTGTCTCAACTTATAAAGAAAAGAAATAGAATAGAATGTATGAGCTTATACACACAGCGAGTGGTATCTATCACTAGATGTTATCATTCGTTGGATGACTTTCTCCTCTCTTTTCTTTAGGGCACCGTGAAGCAACTGCTGACCTTCTCCAAGGCAGAGGGCAACCCCGTGCTGCTCAGTGTGTGTCAGTCTTACCTGGTGGTGGGCACAGACACCGCACACATTAGAGTATTTGACCTCTCTCGAAGGTGTGATGTTAATGTGGATTATGGTTACCTTCAATTGAAAAATAAAAGCATCTTAACTTCTGTATTGCAAAAGTCTCTTTGTTGATATTTTCTATATTCCAAGTTACTTTTTGTCCAACAACAGCAGTTTTCTGTATGTCTTTACAGAGATGCCAAAGCTCAAAGCAGTGCTAAGAACCTGGCTGACCAAATATCCAATCTGGGGGCCCTGAGTTCGGTCAAATGTAACGCCAGCGGCAGCCAAGTCAGCATCCTAATCTCTCAGGTGAATATGTACTTCATACAATAGTCACCCTCTCATTTAAATGTACTTCCAAGAGCTGAATATGTAAGTATCTTAAGATTTCATATGAATATTTCTCCTAACTTCAGCTCTTACTCTTCCTCTCAGCTAAACGGGCGGCCGGAACACAAAGTGTATTTTTATGACGTTGAGATGGACACTGTGACACACTTTGACTTCTTCGTTGGCCGACCATCCAGCGGTTTATTACAGACAGAAGAGAGTGAAAGGTAGCTGACGTTGAAATCTATGGACTGTATTTCTGCCTGTGTGGACTTTTATAACGAACGTATATGCTGTGTTTCAGGCAGCAGTTTCAGGGAACAGAGCTCAGCGGCCGCTGCCCTGTGTCTCACTTCTGGGATGAGAGTGAACCTCGACTCTTTGTTTGTGAGACAGTGCCGATCAGCTCTGAATCTTCATCAACTAGTTTCCTGGATTCGGTAAAGACTGCTCCTAACCTTGGTTGTGTTTGAAATTGTGCACTAAAATACTGCATACTAAATGATCTGCATGAACTGTGTCGTGGCTTCCTTCCTTATTTTCTTCCACGCCAACAGACGCCTTGAACAGACATTTCTAACTCGCTTTCTTTCCTTTATATTTGTGTCACTCACAGTTGATGAGTACCTTGGCTTCCGATGGTGGGATGATATTGTGCAATGGGTTTGCTCGAAATAAAATAACAAACTTTTTACACATGTAACAAAGAAAACAGGCCTTTACAATAGTCAAAACAAATCAAACAAAAGAGGCAAAACTCAAATTGTTTGTTTGTAGCCTTTATTTAACCAGGTGAAAATCAACGATCTCTTTTTCGAGGGAGACCTGCTGATAAAATAAATAAATAAACTAATAAATAACTATTCTTTCTTGCTTTCTTTTTAAACGGTAGTTGAACGGTTAAAAACTGCCTCGACGGCGTCTTTCTACCGATCTATGTCTCTTTAGAGGAGGCGCCGTGGGAATTGTAGTCTTTTAGACTGCGTTGACTACAGACGTCATAGAGAGGCGAAGTCCCTCCCTTTCCGGTGACCACCATGGGACCTTATTTGGGAAAAAGTATGTATTGAAGTCAATGCGGAAAGAAAAATTATCTTTTGATCCCGTCTGAATTTTGAGACGAATTACACATATGAAGTTTGTCGATCTTAAAAAATAATTTCCATGTCAAAAAAGTCACAGTTTGTCGTAAAACTGTTGAAATATAAGACTGTGAAAAATACGCAACTAGAAAGACTACAAATCCCAGAGTCCCGGTCCCGCATGCTGGCTTTTACGGAACCCACTAACTCCCCTTGTGTGTATGTACAGCTCTCAACATGTCCAGACTTGTAGTGATTTTCACCTCTTTTAATACTTTTCGCCTCATTCTGAAAGAAAGAAGTGAAATGTGCCAATGTGACGGCCGTCTTGGTGTGTGGTGCGAGACGGGAGATGTAGTTCATTGAGCGGTTTCACACAAAAAAAAAAGTGTTACTTCACAGTTTTACGACACATTTTAATTTTTTTACTTGCAAAATTATCTTTTAAATCGACAAACATCATATGTGTAATTCATTGCACAATTCAAACGGGATCGAAAGATAACTTTTCGCTCTCCATTGACTTCTATACATACTTTTTCCGAAATAAGGTCCCATGGAGCTCCCCCGGAAAGGGAGGGACTTCGCCTCTCTATGGGTGGCCTTTTTTATAAAAACAAAATACTGGTTCTAACAAACTGCACACTGCCTACTGAAGTAATTGAAATCAAAGTGAATTTAAAGTTATTTTTTGAATGTTACTTTTCAGTTAATTCTTCTTTCTGCTCAGATGGACGTGTCGGTGGTGACGCTCTTCTGCACGCAGGAGCACGGGATCCTCCTGCAGGACTGCTACCCCAAACCCTCCGGCCTGCAGGCGCTCCTCGCTATGGATGTGCCTTATTATTATTTCAGCTGCAAGGTGAGGACGCAGTGTTCTGCCTCTTTCTCATACTGCAAAATGTACAGCAAGTGTTTTCAATATGTTTCCCCTAAAACATTTATTGTGTCTTTGTTTGCATCATCACTATTTCTCATGTAATACTGTGTGTGTGTTTGGACTTACACACCCCCAGCTATTATTTCGGAGGGGGGGTGTCTTTTTACCAGAAGTAAGTGTCTGTCCCCCACAGTCCGTTCAGAAAGCTTCAGTGTTCCTGACTCCCAGCAGCTGTGGTTGTGTATGCCTTCTGCTGCAGTTTGCCAACATTGAAGTGTTGGCTCTCTCTCAGCAGCTCAAGTGCATCCCTGAAGTATCTAGATGTCATTCAGCTGAGTCCAGTTCCCTCCACCTTGTGTTGATGAATAGATTTGTTCTGTGATGTTTCGTTGTTGTCTGGTTTCCTCCTCTTCTTATCCGTTACCCATATCCCCCAGGATTAAAGCGTTTTACCTTTAATGGGCCTCATTCACCAATATATTAAATGTGGTTTTGAGAAAGGTTCTAAGAAGATTCCAGGTCCGATTCCTGACAGTCCTGAGTGTAAATGCACAGTTAGCAGTTTGCAGGTGGACCTGGGTTTGGGTGTTTTGTTAATGCAGATTTGTTGAGAGTCCTGCTGGCAGCATATACTCTCAAGACAAATCTTTATTATTAGATTCTAGTGCTTTTTTAATTTAACATAATTAGTTCTGCTTTTTATTGAAAAATCTTGTTTTTTGTTGTATAGCTATCATGTCCAGTGACTCTAAATCAGTGCAGCATTGTCTAACTACCCTAAACAAGTAAGACGCACCTCTTTAATTTGGATTAAGTCAATTTAGGTCTATTTTAAACGAATATTTTAATCAGAAAATCTGTAGTTTCTTTATTAAAGACCCTTGATTTTCTTTCAATAGCATCCATATTATGTGACCGTATGACTCCAAATCAATGCAGAGTTTTATTATTTCATCAAACATGTAGGACACATCTCTTTTTTTTTTTAAGGTTTTTGTAGTTTGTGAAAAAATGTAAGAGTTTCTTTATTGAAAATGCTATGATAATTTCAATAGCATCCATGCAATATAACCTGAACAAGTAGGACACACTTCTCTTTGTTGAATTTTACTCCACTTTTCATTTGATATGATGTATTATGAATAATCAGCAGTTTGGCATTTCACCCAGTGACTCCAAACAAATCCCAAATAAGAAAGCATTGGTGTTAGTCACCACCCAAGTGGGTTTCTAGAAGACTTTTGTTCTTAAAACTGTTTGGTGAATGAGGCAACTTGATCGTACCCCATGCTGCATTCATTAACTAGCTGTGATTCACATGTTGATCAAATATTTCCCCACCTGCTCTGCCCCTCGTCAGCACGGTGAGAAGGACCCAGGGTCTGCAGAGATTTCAGCCACAGCCCCAGGTCCTCCACAGAAGAGCCAGCCCCCCACCATGGTGTCCAGACGAGCTCTCAGAGACTTTGTGGGCCTGGAGAATTGCGAGAAGGCGACACGCGACGCCATGCTCAACTTCAGCTTCTACCTGACCATCGGAGACATGGACGAAGCCTTCAAGTCCATAAAGCTCATCAAGAGGTAAGGCATTTACACCATCATTACAAGAGTCAGCTCACAGAGAGGAGACGTGCAGGATGGCATGCCTCTGTTCGATCGCTGTCAACACTTCTCCCAGCATTCCTCTCCACAGAAGCTCAAGTTCAAAGGCTGAATAAAGGCCACGGGGATAGCATTGTTGCTACGGCCTTCACTATTTTCACAATGCTCCACAATGGTTTGCAGTAGGAGAGCTCTACCTAATTGCTTGAATTGTTGCCTCTTGCTTTTCCTCACCCCTTATTTCATTCAGCACCTACAGTATGTCTTTGAAGGTGGACATGGAGGAAAACGTACAAATGAGGGTCATTGTAGTTAAAAATAAGTAAATACGGAGCCGAGGGAGAGGGTGAGATAGCGAGAAAAAACTGATACGTCGTGCTACCTATTTCTCTTTAAAGTTTTTTTTTTTTTATCCTTATGTAATATTAACAAAACTGGCACTTCACAGGTGAATTAATATAAATGGTAACCAATTGTTTATGTATTTGGAAAACGTGGACCATTTACAATACTGTAAAAGCAAAATCCAGTATCAAATAAATAAATATATAAAGAGATATGAAATATATAAAACTGTGTTCGTCTTTGGATGTATCATAGCATGATGCAACTATCACATCAGATCCACCAAAGCATCGCTTTTATTTGTGCATGTAGGGTAATTAAATATTAGTGAAAACACAGGACACGATCAAGGACTTGTTCTGTGTCTGTGCTTGGGGAAGGAACTCTTCAATGTGTATGTGACTGTTTCTGTTAGTGTGCGGAGGGGATGTGCTTTTCTAAACACACACACACACACACACACACACACACACACACACACACACACACACACACACACACACACACACACACACACACACACACACACACACACACACACACACACACACACACACACACACACACACACACACACACACACACACTCACACACACACACGATCTCCCAACCAGTTTGGTACAAAAGGAGTGCCCTTTCCATTCTCGCAAACATTGAATCAGGTCACTAAAAGGGTGTGTGTGTGTGTGTGTGTGTGTGTGTGTGTGTGTGTGTGTGTGTGTGTGTGTGTGTGTGTGTGTGTGTGTGTGTGTGTGTGTGTGTGTGTGTGTGTGTGTGTGTGTGTGTGTGTGTGTGTGTGTGTGTGTGTGTGTGTGTGTGTGTGTGTGTGTGTGTGTGTGTGTGTGTGTGTGTGTGTGTGTGTGTGTGTGTGTGTGTAACGTTTACGTGATTCCAGCAGAGATCTGATATCATCTCTAGCAGAATACGTGATTGAGGACACTCGGTCTAAATGTTGCTGTAGCGTTCCTTTCGCACTTCACATTAAAACAAACAAATAGGAACATAGCATATCCCGCTCACTGGATATTCAAAAGACTTTAATAGGCTTGATGACAGCTTTACTAAGTTCTTCATTGATGGCTATTTTTACTGTTGCTTTTTTTCGACATTGTGTTTGATTCCCGCATATATCCACCCACAGGAATATGTATTTCCTGCAAAAGTAACCTGTACCTTCTGGGACTCCGTGATCTTTGAACTGATACAGGTTCTAATATGGAGAGCATATTTAATCTGGCGCTTTTCTCAGCCTCACCCCTGGATGTCCTGAATTATAAAAGCTATGACAATTCTCTTCATTCAAAGCAAATATTTACAGTATGAGAGTCCCTTTGTCTCCCACAGCAGATACAGGTTGGAATGTCTTTATTCCGTCCAGACTGAGCTGCTTCCTCTCATTCATGTTGTCCTTGACTCTAGGTGACATGCTGCAGGGTTATCAGCCCACAATGAGTGCAAGCCTTACTGTCTTTTTGACACTGCTTTGGCTATTTAAAAGCAAAACTCCCCCCTTTCTGCCTCAGGGAAGTGTTCAGGGGTGAAGCTCAGACTGATGGATGATGTTATTCATCATAACCCGCTGTACATGTGAACCCCATGCTCTCACTGTATGCCATTTATCAAAGGGAAGAATGTCATTCACAACATTTCTTTTCGGTTGTTAGTCCTTCGTTCTTTGATTAAAGTGGCCCTATTATGCTTTCTGGGGGTTTCCCTTTCCTGTAGGGTGTTGTATAGGTTGTTGTTAATGTAAATGATCTGCTAGGGCTAAAATCACTGTGTTATCTCCAACACCCCCCCCCTGCCTGAAACGCCTCCATTAGACTCCTTTGTTTGTTTATATAACATAGTGATATCACTATGTAACACTCGCGCTTCTATTGGCTAGCGCTCCAACTCATTGAACTTTATGGGCTAAGGGGCGGGAGATCTCTAAGCGGGTGACTAATCACAATAGAGCCGGCCAGCTAACCAATCAGAGCAGACTGGGCTCTGGTTTCAGACAGAGGGTAAAAAGAGGTGCTGCAGTACAGGCAGTGTGAAAAAAATAAATAGCTTTTTGAACATTTAAAGTAGGGCTGCTCGATTTATCGTATTTTAATCGCAATTGCGATTTTGGCTTGCAACGATTACGAAAACAACGTAATCGAAATAAAACGATTCTTTTTTTTATTATTATAATTATAATTATTGTATTTCTTTTTTTTTTATTGGTTTTTCAGTTGAATTCTACTTAAAGTTCAGGGTAATCAACTGTTGAAAACACACTGAAAACATCCATTTATTTAAAAAAAGAAATGTGAACAAAGTAAATGGATAATCGTTTTTAATAATCGTGATATCGATTTTTGCCATAATCGAGCAGCCCTACATTAAAGCATGGAGACATGTCACAGTAGAGGCACAACATACTAATGTGAACCTGAGAATGAGCATCAGAGGGCCCCTTTAAACTATTCCCGCTTCCTGAAGCAAACAATAGAATTTCAATTTAAAATGATACACCTAACACAATATACCGTATGTAAGTTAGTATGTGAACCTAAATCTAAAAAAGATCATACATCTTAGTCTCTTACTGAAGTTTAAAGTTATACAAAAGCAAGTCATATCTGTCATTTTCAAATGTCAAACAATTGAAGTTCTGTGTTGTCCATGTGTCAGGTGTGGTGTTGGACACCTTAACAGCAGCAACAACAACAAAAACAACAACCACTTCCTTTGAATATTGGCAATACATTTATTCCATTTATATAATATTTACTTTATTTAAGTGTGCCCCTATGTTTGGGTTATTTTCAAAATAGTTATTTTCAAAATATAATATACTCACAATAATAATAATACTAGTAATGACAACACTATTTCATTATACAGCTATATTATATTAATTTAATTACACAATATGTACCACAAGCAAGCAGAGTTTCGTATGGAAATGAAAATTGTATTTGAATCCTTTCGTCATTTCGAAATGCATTGCCCAAACATACCATTAATAACATTAATAAAAGAAATACTGCTTTAACAATCCAATTTAAATACATTAATTGGCAGGTCATATATCTATTTATTTAAAGTTGTATTTATTTATTTGATGTGTTAATGACATTAAGGAAGAGTCAGATCTGTGTTCATTGGAATAAAATATCACCTCTCATTGGCTGTTTTTAAATGTTCTAGACTCTTCTGGCTTTTACCTTGTTACTTAACCTACTTGCAACATATATAATTAATAGTAAAATAAGTCTAAAATGGATGAAAGCAATTATGAGGTATTCTGTTATTGCATTTCTAATATATTTCATACTTTCCAATTAATAAGTATGCTTGAAGCCATTTAAGTGCACATATAACACAACAGGTCAAGTTCCAGCTTGATCTTTTCATAAGCAGGATGTTTCATATAACACAGTCCTTATCCAAATTCCATATTTAGCTACAAATGAGCTCACCCAAGCACGAATAAATGAAACAACAGACCGTGTTGAATATGCCTAGAAGTTTTAGGGCAATCATTTGGGTTATATCTATGAATTTCGTGCACCAAGCAGCAAAAATGTCTGATAGTAATGAAATATAGAGCTTAAAATGTGCAGGTAAAAGTTAGTCCAGCTGTTGCCGAATCACAGGAAAGTCCTTTTCTCCTGAGAGTGACATTGCAGTCTCCTAGCTGTAGTGAAACGTGAGCACAGTCTAGTCGGTGTATTCTATATCCTCTTCTTTTTTCAACAAGGCGACTCCACGTAGTCATTGTCTAGGCGCGGGTGGAAAGGCGAGGCCAGTGAGCGACTGATGATTATAACTCGAGGAGCGAGGCAGTCATCGCGGCGATGTAAAATGTTCCAGATGAGCATGGCCGCAGCCAACGTGGCCAGCAGGCAAGCGGCTATGTCCAGGTAGCAGGAGTACGACAGGTGTGTGTACGGCCCGATCCTGTAGAAGGTCACGAGTCCAATCACCAGCACAAAACCTGAAAAGGAAGACCAAAGAGAATAGGCCTCAGTCAGCGGAATAGCACTCATTGGAAGAAGTCAAAAGAATGGGAAATTCCAGTAAGTTATTTCTGAATGTTCGGCTGCTGGTGTGGCTAAAAACTGGTCACAGAGAAAGAAAATGGGTCCTGTAGAAGGTCAACATAGATTTGCGAAACCTATCCTAACCTTTGGCAAATCTTGGGTTACTTTTGAGCCAATCACAAGCACACATTCAGTCAGGCAGAGGAAGGAGAAGATATTATAAATTCTAGTTTTATATCTCTCTGAAAATCAGACTTTTTAATGTACTAGTTTTTGACAGATCGGGAGTTTGGCTTCAATAACATTTCTTTCAGACTAGTAATAAAAAAACATCCTAGATACACATTACATGTCTTTCTTACTTCCCCTTGTATGTGTGGCTATGGATTTCACCTATTTCCACTTAAAGTAAGCATGAAATCAAGCTTAATTTCCATATTAAGAAATACAATTTCATAAAACAAACAGTCTTAATATCTGTAATAAACTAGAGAAGTCTCATGTTGATAACTATGAATCTTTTCTTCAAACCCTATGTACCCGTAGTGTATCTTCTTAAAGGTACAGTCACTCTTTGAGAAACTCCACACGTTCATAAAGACATTTCCATCCCTTAGCCTTGTATTCTCGGTTCAGCGGGAGCTCTGTGGGAGGTCTTTGAATTTAGAAACCTGCTTCCTCCGAGGAACAACTTCTGAGATGTGGAGATCAAAGTTCTGAGTAGCGTAAAAATATCAGAGCGTGAATATATGAGCGGAAAAGCCTTTGAGACCTCTTATCTCCCGATTTCTTTAATAACAGCCACTCACGCCATGAGGAACTCCTGTTTGCATGCGAAGGTAGAAAGCCTTTGATTCCATGCTGTTCCTTTGATCTATACTTTGTTTATCGGCAGTGTGCTCTCAAGTGGAAAGCCATTCACTGTCTCCGCACCTTTCCTCATTCTTTAGAGATGTGTATGAAAAGCCCACAAAGACCAATGCTTCAGTATTCCTTGGATGTGTTCTGGAGCCATTAAATAGTCCAACAGTGATACATGTCTTGCCCCATACACAGAGATATAAATACAGGGACTAAAAATAATCACTGGAAATGTGGATGTTGGTCCTTAAGGATATGAATCAGTCAGTTTCCTGAATCAGTCAATAGGAACCATGGGGGGAATGTATTTGTATTTCTTTCTCTACCTCTAACGTGAGCTGACTGTCATTGTTTTAAATAAGGATGTGAATAATTGTGTCTGTGTATCATTGCGTGTCTACTGCCGGGCGTACGCGAATGTTTGCTCAATCTATTCATGTTTAACCAGTCTGGCTCCTTATCCCAGAACATGAATAATCTCCTGTCCAGGTTCCAGGCAGCCTGGGCTGTGTGAAACTCTTTTTTGGCACAGACTTATCTCCCAAACTTCCTTCCCCTTCTTCCCCTTTCCATCCTTCCTTCCTTCCCTCTTCTCCACACCCTAAGCTTGGAGGTTGATATATTCGCTGGAAGTTTGACATGATCTGTCACAGTCTTATCTTAAGGCCTGGTCTTGGAAATTCATTTCTTGGTTTGTTTTCCTTCCTGATAGTAGGTGTAATTATTTAGAAGGTACAACATTGATTGAGTGAATAACCTGCCTGAATGTCTTGCTTAAACTATCACTCCATTGTTAGCAGGAATCTCCTGAGCCACGTATTTATGGGAAATTAAACTCCCACAGTTTGAATTCCTTAAAAACCAAGAGTAACGATAATGTGCCAAATGACCTGCAGTGTTGAATTTTGACATGTTAGAGCTTCGGTCATTCAGAAAACACATTCCAGAGCCGCCTCCCGGGCTCAAACAACCAATATTGAGCTTTCAGCCGAGACCTGCCAAATACGCTGAGATATCACTGAATAAGAATTTGTTCTTGATTTTCCTGGCTAAATAAAGGTTCTACTACTACTACTACTACTACTACTACTACTACTACTACTGGAATTGGATATTGTTGTTCCATAGCCTGCTTGCAATTGCTGAGCATTTTGGCACGTCTGAAAATGAAAACATTCCTCAGAAAGGGAGTGATGGGTAAAAATATCTCCATTCAGTCGAAGCTGAAGCCCAATCACTGACTCTGTGGGGGAGTCCAAATTAGGAAGAGGGAATGGATTACCGATTGGTGTCCTTGAATAAATGTATTGAAGGAAAGCCCTTATCAATGTATTTTGAAGCCTTCACTTTTCAAATATTCCTTTCTTTTTTAAGACAACTAATTTCCTGTTTGTCTGAGCAACAGTCTAAAACCCCAAACTATTCAGTCTATACTTTCAGGCAAATACAAAGAAAAGCTATGGGACAAAGGAAACAGCAGATTTGAGAAGCTAGCATTGGTATTAGCCATGCTGCTGGTGTCTGTTGTCTAATGGCAATGCCAGTCTGATGGTTGACCTCTTCAAATGAAGAAGTCTCCTTTGATTTCTTTAGTCGTTTGATCTTATTTGTTAAAACTGAATCACTTATTGCCAAGAAGTAATAAACACATCACATAAAGTGGTGCTTTTGGCATTCTCTGTGGAAAAGCTCGGCTTTACAGATCAGTCAAGATCGTTTGAAGGTGCCAGAGCATCACGATTTTTAGACGTCAGGGAAATAGGTGTGGTACTGTTTATTAACGTTTAGACTTGTCACGAATGCAAACATGTGTGATCTTATGATGAGGTCATGATTCTGGCCGTATGATCAAAAGAGCCATTAATGTCCACCACCCATGTTGGTGTTAATGATTTATGTTTATTTTTGCCATTGTCTGTGTTAATGATGCTTTGGTGAGATGAGTTCCTGGTGACTGATGTTTGGCTGGTGCTGTTGTCTAATATTGGAAAATACTGTAATGTTGGGTGGGTCTCAATCCTCTGCCAAGGTCTTCGGATAAAAGCCCTCCTCCCTGAGACAATGTCCGCCGAAGACGCTCACGATGGAGAGGAGATTCTTTATTTGTTGCTGCTTTTGGACATTTAGTAAACAGAGACAAAAAAGCTTATCTAGACAGAGTCAATTCCCACCCTGCTGTTGGACAATTCTCGACCAACACACACACACACACAGACCTGCATGCACAGAATCCCTCCTGCCAGTGCGCACACGAACACACAGTCCCTGTCGAAACTGTCTTTCCCGTGCATGCCCCCTCCCCTCTTTTTCCTTCTCCAGCTCGGGGGTTTGCATAACAGGTAGTCACAGACATTTCCTCGTCCTGAGCAGGGATATCCTGGCGCCCGACAGTCGCTCCCCGGTTCGCTGCAGCTCTGGCCCATGGACTCTGGACTAGGACTAAATTTAGACCCCGAGCAAACCCCTTCATGCCGCTCTGCCACAATGATACCAACCGGCTGAGGGTCCGCTGAACACAAAACAACACACTTCCTCAGCACGAGCTCTGGTACAGCCAGCTCTTTGTGTGGCACAGTGGGAAGGATGGTGGAAGGGGGGGGGGGGGGGGGGGGGGTTGTTACCATGACTGCGCTAAGTTATGTCCCTACAGTATGTACTAATGAATCACCAGGATGGCTATCGTTTTGTTTTCTAGTTCCTCCTATCTTGTTCTTTCTTATTTTAGCTGGTCTGTTGATTCCTTTGCCAAAGAGGTTTGTTGACGGGTTTTCGATTTGTTGGTTTGTTTTTCTATTGGTCAGCAGGATTATGGGAAATCTCAATGCACAATTTCCATGACACTTGGTGGAAGTTTGTAGCATAGGCCAATGAAGGACCCACTACATTTTGCAATCTCTGGTATTTGGTTAGTTATTCATATATTTCTGTGTTTAAAGGAAAATAATGATGCAGTCATTTTATATTAAGTTGAAGTTTGTCACATTTTACCCACATTATCTACATTTTCCCATGGAGTTTGACTTTCACCTCACAACAACATTTGTTCCAGCCCCAATATTACATTATTTTGTACTAATTTAGCTCAAAAGGAGAAAGGTTCCTTCCTTTTTGCTTGAGTTTTAAACAGTGTCTTCCTGTAGTATCTGGCAGCAGAAACTAATCTCCAGTGAGTCAGCCAGTCTAGCCCCCCTGTGATTTGATCACCTGTTTCTGGCACTCTACTTACTAGAGAACATGTGACCTTTGCCCTTCGTCATCTAGATAAATGATGTGCATAGCTTGTAGGACAGAAGAATACTTTTGCATTTCAATCAGAAAAGTGGCTTGTCTTTCTGCTACGTAAAGAAGGTGTAGTCACGCTGGTACTCACTGGCTAGCTGGAAGAGTGCAGCAATGGCCTCCTCCCACCACTGGGATTCCTGTGTGATGAAGGGCAGCTCCATGAGGCCCAGGAGGAAGATCAGCTGACCGACAGTCAGGGCCACCGTCGCCATCAGGTTGCATGCTCGCATCATGTCAAACTGCACTTGAGGGACAAAAAGAAAGGCTGTGTCATTTACTTTGCACTGTGATCTAAATGCATGGGTCGGGTTATGCAAGACAAAGACAAGAGGTCTTGATTTTCGCATTTGAAGTAATGTGACTTCACAGTGTTATCATGAATGGTGAGGCCTTTCTTTGTCTGACGTCAGTAGGCAGTGCTGCCCTTTGTGCCCAGAAAGTGCCTTCCTAGACTTTATTTCCTTGAATGAAATTTTTCTCAATGGAGCGAAATTTAGTAACACCAACTCTGGCTGAAAACTCAAACAGATAGGGTTTGTATTCAAAGTATTTCAGGAAATGTACAAAAGCAAATGATCCAATTGGCTTTCAAAAGAATCGACATACTTAGAATTGTTGGCTTGTTGCCATCTGTTTCTGTTTACAGTAATACATCAGACTGACATGACTTAAAGCAAAGCACTTAGGTAGGATTCATGGATGTTGTACATGACAACTTGATCTGTTGTATAATTTATTTCTCACAGTGAAACAAAAGTCACTTCTGCTAATAGGACGAAAAAAAATCTAGTTGTGCATTAGTTGCCGTTTAGACCTTTCTCATCTTAGATATACCAATCAACGAGTCAACCATGATGAGAAAGAGATTAGTTTGCAGGCGTATCGAGCACTGTCATGCTGAACTTTAAATCAAAACTATCTTGCAAACTTACATTTGACCGTGCTGCGGGACTCCTGGTAGCCTGAGTAGTCGGAGCCCCATCCCAGGCCTTCGCACTGCCTCCGCTGGCTTCTCCTGGCGGCAGGCTGCAGGTCCTCGCGGCCCCTCTCCCCTCCGGTCGGGCACATCCTCCAGAGTCCCACACTGCGCTTGCGTCCGTCCTCCAGGGCCTGCAGCACCCAGCTGGGGGTGAAGGCTGCCACATTATTTAGCACCAGGGACAACAGGGCTACCGCCACGGCTGCCGCCACCAGCCTCTGAACGGCCATGCGCCGCCCGACGCCCGCCACCTCTCCCCCTCCCTCGAGTCCCTCCTGGTCCTCCGCGCTGTCCTGCCCGCTTTCTTGCCTCTCCTCTGGGGCAGAAGCACCAGTAGTCCTCTCCTCCTCCTCCTCCTCCTCCACCTCCTCCTCCGCCACCACCTCCACCTCCTGCTCCAGCTGTCAGCGAGTGTTGTCCCAACTCACACAATCGGCAAGAGTCTTGTCTTGAGGCTTAGCTAAAGAACATCTCCATTCATCCTCATTCAGGAGTTGGTTGCCATCGCAGCAGATCCTCAGCCCTCCTCCTCAGAAAGCACTGCAGGTACGCGGGGGTTAATCCAACTGTCACCTAGGTCCATTCCCGTGGCCCCGACTGGCTGCAGCTTGACTCTTGGATCTCGTTGCTGCTTTTCCTTCTTCAGTGCGTTTCCTATTGCACTGGTTGGTCTTCTGTGTGTGCAGCTGGCTTCTCTGTGTAGGCAGTAGATATGGTTTTCCCTTCAGCAACTTCACTTTTCCTTCAGAAGAGTACAGATGTAAAAAGCAGTTTGGAGCCGACTTGTCAGTTGCTTTACTGAGACATACCAAGACTGTCTCTCCACTAGAAGAGCCCCCACTGCCTGACTTGAGCCAGAAGTCCTTAAACCCACCTTCTACTGTTTTCTGTCTTTCTTTCTCTCCCCTCACTCACTAGTTCTCTGCAAATCCTTGAGGTCACGGTTGAAATGTGGGGGAGTTGCCGTTCGTCAAAGTCCGAGACATCAGTCTGCAACCATAGCAAGCTTTAAACAGGCAGCTCCCTCCTGCATGATCACTTGAAGTGTGTGTGTGTGTGTGTGTGTGTCAGCGTGTTTGTGTGAGAGAATGTCCAAAAGACCCCCTCTAAGACGTCACTGTTGTGTATTCTTTTGTCTGGAGCCCAGGGGGCGTTCGCTAAAGTCCTCTCTCTCTCGTGTGCAACAAACACATTGGCCGCCACACTCAGCCAGCAACAGGATGTGTTTCCTGAGAGGAAAAGAGGATGGGAAGAGGGGCCAAATGTAGACCTGTTCCTTCTCTTGTCTTTCCTTTTCTGGCTCTCTAGATCTTGCCGCCCAGTGTGCAGCTCACTCTGTTTTTCTCAGCATTTTAAACTATCTCACACTTTCTTTTCAGGCTTGTTTTTTTGTGACCATATAGAGTAAAACTTGCAGTCACTGCTCTTGCTTTCTTTCCCCCCCCCCCCCCCCCCCGCTTATAGCAGGGCCCCTAAAGATTTGGGGTATTTCCTGTTGCCTGACTTTAATAAACAGCCCACATCTGTATCAGCTAAAGCTATGAGGAGGGAGGTGGACGCAAATAGAGACCAGATGGCTGTGGAATCTGACATTTGGAATTGAAGCAAGAGAAAAGGGGGCCGATTTACGTCAGCAAGACAAAAGGAAATAAAGGAAAGACAGACATAGAAAAGTAGACCTCTCACTTTGTGTTAAAATCCTGCACACATGTTAGTATCTCCATATTCGTGTGCAAAAGTTATTTGGTGATCCTTTCTTATAATCGTGAAAGATGTTGAAATAATACTACAGTAATGGGTTTACAGTTACATTTTTGGACACAATTTCTCCTTGCATACTAAGGGTTTGGTTCTTAAAATATAAAAATAAACTGTAAATATGCGTAGCTGTCAAATAACACAATGCCACTGCAGGGATCTACACATTGCGCTTACATTCGAGCCATTTCTCTTTTCCCTGTAGTGAAGCGGTATGGGAAAACATGGCGCGGATGTGTGTGAAGACCCGCCGGCTGGATGTGGCACGCGTGTGTCTTGGGAATATGGGAAATGCCAGGGCAGCAAAAGCACTGAGAGAGGTGGAGACGGAGCCTGAGCCAGAAGCACAAGTGGCTATGTTAGCCATTCAGCTCGGCATGCTGGTAAGATCCAAGTATTCATGTGTAAATGTACAAAGACACAAACAGGCTAATCGAGTGGCTTGTGTGCATATTCTCTGTGCCCTATTCATGGAGTACCTTACATTTTTGGCTGTAGAATCTTCTTTCATTTTACATTACAGCTTTTGTAGATTCAAAATACGACATGAAATGTTTATTTAGTGAGTGACATATTCCTCTTTCTTTTATTCAGCCATTCTTTCTTCTGTCATTTAACTTCAGACAAACACAACATAAATTCAAAAAACAGATAAGCAGGACGATGCAATAAAGCTATACAAGATAATAAAAGTGGAAAGACAATCCTTTTACTTCAAATCTTACTTCTCTATTCTTAATAAATAACCCCAACATATGATGCCACATCCTTTAGCTCACGTCCTCTTTTTAGGCCTAAGCAGGGCACCACACAGACTACGGGACTTTCCGCACCAAAAGCATTTATCTTTCCATCATCTCTTCCTGTGCTCCAATAGGAAGATGCCGAAAAGTTGTTCAAGTGCTGTCAGCGCTATGACCTGCTGAACAATTTCTACCAGGCTTCTGGCCAATGGAAGCTGGCTTTGGAAACAGCAGAGAGCCACGATCGCATCCATCTGCGCACCACCTACTACAACCATGCCAAATACCTGGAGTCCATAGCCAATAAGACGCTGGCCCTGACATAGTAAGACACAATCTGATGTGGTTTTGTGTCAGAGATACAGTATCAAAACATGGTCAAATGTACAATGGAAACATAGTGTGACTGCCAACTGCTAACTGCTAACTTTCCGGCAGTGGCTCAGTCAGTAGGGGCTTGGACTGGGAGCCGTAGGGTCGCCGGTTCAAGTCCCCAACCAGACCTAAAATATGGAGTGTGGACTGCTACTTGGAGAGGTCCCAGTTCACCTCCTGCCCTGCCGTGGTGCCCTTGAGCAAGGCACCGGACACCCCCCTTCCCCCCTCACTCCCATTGCTCCCCGGGCGCTGTACAATAGCTGCCCACTGCTCCTAGCACTAGACTCCTGGTACTAGGATGGGTTAAATGCAGAGAACAAATGTCACTGTGTGTGCTCTGCATGTGTGACCATTCATATTCTAACCTTTTTGTTACAGTTATGAGAAATCAGACACACACAGGGTCGAAGTTCCCAGAATGCTCCAGGATGACACATCGTCTCTAGAGATCTACGTTAACAAAATGAAAGACAAGTAAGTCCAGAGCTTCTCTTGATAGACACAAATGTTCCTCTGAAGATTATGTCATGTGATTTTCATACTATATGCGTACACTAATCATGTTTTCTCTTCAGGAACATCTATAAGTGGTGGGCTCAGTACCTGGAGAGCCAGTCAGACATGGACTCAGCGCTGCGTTTCTATGAGAGAGCTCAGGATTACCTCTCTCTGGTTCGAGTCCACTGCTACATGGGAAACATTCAGAAGGTGACATAAGTTTCTATAACGTTTGTAATATTTTATTAAATCAAATAATTACATTTAACTTATTTTTGGGAATTGCACACAACAAACTTGCTTGCTTTCATAGATGCTCTTTATTTTGTAATTTAAGTGTGATTATTTGGTCTTGACCCACAGGTATGTATTGCAGTAGGAAACACAGTAATTTTATTGACATAGTAAGAAGCACTTTTAGTTTATTTGCTCCATAATTAAAATACATAAAAATGGGTAAAAAAATAACACGTGCATGAGAGAAAAAAAAAATATTTACTCATGAAAAAAAAAAAAAGTTTTACAAACAAATATATAATAACACAGAACACACAAACTGAAGCATCGAGTCATGAGATTCAACATGAAATAAGCAATTGCTTTACTGTTGTTGTGAAAAGCTTGCCAGAAAAATTTCATATTCAGTCAATATCATAACTGTGGACTCTTTCATTTCATATCATTTCATAATTTTCGAAAGTATTTATTTGTTACACCAGGCATCTGAGATAGCCAATGACACAGGGGACAGGGCAGCGTCCTATCACCTGGCCAGACACTACGAGGGCCATGAAGACATCAAACAGGCCGTCCACTTCTACACACGAGCCCAGGCCTACAACAACGCCATTCGACTTTGTAAGGTAAAGCTCTCCATTGCGCAGTTTTCTCCACATTTATCTTGATGTTTACCGGAAGCAATGCTTTTTATTCTCTATTTCCTCAGCATGTTTTTTTCATTCATTGATCTTGTTGTGTTTTCTGTCATACTCTTGGTTGGTTGTTGACGTGTGTGTATCGTGTGTACACAGGAGAACGGTCTGGATGACCAGCTGATGAATTTGGCTCTGCTCAGTAACGCGGAGGACATGATGGAGGCGGCCTGTTACTACGAGGAGAAAGAAACCCACATGGACCGAGCCGTCGCACTCTACCACAAGGTCCCTCATACATTTATTTAATTTCTGAATGACAGAGGTTACGTTCAGGTTGATGCATTCTAAATCATTCCACCAGGGGGCAGTAACAGGGCATAGATGTTTCATGTGATGGGTCCATTTTGAGTTAGGGATATTTTACTTTAAGACTAATGGAAACAAATATAAACCAAATAACATTTAGCCGCTTAATTCACTAAAATCGTTTTTATTTTGTCAGCATATTTCTCCCAAATTCCCTAAAAGTTAGTAAAACATAATGCCTAATTTGCATATTTAAACATACAATTTCAGAAAAATTGTAATGCAAAATATAATTGACTTATTGTAAGTAAAGATGTTTACTTTATTCACACGTAGTGTCCTACAAAAGTGTGGTATTTTAGACTATTTTAATTAGTTTTTTTCTTGCACTCTGAGCCAGAAATCTCCACTTTTTCCACTTTCTAATTCTGGATAGGGGCCAGGGGAACACTTTCTAACAGTATAATGGTTTTTTTGTAATTTCTCCACTGCAGGCTGGTTATGTTTCTAAAGCTCTGGAGCTGGCCTTCGCCACCCAGCAGTTCTCTGCCCTCCAGCTGATCGCTGAGGATCTGAACGAGTACTCCGACCCCGCCCTCCTGGCACGCTGCTCCGACTTCTTCATCACGCACTCCCAGTATGAGAAGGCTGTGGAGTTACTGGTAGCAGCAAAGAAGGTGTTTGTTACACATTATCTTTTACACATGGAAATATCAGTTTATATGTGTGTGCTCATATGTGTCTTTTCCTTTGTGTGTGACCAAAGTACCACCAGGCCCTGGAGCTGTGTGTGACCCAGAGCCTGACCATCACAGAGGAGCTGGCAGAGAGGATGACGGTCACCGACTCAAAGGATTTATCTGAAGAGGCTCGAAAGGAGCTGCTGGAGAGGATAGCAGACTGCTGCATGCGCCAGGGGAATTACCACCTGGCCACCAAGAAATACACTCAGGCGGGAAACAAGCTCAAGGTAACACTGTGGTGTGAAGGAAACACTATAGGGATTCTCTGCACGCTTACAACGTGTTTGTATCTTGGCAAGAGGAATACTTTGATCTGCTCTGTCAACCTAATGTAGCACAATCGAAATGTGCATAACATGCGATTTGAAGGGATAGTTTAGATCAGTGGTTGTCAACTGGTAGGTCGCGACCCAAAAGTGGGTCGCGGACCCGTTTCGAGTGGGTCGCGGATGTGTGAGTGAAGAAAAAAAAAATTGGAATTCTTTTTTTTTTTGGGGGGGGAAAAGTCAAACTTCTATTTTGAAGGCCCTATTTTCTAACATGCATGCAGTCGGCGTTGGACTGGAAGTAACGGAGACCATAAACGGTTTTGAAAACTTACGTAGTGATCATCTTCTCAATAAAATATCTTTGCTGATGTTTTTTCGAGTCTTCTGGCCAATCAGAATCAAGATTGTTGCCGGAAGTCCCCACGGAGAATAACTTTGCGGTAGAACTCTTCTTTATACATCCATGGATACAACTTCAGATAAAAATGAACACATAATGAAATATGACCCCCGGTTTGATGATTGACAGGTCACAGAACAATGGGAGCTATCTACCCTGACCCACAATTTAAAGTAAGTCACACAGACTATCTCCTCTTTACTCTTCTCGCAGCAAGATGTCAGAACAAAGTGAAAAACAAACAACGGCATAAAATATTATTAATATGTCGGGTAGTAATAAATTTACTTATTTTCTTCTCAGAGTGTACCAGAATGCATAGTTTGTTAGTATTTCTAAAAATCTCCTGGGGGAGAATCCCCCCAGACCCCCCTGCTGGGGTTGGGTTTTCAGCATGTGTGCCTTTTTATATAGTTCAGCTTTGATTCCATCATCTCATTAAACCTTTTTTAAAAGCATACTTTAGTTCTGTGAAGGCATATATGCACTGTACTTCACTTTTATTAATATTGTATGCTGAAAAGCATATATATTACAGCACGTTTTTTGTTGAATAGATTTGAGTGCTTCAAAATGTTGGGTCGCGATGTATTGACCAAGTAAAAAGTGGGTCCCGATGCCTGACCAGTTGAGAACCACTGGTTTAGATGATGTGGGGTTGTGTGAGGAACTTTTCCATAGTCAGTCTTTTAATCACAGTAGATGGCAGTCGAAACGTCCCCAGTTTTGTGAAGCAGACAGTAGTTATGGTTCAGGATCAAAGCAACGTAATGCTGTTTAAGTGGATGTTAGCAAATTATGTTTTAGCCACCTCAAAGTAAAGCCCACGCTAGAAAATCTATATCAGTACAGCACCAACCTCTGTGTTCTGCGAGGTAAACATTTTGTTGTTGTCTGACTCCAAGATTAAGCAGTGAATTCAAAACATCCAAACCTTTCTCTTTAACATATGAAATATTTGTACCTATATAATGTTTGATTGTATTTTCTCCAAACAGGCGATGAGGGCACTTCTCAAATCGGGCGACACAGAGAAAATTATATTCTTCGCCAATGTTTGTCGTCAGAAGGAGCTTTTCATCATGGCCGCCAACTACCTCCAGTCTCTGGACTGGCGGAAAAATCCGGAGATCTTGAAGACAATCATTGGTTTCTACACTAAAGGCAGGGCACCGGACCTGCTGGCTGGCTTCTATGAAGCCTGTGCTCAGGTAGATCTGAACCTCATAAGAACATCCCTCCATGTTATGTTAATTGGTACTTTCCTGGTAACAAATTGACCTTAAGCATTTTGAAGCTGCTCATTTCAATTCAACATTCTTAAACAAGCATGTTCTACAGGTAAAATGTTGCCTTAGACAAACAGTAGGGTATAATATTCTACAGATGAGATACTGTGATAGATTTTCTTAGTTGCCACTTTAATTGAGAATGCTCAAGGAAAATGACAAGCTTTCAAAAAGTGTATATTATATATTTGCTGCAGTTATATTTTTGTTGAAATGATTGACTGGAAAATAGACTAAAGTGTTTGTTTGTATGTTAGTGGGGTTTTTCATTTTTTTCCAACAATTTATTATAAGAGCTTTAAATATAGTCAGATAAAAAATACATACAATTATAAGGTTGCTTTGAGGCAAATTATATTCATTTGAAATAGAAATTAAACAAGTTTCCTCTTTTTGATCATCATCAAGGTTGAGATTGATGATTACCAGAACTATGAAAAGGCTCTAGATGCTCTGACTGAGGCCTTCAAGTGCGTCTCAAAAGCAAAAGACCCTTCAGCGGGAAAACAGGAAGTGAAACTGGCTGACCTGCAGCACAGAATCACACTCATCAAGAAGTTTGTCCACGCACGAATGTAAGAACACAACTCATACTTGTTCTCTTTTGTATACAAGTTATTTGTGTTGATCTCAATCTGAGTTTTGTCTTTTGTCTGCAGGTTGTATGTGGAGGATCCTGGTGAGGCGGTGCAGTTGTGTGAAGCGCTGCTGGAGGAGCCGGAGTTGGACCCTGCTGTCAGGATTGGAGATGCATATGGTTTCTTGGTGGAGCACCACTGTCAGCAAGGCAACTTCCAAATGGTCATTCTTTTTTTCCTAGCTTTTTTATTCGGTGAAATGACATGTTGGTTAAAGAAAATATCAGCAACCTGTCATAGGAAATGCTACTTTTTTTAGATGAATGGTTCTAAAAACTCCTAAAATAAACAGTCAGCTCTGTATCCTCTTCCCATGTTTCTTCTCCAGGCCTACCGTAAGCTGGAGGAGCTCCAGAGGCTGTTGCCCTCTCAGAACGTCAGGTACTACGTCAGCCCGGCCAGCCTGGAGTCCCTGCAGAAAGAGATGGGTGTACTCATGGACCGTGGCGACAACAGACCCATTGCAAAGGAGGACGATGAAGTGGAGGAGGACTTAAATGTATCTTAAATAGGTCTCATTGATCATTTTCTATTTTGTAAAACAATATAATATATTTATTTTCATATTTTTGGAGTCTTTATTCATGTGTATGAAGAATCTGCATGTTCAAATGCATGAATATGCAAGAGTCTCAGACCGGGAACAACTGTGCAGTTTAGACGCAACACCATGAGCACATGAGATTATTAAAAACACTTCCACACTCATTACGAGAGCTGACCTGAGAGAATGTCTTCTACCTCAAAAAAAAATGTTTTGACCTGCAATACAGTGTGACTGAACATCCCTAGTGTGACTGAGGACAAGTTGAAGGCATCAACACTAGAGACTATAATTGTAAAGCTTTGATGTATTTATGCTCATGTTAAGATAGATAGAACAAGATATACCAAATTCTACAGAATGTTCACTATTCAAAATGTTTAACACATACAAGAAGTTATCTGTGTTAATCCTTAATTTTAGAGCTGCAGAATTGAAAAAAAAAACAGGTTATACCTTTGAGCTTAATTGCTTGATTTTATATCTAAGTTTTGCATTGAATGTGTGATTTTCTAGAGTTTTAATCCTGGTTCTTATCATGTGGTTTTCATGAATTTGGTAAAAATGTTTTTTTTTGTTAAATCAATGCATTAATTGTAAGTATTCTCTCAGTGGCATATCTCTGCAAAGCATTTTCCAGCTATTTTTGATAACTTGTAACAAATCCTACTTAGCACATGTGAACCCAATGTGTTAAACATTACAATGCATTTTTCTGTTACTTTAATAAAAATACTTTTTAAGAATGACTTTGCCCAGTTTGGCTTGGAAGGTTTTATAGCTGTAGAGGTATTTATATAATGTCCCTCCCCTGAGTGTTGAACCTCGAGCACCTGCATGAAAAACCAATGCATAGGACCTCTGAACCACCAATGTGTTTTTAAAACAACGTACGCCGAACTATAGGTTTTGCTGTGATGTGATTTTGAGTGAATTTGTACCTTTATGCACACAACGAGCACACAGGTATTGAGGACAGAGCATGACATAAGTAGAAAATAAATAAATGAATAAATACAGGAATAAATAAATAAATTTTCATTTACATATTTATGTGTCAGTGCCTGTTTCAGACCATGTTGTTTTACTTGGTAGCCTTGTATTCTGTGTATACGACAACACTTATAACAAATGTACATTCAATTGCTCTGAAAGTGCACGTGTCTTTAACAATATCTTTCCGTTCCTATAATATGGGACATAAAAATGGGACAAAAATAAATAATTATTATAATAATAATAGAATCATATAAAATAAAAATAAATAATAATACAAAATGTAATAATACAAATTCTAGAATAGAAAAAATTAACAAATGAATTAAGAAAATTATAAACTAAAAAAAGAAAGTGATAAAAATAAGAATGATATACATTACTTTTAAAAAAACATTCTTATATAAAGAGTCTCTGGGTCTCATGGGCCCTTACAGTGTCAGGCTACAGACTATTTTTCGTAGGAACCATTATGTGTGGCCATGGGAAAATTATTGAGGAAGCCAATAATCTCCGTCTTTTTTTAAGTCTTGAAAAATAACATTTATAATTTACACTTTCAAATAGTGTCTCCAGGAACCCCAGCGCAAATGACACCCAGTATTTAATAAAAAGTTTCTCGCAGTGATATTGTTATGTGTATATCTTGGCACAAGATGGCGCTGCAATGACATGTACCAACTTTCAGCCTCTGTGTTGTTCAGTGTTTCAGAAGCGGTGTCTCAAATGCTTTATAAAGGAGAGATGCTTGTTCTTCTCCAGGCTGAAACAATAAATTACTTTATCAATTATCTCACTATAATGCAGCTGCTGAAAGTTCCTTTACATTAAGTTGTTTGTGATAAAATACGGCAAAAGTACCGTAAGATAGCTGTAGGCCTATGTTAGGCCTTTTCATCCAACTGTTAGTGGTGAAAGTAAAATACACTGGAAATGGATTTATTTTTCACTGTCATTTCTACAGTTCTTATGGTGATGTTTCGTGTTCTCAAATATAAAGATAGGCAACACATAAAACAAAAACAGTGTTGTGTGTTGTTGAGGCCATGGCAACTTAGTGTTGCTGGATAGGCCTACAGTGAGTAAGTTAGCTTTAGCCGTTGATATAGTGAATACAGATGGACAAACAGGACCACCAGCTAAATTGAAATGAGCAACTTCGAGCTTTAACAGAAGAAAACGTAAGTACAAACACTACACTGAGTTATTTCAGGCCCGTTTTGTCTAGGAAATTGGATAATGAAGTAAGCTAATTTGGCTTAATGGGTGAAATATACTCAGGCCACAAAGTCAGGTGGTGCTATGCTAACATGCTAATTGTCCTTGATATGAAGCTGCAAAATATTGAAAACAATGGAAATCTTATGTGGAAAATAAGCCTTTCTCATGTCATTGTAGAACAAGTGTTTCTGTTCACTTTACTTTAGCAGAAAATGAACGCCTTTTCACCAAAGTGGGCTACCTGGAGTGCAGACTGGGAGACCTGGCCAGCTCCAACACAGATCTGTCCTGCAGATTGACCCAAAGTGAGGAGGACAAACTCAAGGTAGAGTTCATGAGCATATACAGTAAGTGCAAGTTCAATGTTCATTATAGAAACAGAATAAATTGTGTTCCCATCTTCCAGATATCTAAGGAGCTCGTGGATGAGAACATGCAGACAAACAAGATGAGGGAGCAGTTTGAAGAAGGGAATTTTGAGCTGAAAAACAAGGTGAGGGTTTGCTAGAAGAAAAATGTATTTGCCTAAAAAGTTGGCATTTATCAGGGTTGAATTGGGTTAACTCTTCATACCCACACATAGAATCACTGACACTGATGCACTGTATTTCCACTTCTTAGCTATTGAATCAAGCCAGTGCAATAACGGAGCTTGAGATGGAGCGAGACAACTTATCCAGGGCATTCCAGTCTGCTGAGGCTTGTCTAAAAGTGGGAGAGAAGAGTGGCCAAGACCTGACGGAGGAGTACACTGCCCTGAAGAACAGCTACTTGGCTCTGGCTGATGCCCATGATAAAGAGCAGAACCAGGGTGAGAAGCTGAGTGCTGAGCTGCTGGCTCTGGCCCAGGCCCAGGACGCCCTCCGTCTGCAGCTGGAGGAGCAGCAGCAGAGCGCGGAGACCTCCACCCGGGGGCTGCATTGTGAGCTGGACCGGGTGAGGGCCTTGATCAGCAGCATGTCACATAACAGAGTCAAGGTGAGACAGTATGTTCATTATTCCTCACAGCTCTTCAGATGGAAATATAATTAGTTAAACGCACTTTTATTTTCTAGATTACTTCCTGAGTTCATGTCACTACAATAACAGGAACTTTAGGGGCTTTTGTTGTTTTGTTTTGTTGTATAAAATAAAAATGGTGTTGTGGTTTAAACCTCTCAGATTTTAGCACAGATGTCGTTAATTCCAACCAGCTTTCCTAAAGAAAATGTTGTTTGCCCTGGACTCTAAAATAAGCAGGGCATCTTTCGTCCATGTATGTGATAAAACTGAATGTGTTTTTAAAAAGATCATCTTTCTCACATTTCTCTAAAATACATGCAACCAATGCAATATGATTTACTCTACCATTGGACATATATATTTTCCACATAATGTTACATGTTCTACTCAGAGAAAAAAGCATTGGTCGTGCAAGAAATTGGGAAAAAGATCATGTTTATAAAATACATTTTCTTTTCACTTAAAGAAAAAAACATTTTGGGATTTTAAATTTAAAAAGAAAATTTGAAATGTTATACTTGCCATTGGTTAATTCCGATTGTAAACATCACTGTTTTGACAGCTAGAGAATCTGGGAGCTTTGGACAAGGAGCAAAAAACTATGCAAAACACTGTAAGTCTTTTCATACAAAACACATACATCAATCTTGGGAACAGTGTCCAACACATGTTTTACGGGCATCAGTAAACTAATAACCTCCTTTGCCTGTTCATTTATATGCTCTCCCAAAGCTACTTGGAAACCAAGATGAGATCAAAGAAATGCTGGAGAAAATGAAAAACAGCTACGAGGAGCAACAGAAGAAACTGGAGGAGAAAGTGTGAGTATGTCATTTGATAGTGCACAAGCTCAATTTGGATTAGACATCAATATCTTTACATTTCCAGTCACCAAACAGCCAAACCCATCTCAGGATGTTTGTTCATCCTTTGATTTGTGTCCTGCACTGTGGGTTTGTTTGCTGTGTGTGTGATGTGGTCTCCCCTTGTGATGTGGCTGTCTGCGAATTTTGGTTGGCTACTCTCTTGTTGTTGAGCCTGTGTTTGGTCATCAGGGTGGAAATGGGTAAAGAACATCAGGAGGACAAGAGAGCGATCCGTAACCGCCAGCAGGAACTGTCTGAGCGGAGTGCTGTGAGCGTGAACTGATTTCCAGAACATTTCTCAAATGATTATAGACATTATCCCCGTTAACCACCCTCTGAATGAATGTTTACTTGTTGTTATTTCTCCCCAAGGCCGTGATGTGCTCTCAGAGCCAAGTGAAGGAGGCGGAAGAGGAAAACTCAAAGCTGCAGCTTCAAGTCAAAGAGCTGAATGAGGAATATCGCTCAAGACTCGTGTGATATTTACAGGACTTATCTGTGAGTTTCAGTCCTCACAAAAGCCTCTTTGCAAAGTATTACTGGACTTTAAGGTGTTAACATAACATCCATTTACATGTCTTTTTAATTTAGGAGTACATTGATGGACTAGGAGAGGGTAAAAGCCCACCAGAGGCTTCTAAGTTGAGGGCACATGTTGACAGCATGCTTCAGGATGTGCGTTCCTCCTACAGAGCGAGGGAGGAACAGCTGGCCTCCGCTGCTCGCTCCTATAAGAAGAGACTTCAGAAGATCACCAAGACCCATCATGCTCTCCTTATTGCGTACAGGTGTGCTTCACTGTCGATTGGACACGGAAAACCGTATTTTATGTCCTGCGTTTAACTTTCACCAACCTTTTTTTTGCAAAACATCCCTAAATGCAAAGTCATGTCTACTCGTGACCCTTTTTAAAAAGTTGCATATATACAAGTTGTGATTTTCCTTAAACAAAAACCTACAGATTAAAGATCTAAAATTAAAGGAAACTTTGTTTGTAGCAGAATTGTACTTAAATGTATTTGTATAGTCATCTGTATACCCTCTACATCAACATCTAATCTTAGGATGTCTGACCCCAGGCTGAGATAAACATTTTCAGCAATACTTAAAAATTAAAATGCCTTTTTATATTTGAATTGCTCAACCTAATCATTAGACCTCTCAAGTCTCATTTTGCCAAATTTGATTTAAAGTAGTGCTGTTGCATTCAAAGTAAACACAATTTCAAAAGACTCGGGCACTATTTAAAAATTAATTAGATTTAGCTTTGATAAACCAGAACGAGTACCAACCCTGCCATTAATAGCACATTCCAAGTGAATCCATGATGAGTAACTGGACACTTTGAAACATTGTGATCTTCAGGGTTCAGAGGGAACAGATCTTGGCCCAGCCAGAGAGCAGTCTTGACCCTGGACCTCCAGAAGCCCCCTTCAGCCTGGAGCCCTCTGAGCTCAGAGAGGAAACAGAGAGGGAGCTCCAGCAGCGCCGTCAGGACGAGGCTCAGCTGCAGGTAGCTCTAAAGAAACATGGCCGCTTTGAAGTGGCTTGATCTGCTTTTGTTATGTCTGGTGAATGCTTGTATTTGGTCTGGGGGATTCTTCTTTGTGTCTAAACTTTCCATATAAAGCACATTGTTTGTTTTTGAGCGATGAACTGCACAAAAAAGTGTGTATCCTACGGCAACAAAAAAGTTCAATGCTGCAGAGGAGGAGTGCAGTTCATGTCAGGGCACTGATTGATGGGTAATTAAATCCTAACTGGGTGGTTGTCACAGTGACTGTCTGAGCATCTACTGCAGTCAGTGTTTATTTTAGATGTGTTTTTAAAGAAAACTGTTTGACATTTAGGGGGAAAAAGTGATTATAATGTCATTAGATGACTTTCAAACAACAGTTTTCACTTTTTAGTAGCAAGTAATCGCAGCTCAGATTCAGGCATTTTCCGAATCTTATCTTGCATGACGTCATCTTTTTACATACAT
This sequence comes from Notothenia rossii, assembly GCF_949606895.1. NCBI lineage: Eukaryota > Metazoa > Chordata > Actinopteri > Perciformes > Nototheniidae > Notothenia > Notothenia rossii. Next base: position 8,628,923 of record NC_136910.1, read on the forward strand.
TGACGTGTTCTTGTTGATTCAATACGTTCACCTTGTTTCTGTTGCAGACGGTTGTCCTCAAAATGCCTGTTCAGAATTTGAGCCGTCATGAGTGAGTGTCAATTTAGCATTTTACCAAATGACAAATGTGAAATGTGGTCAGCTGTGGATCATGTCATAAAAAAGTTTGAACTTTATCAGATTGGCATGCGAGGAATCCTGGCCGGACTTAAGGAAGCACCTGAAGGAGATCTCAGACTCTACACTGGTAAACAAAGCTCTCACCCCTAAAGCTATTTTATAACCTCACTTTGGTTTGAAGGAATAAACTCTTTTTCATACTGAAAGTGGTTTGTATATCTTTCTGTCTATAGGTGAGTGTAGAGAAAGACCGAGCCCTTCTCATCACCAGGGTTTCAGTTGCCGAGGCGCAGGTGTCGGAGTTGCAGGACTATATTGACAATCGCCTGGGAAGGTCAGGAAGTCACTCAATGTGTAATTTTTTTTAAATGTTCACTTCTGGAAGATCATTATAGTGAGCTTTACCACTGCCTGCAGGTATAGGGAGGAGATCTCACACCTCTGCAGACTGCATGGCACACAGGAGGCCGGGCGTTCCCAAAGTGCTAATACAACTCTCCATTAAGAAAACTGGACACAAAATCTGAACATATACTGCGATGTAACTTCAAATGACTTTTTTTTTTAAAAGTACAACTCCTACAGGAAATGATAAGCACGCATTTTAAGTGAAATCATACACAAACCAGTGATTATAACCTGGTTTTATTGAAATTTAAAACACTTTTTAAGCCTTTTTTAGTGGATATAATTAATTAATCAATCTAACAGAACCCCTTGTTTAGACCAGAGAGCATGTATGGTGTGTGTTGACCCCATCACTAGGGGGTGCTGCTCATTCTGGTGCTTTTTTCTCTATGAAAGACCCCCAAAAGAAATCCGGCCTTGAGAAAAAAATGCGTGGAATGTTTGTAAAGCTTATGTCAATTTCACGAGCTCGGGAGAAGAAAGCGCGGTGACAATGAGGGGTCACCCTGGTGAGAATAATGTCATTACATGTTACCCAGACACATACACGCCTGTGAATACCTCTCAATGCCGCTCTGAGAACTATGGAGCAAACAATCCAGGCTTTTTCCAGAATGAGGGTTCATATTTATAACCTCGGGGTCGGCTTGAATAGACATCTATTCCCTTTAAACCCCTTTTTAACAGTGAAAGGGTCTGCATTTTTCGCCGGTGTGTTCGGTAGCTGGGTTTCCTAGCATAGCTGGCATAACTTTAAAATATTAAAAGCCCTGTACTTTGGAAAAAGGTTTGGTTATAAAAATAATAAATTGTCTGTAAGATTGATGTTGAGTTGTATATGGAAAGACATAAACACTTTAAGTTAAAATACTCTGGGGGATGCTGGGAAAGTTGAGGAGATGGAAAAGAGTCATACTCATGTCACCCCAATCCCCTTTTCAGGGGGCATGCCAGCCGTGGGAGGGAGGGAGCAGGGGTGTGAAAGTTTGAGAGGAATGGGAAGTGGGAGTTCGGTGGTAATGTATTACACTCTCAGGGCCCTGGGAAAAGGGGTGGGGGGTGTTCAGCTTGGGCCGATGCCAACATAGTCACTGTGCCAAAGCGCTGGGTGCTGGGGACCACTCCTCACTGCGGCAGATCTGTGGGAAAATCAAAACCAGGTTGTTCTTTGCTGCTCCGCCAACAAAGACAAGAGACACCATGCGCCTGCAGCGGCCTCTGCAAACATGCACAAAGTTTACTATGAGTAAAGGTAAAGCAAGAAAAGTAGTGGATACGTTTTACAAATGGTTACATGAGTAGATGTTGAAGTCTGCGGCACCACAGCTGGTCCCGAGGCCAAGAGCCAAGTTTTCTTCCAGACTTTTGAAAAAGTTCACTTCTTTGGCTGTGAACAATGTTTTACTTACCACATGTGTTTCTGATGTAAATACAGATTTTGATAATGATTACATAAGATTCTTTTGGTATCATAAATGTGGAACAAAAGCACTTTTAATTCAAATCATGATTTAGCCACCAAGTTTAGAATATAAAAAGTCAAGGATATTAATCGTTAAAAAAAGAGTTGACGGTGCTGCTGTGAATTTATGAAACGCATGTTCAGAGTTCTGTAAAAACAAAAAAAAAGACTTGCGATGAGATTAGTTTTAAATCTAATGAAAATAAAAGTTAATGACGGGGAGATCCTCATTTCCTCAGCAACATTGTAGACAATTATAATGACATTTGTGACAGAAACCCCCCAAAATGCACCCAAATCTGTAGTAATTGAGTGATAAGATGTTACTCTGAATGATTTAATTAACGGTCATTAAATGTTGTTGTCTTGGACGTTTTGTTCCTTCTGTGTAATGCCTTTTTACTTGCTCATACATTTCGAGAAGAATGTACATCTTTCCGACTCATCAAAACTGAGCATTTCAAGCTTCACTAAATATCATTTATTTCAGGACTGGTGAATTACAATGCCATATTAAATCAGGTTAAGCCATTGTTGTAAATCATGTCCTGCACTCGACTACCATCTTTACCACTGACATTGTTTCTCAACAGTTACACATTGTCTGAAATTAGCAAACAAAATTATATTCTGCATAAATCGTTATAGTCTAATAGTTATTTCAGTCTATAAAAATGACCCGCGTTGTCATGTGAAATAAAATAACTAGATATATTTAAATTCACACTAACGTTAGTCTTTTGGGAAATAAAACCTATCACCTTCATAATATATAGTTGAGCTCGTCTGTGCGGTGTACGTTTATGAAAAGGAAAATGCAGCAAAACACTTAAAGGAACGTTAAATCATGAAATGCTACGAACAAAACTACACATACCATTAGCTGGTTTGTGTGAAGACCCTGACCTATTCAACATTCACTCTACAACTAAGCGTTTGATGCTTATTCTCTACTCTGTTGTAGTCGATGCTTTGGGCCCAGATTTAGTTTTGTGAGCAGCACAGTGGGAAAGAGGTTGGATGAATGTGTGGTTCTGAGGATGGGAAGCAGGGTGGAGCGATGCAGAGGAAGTTCCTCACATGGCCTGCGATGGGCCTGGTCGTCAAGAGGCCCTTTGTTTTAGGAGGTTAATGCCTAATTGATACAGGCTTAATGAGAGCGAGCTGTGTGTGAGCCGGGGGGCTGGACGGCCCTGCGGTAATTGGAACGGACAAGCCTTGTGTGGAGGAGTGCACTGGGAAAGGATTTATGGGAACGTAAGGAAAGTAGAGGCAGAGTGGGAGCAAGTGAGGAAAGGAAAAGGTGAGAATAAATAGGAGGAATGTAGACGCAGTGGGAGAGGAATCCGGTGTGATAGTGAGAGTATTGCAAGATCATGAGAAAGAAATGTGACAATGGAAAATTGGGGATGAACCGCAACCAGGATGTTCCCATGGTTGTTTAGTTATTGCTCATTCCAGTTCAATGGTTTCTTGAATTGTCCCCGTGAAACTAGAATGAATTTTGATCGATTTTAAGCTTTTTGCACATTAAAAGTGATGGAATGAGTGTTTTTATTCATGTTTTATGTTGAATTTTAATTGAGTAATGCAAAAAATGCCTACATACTGTAACTGTCTGTTTGCTGAGACACCTGTCTTTTCTTTTCTGATGAGCTGTCTTTTCGACCCCCTCTTTTCAGTCTGACAGTCTCAGACTATTCATGCGAGAGTCCCCAGCTTCCCCCCCCAGACAAGCTTTCAGTATGGAGGCTAGAGAGGCATTAAGAGGGAGGAGGGAAGGGGCAGGAGAGGGGAGCACAGAAGAACTGTGCACTTCAGAAAACCTTGAAGAATCAGGACTGAAAGCTATGGACATTCTGGGTGGCTTAGAAAGAGGGTGAAAAAAGAATGAAAAAAATAAAGGGGTCAGTGCATAATTAGAAATATGAGAGGGCAAACAATAGGAAATGGATTTCTGAAAGTGTGGCTTGAACAGAAAGACAAATTGGAAGGAATAAAATGTTGAGGAATTAGAGAAAATAGGGTGAGAAATGGGAGGAGGAAGAGCTACAGTAACAGGGGGAGAAATACAGGGGAGGGAGGCAGCTTGATGAACAAGAGCGAGTGAGAATGAGGCTGAGTGTCGGTGAGGGAAGAGAGAGGGACAGAGCCTCTGTTTCCCACAGTCGGTCGGTTCCCACAGCGGACCTGGCTAATCCCTGTCTTAATTGGGGGAGAATTCCAGCGCACATGTTCCCCAGGAATGAGCGTAGAGCGAAGGGAGAGAAGGTTTGCGAGCTTCTGACACATCAGACAGGCCTCAGCGGCTGGGCTGGTGCACAGTGTGTGAGGGCACTTTGTTGGAGTGTAAACACGCCGCCTGACTGTCAGCACGTCGGCTGCATAAATGGCTTCACCAGATTTCTGCTTCTTTCTCCGCTCACTCAAGCCCGCGTGAAAAATGCTCTTAGCAGGCACTTAGCATTGCTGTGTCAAATCGTAACATGTAACTTTTAACGTTTCATTACACGAATGTTAAAAAGAAAAAAACAATCTCACTCTGTTAAAGTGTCAGTTCACCAAAATTGCAGAAATGACATGTGATTGTGTCTTTACCGCTAATGTAATCTAGCCATGGACAGTTTTAGTTTTCTGCCAAGACTTCTGGGGATATCCAATACAATATAATTTAATGGTGTGCAAAATCACATTTGAATGGCATTTCACGGGTATTTTATTAACTGTAAAAACTGCTGTTAGTGACGTCTGTGGCTGGACATCATTGTTATAATAACTAAGACTTCTGGAAAGAAAGAATTTTCTACAAATGGAAACAGTTTGCAACTAGCTGGTAAACATAGTGGAGCATTTAGCAGCTAAAAATACAAATATTACCTTCCTGGAGTTGGAGACCAAATCTGAGCTAAAACAAGAGTGACCATTGGACACAAATAAACAAAATAAATGCTGATTTTGATCTACACTTTATCGTCTGGATGTGGAATAGGCATCAAACAGGCACTCTATCGAACTAACCAAAGTTAGCGTACAGCTTATTTCAGGGTTTAAACTGAAAATATCACTAGAGATAAACAAAATATATGTATTTGTAAGTTTGGTGCTCTGGTCCTTTTTGGAGTAGATCCTCATTTCATATTCTTAATTCAACAAACAATCAAATACACGAGATGATAACTGTAACCATCCATAACTGCCTTAATAGAGCCGAATCCAATGCAGCTGTAACACTTGTTGAGCAGAGAGTAAAAGGTTACCAATGCCACATGTTCTTTATCCCGGATGAGAAGACACAACGTCATGCTTTTTAATGTTGATTTTTCAGATGAATTATGGGGGAAATGATTATTTTCGTAGCAGTACAGGACACAACTAATCAATACCAGTTTATTGTGTAACTTCCATATGAAATGATATTGATAAATGAACACCTGAATACATTTCACAGACGAGCGGTATTATATATCATGTTTTCACACATTTCACAACACTGCGCACCGGGCGTATCTGTTGACAAACCCTGCCCTGAGGCTGAGAAATGCAAGTAGATACTAGTAACCTAACAAAACCTCTGAGTGGCAGTTTCGTTCCAGCCTACCTGTTTCCCAGATAAACAAGTGGAACAATGGCCACAGTGCAAAATGTCTCAAAGGAGGAAACCCAAGAACACGTTTTCTCTGAGCAGACAGATAACAGGCAAAAAAAAAAAAAAAAAAAAGGGTGCAAACTGGGAGGCAGTTTTTCAGGATTACACGAGAGAAACAGAGGTGGGTGGTAGGTAGGGAGAGAGAGAAGAACTGAACTGCTCTGTCGAGGAGGTTTCTTCTCTTTGTGCAGACCCTCAGACAGGTTTAGTCAGAAAACCATAATCCGTGTGGTGAATTGTCGGAGTTATAAGAGCAGGTCCAAAGACAGGTGTGCTTCTTTTAGTGGGTAGACTCTCAGTCTGGGGTTTAGAGGGCTGACGTCATCCACATGGGGAAATGAGACGGGAGTTTTAGAGTCATTGTAGAAAGAGATGTATTTATAGATGAGGATTCTAGCAAATGGTTAACTCTAGGAAACTTGGTTATCTTTAGGAAATGTTCATATAGGTGGTGCTACATATTTGTATTTTTTAGAATGCTGGCAGCATTATGGACGTTTCTGTTGATGGGTCCACTAATCAAATGTCTGTTGACAAATTTAATTTTGTACAGACATTTGTCGTCACTAGGGTAACCCTACATAAGGTCATCCTCTGACCTTTACCGCATGAGGTTCACATTTTTCGTTTTTTAATGACTTCTTTCTACAACTATTGAATCAACTGCTCAAAAAAGTTGCATTTATGTAGCACTCTGGATGAACTGTACTAACTTTGGTGACCACTTCACATTTGAGCGCCATTACCAGGTCAGAATGTAAACTTATACTTCTATTTATACCTACAAAAGCTAGAGACATTCCCATCAGCCTCTTCTATACGTTTGAATTTAGTGCCAGAAGATAACATGTCAGCCAACATGGTAAACACACCTGTTAAACATCAGCACTTATCTACCCATGCATCTCGTTTCTACTCTGTGAGCCTGTTCCCCCTCACCCTGCCTCAGTGAAAGTCTCTAAGTAGCCTTATTAGAGTATGATGTCAGCGTTTGGAGGGTTTGTGGTTGTGCCCCCTGCAGACCACGTCAGCCCCAGGATACGGTGAGGAGACGGCAGCTGTGTTCTTCTCAAACTGAGGGGTAGCGAGCAGGCCTTCCTTGAAGGGGGTCGCAATTCATCTCCTCTGTCTTTCCTACAATACTTCATTTTGGCGGGAAGCAGCAAAGACGCTTGTTTGACCCAAGTTTCTTTGCAGGACCCCCTCCCTGAGAAAAGTGTCGCCCGCCTCCACTTTCATACACCATGTCTACCCTGTCTTGATTGATTTTCAGTGCGCATTTTGGAAGGGATTACAGCCATCTGCAGGCTCTTGAGGAACAAAGGGGGCTCCTGGCTCTCCTCCTTTCAGTACTTCAGAGGGATAACATGCCAGATAAACTTGCTCTTGCACCGCTCTGCACTTGTTCTCTATTCTGCCTTGACCTCTCAACCTACCCAAACTGCCCACTCAACTTTGAAGCTGACCAAGTAATTCTCTCCTGCCCTCACTCAGCGCCGTGAATAGAAGCTAATCATCAGTCTTTGTAAACTGTTCATTATAGAAACACCAATCCCAGGTAGTGCCTTTATACAAACTGTTGCACTGATTTCAGCAATCTTTATTTTTGTTTGGCTGAAGTTTTGCATTTTCCTGGATTCATGAAAATACTTATAAGGCAAATTAGCAATTTCCCAGATGAGAACATCCACAGTTTCCATTCGGGAATCATCACTCCCAGCTGTGCAAGGGTGTTATGGGAACCAGATATTGTCAGCTGGGATTCTGGGATGCCAAAGTGTGGTCGTGGACTCCATGCTCACTGTCAGCTGGTGCTGAGAGGCAGCAGGATGCACAGACACTGAGTCACAGGAAGAGGTGGACAGAACTCTCTGCCTAATGTTTGGTTGCGTCGGGATAGATTATCAGAATGGCAAAGTGACTTGTTCGTGTGGAAAATATAGCCTGGCTAAATCCACAGCTGTTTGTTTCCAACTTCTTACTAATCTAGTTGGTGCACACACTGTGCGTCAAGTGTGTGGCAACCACTGTTTTGGATCCACAACAGCAGCTGTGGACCAAGCTGTGGGAAAGATTAGAGGATGAAACCGTGAAAAGAGAGATCCAGGTGACGAAGAGTTTATTGAGCACTCGGACAGATCAGGCTATACGACAGTAACAAAATGCTTTAAGAGATTCTTACAATGTCCGTGGATATAAATCTTTAAAGAGAAGCTGAAGCAAAATCAGTGAAATTCCTGAAGTGAAGGTGTTTGTTTTTGCTATTCTGCAAACAGAAATGTCATCTTGAACATTGTGAAATGTATTTGTACATGCCGGAAAAAAACGAGGAGACGGAAAAAACCCTGGTTTACAGAATAGTTTCCCTACTACTTTATTTTGTTCTGGAAACTCTTGACCTTTCAGTCCTTGCAGGGCTCAGAAATGTCAACAACCTCAGCTATGAAACCTCCATCCAATAAAGAACATCATATAATGGGAAAGCTCCAAAAACAATATTGGGTCTTGTGTTGAGATTGTGTCAACCACAATACTTATAAGGCAAATGAGATCACTGTTCTGAGGTCAAGAATGTATGTCCGCAATCGAAGGACGCATTAGGAGTATTGCAAAAATAATGCATGTAGATAAAGCTAATACCAGACACAAGTAGAGGGTTCCTTATCCCTCAGTATCAGGGGTTTGCTGGTAGGATTTGTAGACCTTATTAAAGCTGCATAACAGAGAGAGTTTTTGCTGCATAAACAGGACCTGGGTGCGGTGTTGTTTGGCTTCGATATGAGGGAGGGTCCAGGAGCACTTTGGCCCTGTCCGTGCTCTCATCTCTGGAGCTTTGTCTCTGGCCGCTTCCACCAAACTCCCCCAGGGGCTGACGGAAGTCCACACCCAACACTCTCTCTCTCATTGCTTCAGTTTCCCCTTTCCTGAGTGCTTCCCGCCCCGCTGTGTCCGTACCTCACCTCAATAACACAACGGGAGAGAATAACGCCAGCAGTGGGGTGGACGGGGGGAGGGGGGAGGGGGGGGGGGGGTTATTGTGTTTCTGTAGCAGTCTGCAGAACATCATCAAAGCATCAGTGTATGCAATCATCATTGTTGTGGTATTTGGATACCTCCCTTAGTACACTTCCATGTAAGACACTGTTCATAATTGAATCACTTGTCTGGTGCGTGACTTTTGAAAGAGTAGGCTTAGTTCAAATTGAACACGGCTGTTGTGCACTTGTCGGAAATTACGATTGCAACATTTGCTGGCTTATTGTCGATTTCTTTTTAAGGGCAAACTGCAACTGGACAAAGCCTTACGACAACATTTGACGTATCGTGGCCCACTTGACAATTGTTGTAAGTGTATCGCTTTTTTATTAGAGCAACGGCTGCAGCCTAATTGAGTCCCATGTTTTCTCCAACACAACCATTGAAGGTGAGAAGTGTCCCATGCGCCAACCTTTTGTGCGTTGGGAGCAAGTGTAAATATGGAAGAAACGTCTTTAGAGCATTTTCTTTCTGTATTTTTAGTTTTTTTCACAAAGTTTTATTTAGAATTAGACAGGTTTATTTAGCAATAACTAAACTCTGCGACACTGTGTCAACGTGGACACCCTGACATTAATACTGCAGTTTTAGGGGTTCAAGCAGGGGTCACAAAGAAGCGACAACAATGCAGGAAGTTGAGCTTTGTCCAAATGTGACATGATGTATTAGTTGTTGGAGTATAATTTGAATGCTCTTTGTTTTTGGCTTATCAGCCCTGCAGCAGTAACCTCAGATGTACTGGTGAGGAGGGGGTAGAGGTGTGTGTTTGCAGGGCTGAGCAGCTCGAGGCCCCCCCAGCTACGGTATGCTTTAAAGGAGCACTGAGGCAGTAAATAGCTGGGGATGTTGGAGGTTCCCTCACATGAACTACTGATGCGGTGGCAAAGCAGTGTCAGGTTTTCTATGGGAGATAGCCAGCCAGACATGGAAGGCATGTTGATCTTTTGTGATTCTCCTTTTTACACATTGAACCAAAACACCATGTAAATTCCTCAGCTGCTCTTTTTCAACTGGATTTACTGGGTGCAATACATTTGAGATTTTATTGAGGTGTGTGCGTGTACAAGTTTAATACAGAATTTTGCAAGAAGGAGAAACAGGTGGTGATTTTATCATAAAAATAATATGGATGTGCCATCCACCATCCTCATCTGTTCAGGGAAATGTCCATGGTCTGTGATGCTGCTGGAGAAATCCTAGTTGAGTTAGGAGCCAGAGTTTAGCTGGAGCTGCATGTGTTATGTGGCGTGGAACAGAGATTTGGTTTGATTGTGTTCTCGCGTACACGTGGTCAGGACAATGTGAGCGACTGTGTGGCACCTCAGCCGAGGCGAGTCTGCCACGCCGCTCCCTTAATGGCAATTTATTGCTTCCTGAATCCTGAAAATGGGAGTCTGAGGACAACAGAATTCCTAACGCTGTACTCTACCTCCTTCCCCGTCCAAACCCCCTCAAGGTCGTGAACGCTCCCTAAATCTCCCCGCCTTCAAGGCCTCTCGCTCTCTCGGGCACGCCGTTTGTTCTGAGCTTTCGAGGATTTGATTCATGGGTACTTGAAGTGACTTATGTCTGAGAAAAGTTTACCATGCTACAAACCTTTGGACCCAGATACTATAGTGTAGGTTAAACTGTATTGATGTTTTCCGTGAGAGGTTTAGAGCACTGATAAATTAATGATCCGGCTGCATAATAGATGTGGATCATAAAGTGACCAAAGAAAGAGTTCAAAGTGAAAAGAAGTGTTTTCTCACAGTATATTTTATTCACACAGACAAACACAAAAATAATCCACAATAATATCACAATGTTGTTTTTTCCACAGGCTTTTTTTCAATGCCGATGCTTCTAGAATTTCTTATTAACATATTTACAATCATATTGCTATTAACATACATTTACATAACAAATAAACAGCGAAAATGGCAGTGTTTACGCTTATAAGACATACCGCTTTAGCACATTACGGTCATTTGGTATGAACCTCTCCCCTTGTTGATATAGTGCACATTAGATATAAAACATTAACGGAATAGAATTGTATACATTAAATGCACATTTTTGCATTTCTCTTGAGCTAGCCATTGTTATGACTTGTGTTTTTTTACCAAAAGCAGTTGTTCTTTTTAATCCATAGCAACAGGTTTATATCATTATAACGCTGGACTGCGGTTATAAATGGCTGTTATGCTTATTACAGTATATAAAAGGTGAATTTCGTTATGTGGTTCATCAGCAGAGAGCAGGGAATGACTTGACAACACAACTTATAAAGGCTTTGGCAACACTGCTACAACTCCACTTAAACATGTGTTTCAAATATTGTTTTTTATAATGAAATGCAATGAAATGAAATTGGTTCAATTCAGCAGAAATATTGCATGGCTACTGAAATGTACTGTTATGTTTCTGTAACAAAGCCTGTATGTCATCACAGAGGCAGAATCTCCGAGTTGGCTGAATATGAAAGTGCTCTCAGCTCTAGTTTAAGCTGTGAAACATGCTCAGGTACTGTATGTGCCTTCATCATCTGTACATATATTAAATTCTCAATTGCTCCACTTCGCTATGCTACATATAGTTGCTTTTTATTTGGTTTTCAGTGCTTGCAGCATCACACTTTCCAGATAATTCCCTTCCCTTTATCAGTGCAAACATACATTTAGTGAGGACTCTTTTATAATCTCCTTAATAGTTGTAACACTGAGGATGACCCCAGCAAACTTTCCCATGGCCAGACATGGCTGAAAATAAAGGTGCCTAGAGTGTACCCTCACTAGGATACTAACTAATAGGCAGTAAGCTTTCTATAGAAATGTAAATAAATGTTCCTGAGTTCAACGCGAGGTCTCTCAATGGGCCTGATTTAATGGCTCGACTTATTTTATCTCGAATGGAAAGCTTTTCAATAGATTTTCTCTGAACCTGCATAATGGCATCACTTTTCAATACCAAAAGCGTTTGAGTTCATTTCAACCACATCCCTCATGTCACTTGAACAGGGTATTCCTGACCCGGTGACTGCATATTGCACTGAAATGGTGTTGGGAAAAAGTCCATTTCACTCCTCAGTCCTTTTAGGAAGACGTTGGTGGCGCCATGGCTGCATGGGGCGCACCATGGCTTCTTCCAAAACATGGAGCAGGGCTGAGTTTGGCCTGGCTTTCAGAACGGCCTCAACTCTGAGTGGTAGACAAGCTGCTGGTGAGTTGTTACACTCAGTCTACCGGCAGTTCACAGGGTATCTGCTGGGCTGCTTTGGCTGCCATGTAAGCCCTCTGGAAGTCCTTGTATCGGGGAGCGCAGCCCAACCAGGCCTCCCCGAAGTGGACCCGTCCGGTGAACAGGAAGCTGCCGGGCCCCGGTTTGACGCCGCACTGCAGCAGCGTCCTGACTTCCCCGCGGCTGCTGAGGCGACTGTTGCCGGTGAACAGGGCGTACTTCTGACGAAACACCCGGGTGGCACTGACTTTGATCACCGCCGCTCGTAGGTTATCGTCTTCCACCACTGAACGGATGTTGCCGCGCACGACTGTGGATAAACAGGATGTTCAGGTTAATTTCTATGAATATTTCACAACGCAGAACTTTGTTTTTGTTCCTTTTGCTCCATTTTTTCATGTAGGTTGTTATATCGTCCTACCGGGGCGATTCTTTGTCGACCACCAACTGATGTCTAAAGACGTACTAAGGACCAAACCTCCTCACTAATCCTAACTTTTGTTGCCAGCTGAAATTCTCCTCAGTGCCATAACAGCTCAATAAGAGGCCAGCAGATTAGTCCACTACTCCTTCTCTGGGGGGGAGATGTCAGGATTAGTCCACTACAGTGCCTCCAGTAGGGGTTCCTGTGTGTGTGTGTTGGGGGTTGCAGAGAGCTGCCGTTTCACCTTTCACCTTTGCACTTTTGAGAGGAGAGGATTTGGAGGCACCGGGGTCCGCTGCCTTTTTAAACCGATTCGACCCATTTATAGATCCTGATTAGAAATCATTATGATCTTCGGATTTGCCGCCACGACTTTGTGGAGGTCAGGTTTAATTTATTAATCTAGGCTGGATTGGAAGGGTGGATTTCTGAGTGACAATGACATTTCATTTCTGGTTTCCTGTCATATTAGTAACTTGTTACATCATGTTACTCACCAAAGTCACTGGTGCAAACGGCCATCAGAATCTCAGTGTTGTTGCAGGGTCTGCAGGCCTCTGGAGAGAAAACAAGGGAAGGAAGAAGTCAGTTGGTGACCTTGCATAACACCGTAAACTGCTATAAAACACATACATGCTTGTAATTAAAGCAAGCTTCTGGAAATCAAAGACATGTCCAGATCACATGCACAGGAATGTGAGATAAAACTCTGCAAAGACGAGCGACAAAGGAGAGACCACCGTCGCTCTGTAACAGACAGCTGCTACTTTTACAGTTGGCGGAGGAGGACCAGTGGAGCTTTAAGGTGCAAGGCTTTTCCACCCCAAACAATTTAATGGCTAGATGAAACTTCCCCCCTTAAAGCCTTTCAGGGTGTCTACAGTCACACCTCATCAAAGCCATGTAGACAGGGGCCAAACAGAGAAGGAGTGGGGGCGGACTTCAAAGACCTTTTTAAGGGGTCACTTCCCCCAAAATACTCTCCCTTCTTTCTTCCAAGGCTTCTCTTAAAAACTGGAAGGACATTTTTTTTTTTTTTTTTTAAATATAGTTCCCCTAACTTTAAGTCCTAACAAGATTGGCAGATGGCCACAAAAAAAATTAAAACCATCAAAGCTCTGTCCGTCTGCATGGACTAAACTGTGGGTAGAATGAAAAAAAGTCCTGGCATTTTTTAAAGTTCTCCTTGTGGTTCTTTGGAGGCCCCCTTGCCCACCCCACATATTCTCCTCCTTAGTGAAAACCTCTTGATAAATGAGATTCCTTCCTCTCTAGCTAGTCCACAGCAAACCCCCATCCAAGTGTGTGTGTGTGTGTGTGTGTGTGTGTGTGTGTGTGTGTGTGTGTGTGTGTGTGTGTGTGTGTGTGTGTGTGTGTGTGTGTGTGTGTGTGTGTGTGTGTGTGTGTGTGTGTGTGTGTGTGTGTGTGTGTGTGTGTGTGTGTGTGTGTGTGTGTGTGTGTGTGTGTGTGTGTGTGTGTGTGTGTGTGTGTGTGTGTGTGTGTGTGTGAGAGGGGGGAGTAAACTCCTACAGACAAGTCTCCCCACAGAGAGGCAGCCTGACAAAAGAGGGGAGCATCTCAGCTGGGCAGAGGCCTCCCTGTCTCCTAGGAGACGGCAGTAATCCCAGAATACTCATGCGGCACCCATTCAAAGTGCTGTGGACTCTGGAGAAAGCCCCACATACTGAGCTTTTGTCCCCCTCCTCCCCACTCCACGGCTCCCCTTCTCCTACTCCAAACCCGCACGCCTCTGGGTAAAGTTTGGCCACTTCCTCCCCTCTGCACTCTGCAAGGCTGCGGAAAGTCCAACCAGCCCACAGAGGCCTGCTATGAATTATGAATCATCAACAGGGAGGATTTTATGGAGTGTAATATCATCACTGGTGGATTGAATAAAACCTAACGTCCCCCAACACTTTTCAGGAAGAACTCTGATCACAGTGTGTGGGTTTTTAGGAACTTTTGTTTCTTTCATCTGACAAAAAGAGACAGAAATTAGATTATTTATAGATTACCGCTTCAAGGTAGAATATACAAATTGATTACTTTTTTCATCCTATATTTGGTAGTTATTGATTTAAGAGATAAAATGGTTCCTCTGATACAAATGTATTGTCTAGATAAGGAAAAATTAAAGTATAACCGGGTCATTGTGTCTCCCTATTTGACCTCACACTCAATCCAACATGGCTGCCTCACTGCCTCACCTTCACTGCTGATGGGGTTGTTGTCCAGTGACAGGCGGGCGGTCCAGTCTCCTCTCAGCTCGTATCTGAAGGATGCGATCCTCCTGCTGATGTCCTGGTGAGGTGTGGCCTGCAGGAAGAGAGCCACCCTCTCCCCGGGCAGGCGGCTGAAGCAGCGGACCCTCGGTGGGGGGGAGGACTCCAGCCGGTCGCTGATCAGGAGCTCCAGGACCCCGTCCCTCTCCAGGTAGAGCTGGGCTCCGTGAAAATGCTCCGAGGGCTTGACGCAGGCCGTGATGAGGCCCGAGCTGCTGCCGCCGGGCCCCACCGCCACAGAGGGCAGGCGGGGGGACAGACTGAGGCGCAGGGCCCCTTTGGGGTACAGCCAGTCCAGGGTGCCCTCAGAGCAGTGGAGGAAGATCTGCTCCACGCTGCCCTGCTGCTGGGACAAACCACTGTGAGGAGAGACAAGAGAAAGGAGGAAAGGTTAGATAAAGTTTACATTCAGGCAAGGCTTAGGGCTTAAACATGAGTCCCTTACATCAGCATCGGCAGGGCTTAGTTTCCTGAAATAACTGCAAGATGGACTGTGCAGGTTGAAAAAGAAAGAGAAGAAAAATAAACTCCTAACTTTTCATAGCAACGACTACAAATAATATAATGACTATAACACTTTTTTTTAGTAGAACTTCTGTGGATGAAGACATTCCCATGAAGGCGCCGCCTACTGGCATTCTGTGGTACCAGGGGCCAGTCATTGCATTTTAAGGGCCAAACGATAAAACTATAAAAACTAAAAGTCCTCTGCAGGAATTTTTAACAATATATTTATAATGAAACTACCCTTCAACAAGTGCATGCACCACATGTTATTTTCCTCCAGTCTCAGCTGTAATCCTGCAGTCTCCTGCCTGTCTGCACCCCCCATGCCTCCTGCAGACAGCCCGGAGGCGCGAGCGCAGCAGAGAGAAACATTTTACTGCGCCCTAAAGGCAAGTCTCAACGTGTTGCATCCAAACAAATGTTGTCCTTTGCCAGCGGGACACCTGTAGCATCTCTCGGTGGCATTTTTCAACATCATCCAGGAAGAGCTCTCGTAAGATAAAGATACTTGCCTTCCTCTCCAGCTGCACTGGTCTTCAGAGTAACTTGAACAAGCCAAGTCACAACCGGTGAAAAGTAAAATCCAAATTGCGTTAATCCAAACTCCGAAAGCAGGCATGTTTCACGGTGGGTGATGCAGAGTTAAAAAATAAAAAGTCGGAAAAAAATATTCCAAAACTGAAATCTCTGCAAGCAAAACTCCTCTATAAAACAAATCTGACTCTATTTGTGATAAGCTCCATAGTTTAGTATCCTCTTACCCTGATGTGTAAGATAGGAGAATACTCTAACTGTCTCTCTGAACTCTCCGGCTGCTGTGCGTCAGGGGACTCGGAGCTCTGGAGTTATTCATCCTCGGAAAAACTTCACGGACCAATCAGAGCCCGAGGAGTGAAACTTTAAACCACTCACGCAGCGGAGGGGGAGGGACGTCTGACCTGCAGAATGAGACGCAGTGTGTGAGGGTAAACTCTCAATTCACTATTGTGTTAGACATGTCTGCATAAAATACTCATTAACTCACATGCTGAGTGGGTTTACATAGACTGTCAGTTGGTTTTATTTATTTATTCTTCATTAATATAATATTAAATTACTTGATTAATAGTTGTAGGCCTATCTGTTTTTAATTAAATATCGGATTTATATACAGGTGTTATCATTTAAAATTATAGTGGAATTAGCCTTGCCTTGTGCATTGTGATCTATTAATAGATCAAGATTATTTAAAGCCCCCCTTCATTTTGGGTTTTAAGTCAAACTGCTATTCATTGAATAATGTTTTATATTATATGTTTTTTCAAAATAAAACACTTTTGAATTCTTCACAGTAAAGAGTACTTAAATGACATATATTAGTCCATAAAAAGCTAAATACATAAATATTTATCATTTCAAAAGTTTAACTAACGACTTAATACAATGTTTCTCCTAATGCACTGTAAATCAGTTGTCATTCTAATTGTAATGTTATGTTTACTATCAGCCTCAGCTTGAATCAGATCTGCAGCCCTTGACTGTGTGTCATCCCCTCTTTATCACCTTTCAAGTTTATTTCCCATAAAACAAAGCAAAAGATGGATACCACACTTGTGTAAGTTTCATATTGGAACCATGATTAGCTTCCCAATACCATATTTACAGATGCCTGTGTTAGTTAGATAGATAGATACTTTATTTATCCCAAATTGGGATATTCTTTTGTTCCAGCATCCGTGTCAAGCATTGCATGAGTTAAAAAAAAATTAAAGATACAAATGTTAAAATGAACATTAGCAGCAAGTATATTTAGTAAGAATACAAAGTGACACGAACAGCAAGTATTTACAAATTCACAATAGAAAAGAGATTGGATTGAATATACATTATAATTTTGCAAATAGCTGTTGTGTAAATTATTCAAAGTTCTCTGCCAGTCAGAGGTGAGTTGTTATACAGCTTTATTGCAGTTAATCTGATATTTGGGGTAAGTGCAGAGAAACGCTCCGTTCTTAAAGGTCCCATGTCATGCTTTTCCGGTTATTAACCGTCCCCTTGTGTGTTATGTAGCTTTTTATGCATGCAAACGGTCTGCAGAGTCAAAAACCCTCAAAGTACACCCTGTAGCGAGTAAAACTCTAACACAGAAAAGACCTGTCTATGCTGCCCCAGAACGTCTCGTTGGATATTTCTCTTTTTCCATTGTTTACTTCTTGGGTATAGTGACGTATTTCGGGTATAGTGACGTAATGTAACGGCTCCGCAGATTGGTCCATTTGAACCAATCTGCGGAGCCGTTACGTCCGCAGATCCGTTACGTTTGGACCAATCCGCGGACTTCCTCACACACACACACACTCGGCGGGACGTTGCAAGGCTCGCTGCTGCGAGGAGCGGGACACTGTGAGCTGGCTCACAGGTGTGGGGTCGGTGAGACACCGCGGAACTCAGCCTGGGCACACACACAAACTCCCAGCCAGGCTGCGGGTGTGTGTGTGTTTCAGGCTGGGTTTCGCTGTGTCTCGTTGTCTCGCAGACGGCCACTGGGCTCACAGGGAGGGGGGGGCAGGAGCTCCAACAAGCCGTGTAGGACAGAGAGTGAATACACATACTATACAGAGATGCTGTATGGGAAACCAATGTACACAATATACATTTATTTTAGTAGACCTCAACAATGGAATTATGATCAGTAGAAATGGCCATGACATGGGACCTTTAAGCAGATTCATGCGGAAACAGTGTTAGGGTTTAACTCTATTTCTTGTCAAATGTATGTCCAAGTGAGTCACAATAAGAAAAACGCACTTTTGTGCAAGGGGGGCTTTAATTACACCATATAAATGCAGGTTTATAAATGTTATATAAGTTCTTATAATATTCTATAGATTTACTTTCATACCCACTTTCTAATGAAGTCATAGACTTATAAACACAAAGAAAATCCTTTTGGTATTTATAATGAATTGCCTTTTTTATATCCCCAAGTCCACTAAATTGTATCTGTGGCACACTTAATGTGCTTTATTCTGCAAGACTTTTGAGTTTTGAACAATACCAGCCATTCCAAAGGCCTCTGAAATGGTAAAGATTCTATTATCTCCGTGAGATTAAATCAAATGAAAAAGAGGAGACGTAACGCGCTGGTCACAGTTCGATAATGCTAACCTGATTTTCCGACGCACTATGTATGATGGTGATGATGGCGAAGATAAGACTTCTCTGGTTGTCGTGGCCTCTACCCTTTACCCCGCTGTGCTCCTCTTTCATGTTGTGGTATTTATAACCAAATCAAATATTCTTTTGTGCCATCACCGCCATTCGTCTCTCCGAGCCAGTGACTTTCCATGTACGTGTGTGAGTTATCATGTGTGCGTGATGAAAGTCTAGGCCCCTGCGATGGAGTTATGACAAGGCCTCAGACCCACACAAAGGCACATGTGCAGAAATCCAGCTGCTTTATTGTCTGCAGCCGGACGGAGCTTTGTTTTCTGCAGGGCATTTCAAAGCAGCAGAGTTTAAAGTGCAGAGCGACGGGGGTGGCTCAGTCAAAGAGAAGGAAAAATGAATACATTAGCGCATAAACTTAGTTATGGACATCATCAATATGTCATATCATCCACGTGTGCTCAGTGTATTCAGAGAGGACAGTCAGATTTACACACTTTGTCACATCAGTGTGCATGCATTCATACAAATGTCCATTAAAACAAAAGCACACACACGCTTTGTGACCCTGGTACGACCCTCAGTGTTATCCAGCCACCATCATATTCAGTGCTTTCATGTGGCGTGTGTTTATAATGCATTGATGTGTCACTTTAATCTCCATCTTTTGTCCCGGAACAGTTCAAACATACCGTACTGAGATCTAACTCTTTTGATGTGGTTAACAACTCTTTTTTTTTATCACATCGTGAAATCTTATTCCCACTTTTCTTCACCAAAAGAGTCATAGGGTCTGGGATGGAAAGTTGGAAAAAACGTAATTTAAGTTTAAACCTTCATTAGTAGTACATTTACTCAAGTATTGACGTTGGATGCAATTGTGAGGTTCTTTACTTTAATTTTATCCTACTTTATATTTCAACTCCAGTACATTTCAGTGGGAACTATTAAACATTTTACTCCAGTATACTACACAAAAAGTGATATGCTTAAATGATATAACACAATGCTATACTACTATTTAACCCAGTTGTATACAAAGTGGCTTCTTACATGTAACTCACGATTAAAAAAAAAAAACTTTCATATGCATATGATATTGCACTTTATATATATAAGTACCTTTTTCATTTAGATTATTACAGTACTTTTTAATTATATTACTTTTTAGGCTTTGATATTTCTACTTTATTTGAGAAATTGAGAATCTAAAAACATTTTTTTGCTTTTCCAGAAAGTTCGATTAGAAAATGGATTCTGCTCTCATGTTTCTGCTGCAACCAACTTGCTAATTAGCTTACTTTAGGAAATGACATGTCACTTGTTAGATGCTTGATCCAAAGCGAGTTACATACATTCAGTACTGTGGCCAATCCCCACAGGAGCAATTTGGGGGGAAGTGTCTTGCCCAGGGACACAACGACATGCTGACTGCAGTGGGGCTCGAACTTGCTATCCCCTGATTCGAAGTTCAGTGCACTACCCGCTGAGCCACAGCCTCCCATACTGGAAATATACTGGACATGGGGGGGGAACAGCTAGCTTCTCGATGTCTACGTTACTATTAAAGGCCAGTGTAAGGGTGAGAACCATCAGACCTGGTGGTTTCCGTTCTGCATCCACAACAATGCCATCCTTCTCTCTAAAGAAACACTGTCTTGTTGTGCTCGTACTGTAACCACTGAACCAGATTCCCGCAGAGTTTCCGTTCTCGGTGTCCGCTTCATTTTCACCTTTCCGCCAATGAGAGCGTCTTCAAACAGAGCTGCTGTACGCATACGAGAGTTTGCATGCACGTGTTAGTGCTGTGTGTATTTACTCGGTGTACTGTATTCCTCTGAGGGTTTCTGTGTGCCGGCAAACATGGGGACGATGTAGTGACAGTGTGGTGTCGCTGGCATTTACGATACCTGTTCTCGCTGTCTCGGACACAGAAGCTATTATCAAAGGTCCTATAGTTTTCATACTATGCTGAGATTTCATATATTAAGGGGAACGTACGTAAGCAACCCAGACCAAAGTGCTAATTGAAAGAGGGTCAATCAGATTCAATATAATGTTTGTAATCAGAAATGTACATGGAATCGGCCAAGACATTTCATGTTGAATCCTAAACAAACATGCAGTTAGCTTCCTAGTAATTCGAAACTTTATATTTCGTCTTTTTTACAAAGTGCAGGGCTGAAAACCCACTTTTTAAAGCACGTTTTGAGTACAAGTACTTTTTCCTTGCTAGAAACAACCAATGATTTTAAACATTGGTATGGTTCTGAATCCTTTGAATTTCAAATGTTTGTCTTAACAAAAGTCCAACATTGCTGATATCTAGAAATCAAATCATAACAGGGATTGAACACATCCTGTATATGACACATGCTGCTTTAGACAGAGGGCTGATGGGTCTACAGTTTGTATTCATATATCTGAATCTGAACGTGTCGGCTAAAGACTCCTGACCTTATCGGAGTTGACAAGTTGTCTTCGTTCCCAGACTTTTCAGCAGCTTCCCATGGCACCTCGATGCTAATCTGGTTGATCTGACATGGCTGCTGTTTGTTTTCCTACACACAGTCATCTATCTGCTGGTAATGAGATCCAAGAGCTTGTCAGGACACTCTGACAATCAGCCGACATTCACGGTCACAGAAAATACCCCTTCTATCTCGCCATAGGATTGTGCTGCGTCGTGCATTTTTCCTTGTCAGATTGATGTTAGTCATGAGAAATAATGTGTTTACGTGGCTGTGAAAAAGGATTTATTTTAGGGTTCAATTACAGAAACTTTAATATCCTGAGTGCCGGAATATAGAGAGAGTCCCGTGTTTTAAAATACAGTTGCTGGATGTGTGTATTTAGATATCAAGCTAAAGGCATATATACACAACATGTAGCACAAGCATGCAGATTTCAAATGATCTACATTTAAAGTAAAGCTGTCTCATAAAGTGTATTTCTTTTGTCAAATTAAAAGCGATGCATATTTTGTACAGGAAGTCAACGTTTTTAGCTCTATATTCATAGTAAGCATGTAGTGAAAGAGGCTGTTTTAGCACGTTCCCATACTTCACTGCTGAGTTTTGTGTTGTGATGAGTCAGTGAGAGCGGTGAAGCTGACGTTTTCCCAGCTCTCCATGCAGGTGAAGGACTCCTGGTCTGTGGTCAGCGTCTGTGAGAAGAGCTCGGAAAAACTTGTGCTGATATTTACCCTCCGAGCCCCCATGAGAGCCGCATGTGAAAACTGACACCTGCTCTCTCATTGCACTTTCTCAGGATCCCGGTTGTGTATGTGTTTGTTTGTATGACAGTACATTTCTCTTTGTGCCCCTCGTGTGTGTGTGTGTGTGTGTGTGTGTGTGTGTGTGTGTGTGTGTGTGTGTGTGTGTGTGTGTGTGTGTGTGTGTGTGTGTGTGTGTGTGTGTGTGTGTGTGTGTGTGTGTGTGTGTGTGTGTGTGTGTGTGTGTGTGTGTGTGTGTGTGTGTGTGTGTGTGTGTGTGTGTGTGTGTGTGTGTGTGTGTGTGTGTGTGTGTGTGTGTGTGTGTGTGTGTGTGTGTGTAAAGCCCAGTGGGAAACTGAATACAAGAGGGCCCTATACCAGATAAACAGTGTCAGAGAGGGTTGATAGCAAACGCAGCTGGAGGCGTGCAGAGACACCCTGAGAATGCTCTCTAAACGCTTTCCTAAACATGTAATAGATCACTTGGCTTCACTGTCTAAATACTCTTATACGGCCCGTGTGTGCTTTTATCTCCTCCATCGGGATCTCAAGTAACTTATGCACAAGTTGAGTTATCTTGTGATATAGTCACACAAGACGTTTGTTTGTGGCTGCCGGGTTTAAGTCTCAGTTTTCACATTTCTTGCAGCGATCTCGCTCAAACATTTCCTTTTTCTTTGTGACAAATTCATCTTTTCAAAACACTTTGAAGATGCACGGTTAAATCTTCTTTATAGCTCCACATATTGGGATTGCACTTTTTTTGCATTCAGCAGCTCCAGATATACCGTAACCTAATTATAGTGTCTGGGGTCAGAGGTCACAGCTGGGCGCCCTGGAGACTTTTCATTAGCAGAAATGGAGGGAAGAGACCGCAGGTGTCCTAAATGGATCCCTCCATCTATTGTGTCCCAATTCAGGAAGCTCTCTGTGACTTATGACTTTTTAACTTTGGGGTTGTCTATTTGTGATCAGTTGTTCTTATAACGGATATACTTGTTGTCACATCAATAAAACAACTTGCATTATCCCTTGTGTTGAATAGAAGTTTTGACTTTTAAAAAAACACAATAACCAAGTTTGACTGCAGTTTTGAAACTGGTTGTCTGTAAAGGTGTAATCTAAATACATTAGGGACATGTTCTACTTGTTCCTACATTTGAAAAGCTAGTAAATGATATGCATCGGTATTAAAGGTCTAAATAAAACACCAAGAGGGAGCAGTTTTCTGTATGTTAATGAGTACTTTAACTGTTGATATAATAAGTTAATTAAATAATTTACACTTCAGATTTTTACTTAAGTAAGATTCTAAATGCGGGAGTTTTACTTGTGCAGCCATTCCCTGCTTTCCCCCACTGTTTGCTTGTTCCTAAATGGAGCTAAACTCTGGTGTGATTCAACCCTGAAATTGTTTAGCTTTGCAGCTTGAAGTGCTGATTAAAACGGCGGAGAGATCAAACTAACAGTAACCCTCATAGCAATATCGCTGCCAAATAACTTCTCCAGAAACATCTGCTGACTTCTAACAACCCGTTAGGCTTTTCTGGCTCCTTGAGAAAATGATCAGTCACTATTTCTGAACCCCACAGCTCTTCTACATCTGCAAGTGGAATTGGCTGTCCTTAAAACCTAATAATTATTGTCTCCCTATCTTGACAAAGAGATAGATCCACTCCCTTATCTTTAGTGTAAGCAGATAATGTTAGTGTCATTGAACTGACTTCACACAGCGTCAACACTGCAGACAACCTTCATGTCCTTTGCGTTGATTCTCACATTCCTCACTGTTCAAAAGCACACAAGGGAATAGTTTAGCTGGAGGGTAAACAGGCCAGACTCCTTTTTAAGTGGTTCTTCACACAATGTCTCCAGTGCTAACTCAAGAGGACTCTACATTTGGCAGTCAGTGCTTTATTGCGAGCAGCAGCCAGGGAGGAAAAAACGGCAAATGAAAACACTTTCAGAGCGGCCGCTGAACGCACAGGAAGTTTCCTGCGGTACGCGAGGTTTGAGGGTAAATTTAGACTACAAAGCATTTGCATTCAGTTCCGCAGCTCTTAATTGTAGCCAGATTGAAGCAAGCATGTCATATCCCTTTTTAGATGCTGTATTTCCCTCATTAGAGCAGCGCAGTGTGTGTGGTGTGGTAGCTTTCCGTATTTATTTGCAAAATCAGAATGGGTTCGCCTGCCTTCTTTTTTTGGAGGGAAACCCCCTTTAGTCGTCAGCCTTTAGAGGACTGGATGTCCGACCCCTTTCACTCCACATTTATGGCGCTCATTAGCTGCAATTAAGAGAGCGTCTCCCAATCTCATTATTTGGAATCCAGATTAGAGTAATATAATCAGCATCCCAGTGGTGCTATAGTGATGCTTTAGGCCTGGTGAGTTTGATAAGCAGTGTTGTTGGAGCCCAGCTGGGGGTCAGACAGAGGTTCACCGCTGCCTTTATTGCTGCCTGCGCCCCAACCCCCAAACCTACTCCTAATTGGCTGAATCAATTTGGAGGGAAACTTAACAAGAAGCTGGATCCCTCCAAAATTGACAATAGGTAAAGTGTTTTACATATGTCCACAGGGAAGACAGATGTTGTCCCTCTCCACCACATCCACATTTGAATACCCTTATCTTGATACAATGGTCAAGAATACAAAGGGGATATATTTTGGCGGTCAAGTCAGTTGCATAATTTTTGGCGGTCAAGACGCATTGCTGTTGACTTTTCATACTTGATGCTGTGGAGCGTTTCATTCAAATGGCCATTATACTTCTGATGTGATTGATTGCTTGCTCATAGTCCACTTCTGACAGTTGTCCACATCAGTTATGCAGAAAACAGGGTGGTCTCCTGTCGAATGCTGTGACTTAGAGTCATCTGATCCTTAAGATGGGTACTGGAGCTACGTCTCTTTCGCCTATGATGAATATTTGTTTCATATTAGACCATTGCTTTACTAAGTCATTTCAGAAGTATCATCTTCTCCTGTCATTAAGTTACTTAGAGTTCAAATGTATATTTCTGTGAAATTGTTTAAAATATTTGTTGTAAACAGACTTCAAATTATACCTTTAAAGAAATAACTATTTGAGAGGAAAAAATGTCTGGAATAATTTCACATTTTGGTAAATAAAATGTTATTGTTTTTTTTAAGAATAAGTAAAGTAGTTAGAGGCCACTCTTATATTAGGGTGGTAAATATTAAGCTTAAACTCAGCCCAGATATCTTAACCAGTTTAGTTTTTTATTCTAAATGAAGCTAACCACCTATGGCTGCAGTTTCATATCAATAATACAAATAAATATATGAGGACAGATATGATAAAAGGTAAATGGGCTGTATTTATATATCTCTTTATCCAGTCTTTACCACTCCTCAAAGCACTTTTACAAGTCATCATTCACTCATTCACCCCCCATTCACACAGAGGATGCCACTTACTCAAAGAAGCTAACATTCACTCACAATCAAACCCACAACCTTCCCATTGAAACACAACCGCACTACCCGCACTATAAGAGTGGTATTGATATTCTCTTTAAGCAAGTATGCCTGCCTTTTTACAGAAATGTTGAACCATTCCTTTAACATTGCTATATACGCTTGTGACTACTACTACTACTACTACTACTACTACAACAATCTGATAAATCCTCATATTTCTGTGTTCACAAATGTTGCCATTACACCTCAAAACATCTCATTTACTCACTTTCTTATAACATTCTATGATAAAATTGATCAAAACTGAAAAGAATGGATTGTCAGTTTTCCTTTTGCTGCCTGACTAACTGACCACCTCCTCCTCCTCCACCACCTCCTCCTCCTCCTCCTCCTCCTCCTCCTCCTCCTCCTCCTCTGCACTGCATCCTGCTCAGTGAATTAAGTTTGGCCAGGCTAGGTCATCCTTGGCTGTGCATAATAGAATTAGCCTGCCTACACACATACACAGACACACATAGAGACTTTAAACTTTAAACCCCCCCCACCCCCCCTTTCCCCCTCTATACAATGGCCTGCTCAGACAATAGACACATGCCAATACTCTGACCCCCTCAGCTATTTCCCCGTGCACAAAAACCTCCCTATTCCTCCTAAAAAACCCTCCGCTCAGTCAGCAGAATAATGAGGCTGATAAGATTACATTTTTACCGATCACATTTCACATCATATCGTAGAAATAATACCGAGCTTAACAGGTGCAGCTGTTCCTGAGGAGGGTTGAAATCCGGCCGTTGGTCAGAATTACACTTGACGCCGCCTCGAGGTATTAAGTTACAAGTCATAAAATGAATAATATGACTTGGTTTCAAAGCTATAGACTGGGAAGATTGAGCTGAGCTTTACCTTTAAAAAAAAACCATAAAAAATAAAGCTTTCCCAAGGGCCTTTTTAGGCTGCGGTTAATAATTTGTGTGTTATAAATAAAATGATATAGCATGATCGGAAGAAAAAAGTGTCAATGTGAAAAGTAACAGGATTAAAGGTTTAAATGAGTGTAACGATTAAGAGATCATTCCTCAAGACTTAGCAGTAATCCAACAACCTTCACATTTCATCCCCCAGATGACAATTAAAATCTCTGAATAGGGGATGATTGCACACCAAATCTGAATCCAGAGCATCTTGTATCTCCCACCATCTTTCACCGACTCTATTCAGACTCCTGGTGGCCTGCAGCTCGTCCCTGAACCCCTTTTTGAAGTTTTTTTTTTTTTGAAATACCGTCGCACACGAGCTGCCCTCCAATTTAGTCTCTGAGCACCTGCACTTCAGTGTCCTCCGGCTCATCAATGGAACCTGTCTGTTAAAAACGTATGCATCTGTTGCAAATGAGGTAGCTATTGTTGGGGGGAAACCCTTGAGGGGACCGCCAAAATTAAGTAAACCCCCAACCCCCAACTTCTCCAACACAAACACACACACACCTCTTTCTTCAGGGGTATCATATCACCTCTCCCTCGGGGTGTGCAAGGCTGCATGTTGTCATTATAACAGGTGGATTTGAATTTACACAACAGGTGGGTTTTGTGCGGTTTCCTTCTCTTTAAAATTGTTTTCTACTGGTTTTACTTCAATGAAGCAATGTGCTTTAATCTCACAAATTCAATTAAGGGAAAAATTGCAATAATCGTGTTTATCTCGTTTGAGGATATTAGAAAATCTGGAAAGCATACCAGAGGCGGTAAATATTTATCTCACAGTTCCAAGTGGTTGTTTGGCTTCATTTTCCTCCTCTGACCCACGACTAATGAACGGAGGAAGCTGAAATAATGGGGGAGTAGAGGAGAGACAAAAAGGAGTCCGTCCTCTTTTTCAATAGTGGTTTTTGAAGTCCTGCGGAGAGCTGCAGACGAGGTAGAGAGGAAAAGGAATTGCTGAATAACTAGAGCATTGCAGACAGTGCTGAGTTGCCACACACATGCACAACTGCCTGCACACACACATTTCCTTTATATACACGTACACACATGAGAACACACATTCATGCATGGCTCCAACGTAAGGATTCCGGGCCCTATCTGCTCATGTATGCAGGCTAATCAGGGCCTCTCCGCAGACAGAAAGCAAAGGGTCATACGGGGCGAGATGTTTGTGATGGAAATTTGGACGGCAGGCGTAAGAAAACAATGCTGGAGACAGGACGCCCCAGAGACGACATACTTTACATATGAGATAAGACACATTGAGGAATTACAGAAGAAAATTGGATCGCAAAGCCCTTCTCATTCATGTTAACCATAAAGAGCTCCATTGCAGGCACTTTCACGAAATAATCAGAGAGTAGTTGGATTTAGAGAAGATTTAGTTTGTAGATTTCATTCTGAGTGGGAGGAAAAGAAACATATTTTCACCAAATTATAACATTAGAAAAAGCTTTAAGGGACAAATACACAAGGTTCAGAACTAGGGATGTCCCGATCACCTTTTTTTGCTCCCGATCCGATTCCGATCATTTGATTTTGACAATTTGCCGATACCGATTTTTCCCGATCCGATCTTTATGCAATGCATTAAGAGAAAAAAAAGAAAAAAAGCATTCAAGTTGTCCCTTAATGTTATTTTTTTATTTAAATTAGATATTCTATCCAACATGGATATTGCTTCTTTCTTTCACAGCAGCATTGGATCAGTTCAGTTGTGCAGCATTGGATCAAAACAAAATAAAGCTTATCAGTACTCGTTAGCTTACTGCTACAATTAGACACTGCGCCCTGCCCACTCTGTTGCCAGATTTGAGAGAAATAAGCAACCAGGTCTATGAAAACAAGCCCCAAAGAAGCAACACATACATGATGTTCTGTCATTTGAAACCAAAACTAAGGCCTAAGGGTGACTTTAAGACTTGAACATGGTCATTTTTGTTTTGTAACATTGAATTCAACATTTAAAAAAAAGTATTTAAAAAAATAAAAATAAATCCCGATCCCCGATTTTTTTCCTCCCGATTCCGATCTTTTGAAAATCACGTGATCGGCTCCGATCCCCGATCACGTGATCGGATCGGGACATCTCTATTCAGAACTTAAACTGTCTTTAAGATATTACAAAGTATGCATGATATTTCATTAGACTTCTAAATTCAAGATTCAAGGCTTTGTTGTCATGTGCACATTAGCTACAGTGTAGATATGGCAATGGTAGGCTCCTCCAACAGTGCAACATGAATATATATATAGGACATAGAACGGGTAAAATAGTGCAAGAGAATTTGTTGAGATGTGCAAAAATGTAAATACAAAAGAAATAGTGCAAGAAGACTCTATATACAAGTCAATGGAATATGATATATTAGATAAAATAAACAAACAGATGAAAATTATTGACATATTGTTTCCTTTCTTAAAAGTTGCCTCAAACAATTCACACTATACTACTCTTTTTCAGCTTTTTGCATCAACCAGGGAGGTGCAAATTCCTCCACTGATTGCACATCATTTAGGGGTGACGGTTTTGCATCGGCCTCCAACTAAATATGCACCGCTGGAGCCCAGGACGTAGCGTTTACTGGGCGCATTAGTGCATAGATCGGGGGCATTTGATGGAACCACCGCGCTTCACTGAGGAATCACACAAAGATGGGATTTAATGGCCCTTCGATTGAGCGATTTTGAAAAGCCAACCTCTGACCCCCAGCCCCGACCCCTTGCAACCCCTCCCATCCTCCAGGGTCCAGTGCTTGTCATTGGTCATTTGTCAAACTCCTCGCACTGATCTGATTACCGTCCAATTTGGGATCTGCCGACTACACACTTCTAGGATCAAGAAAAGCTGCTTTCAGCAACTTTACATGACAACAAATAGCTGGATTGTTGCGGCGAGAGTAAAGAGACAAGTTTCTGTTCTATTCAGGCGATGGAGACGGACAAAACTTAAGCTGGCTGCCAACCTTGGTATCTACTGATGTTGAAACAGTCTAATGAGGAACAGAGAGGAATAGTGTTTACTCCATAGATGTTCAATAAAACACACTATAGTCATATGTCATGCTGTTTCATAGGTAAACACAAAGAAACCTCATAATACAAAAGGTCCAGAGGAAAAAGGTTTCCTTTGTAAACTTTTTTGTTGTGCGCGTTCAATGAGCAACTTTCGTTGGACTGAGGGAATATGTTTCTCTGTAATACATCCAAGGCGAGGCTATCTGGGGAACTAGTGGACGGACGAATGGCACGCTAGCCAAGAATATTCCAGTTCCAGTCATTTCCTCATAAGAATACTAGTAGAATAAAAGTGGTGTTGTTTCGATCTACCGTGTGGGACGGCATAACTTCTATTCTTTTTAGCTAATGTTAACTATGTTGTCCTGCAGAGAATTTGCAGACGAGGGGGGTAGAAAGGAGGAAAGGTCACTTGCTGAATAACTAGAGCATTGCAGACAGAGCTGAACTGCCTGACACATTCATGCATGCACACATACTGTATGCATGACTGCCTGCACTCACACATACTTTCACTCTCTATACACATGCACGTAGACACACACATGAGAACACACATTCATACAGAGCTTCAACCTGAGGATTTTGAACCCTATCTGCACGTGTATGCTGGTGAACTATTGTAGCTGGCAAGAATATACGAATAGCACACAAGCTAAGAATATTCCAGTTTTTTCCAGTCATTTCCTCGTTAGAATGTGTCCACATCCCTCCCCCCGATGTGTTGTGACCGGTAGAAGTTGTAACGTTTCGATCTGATGCGCATCAGTGAAAGGTCCCATCCAAGAGGACAGAAGATAAACACCCAGTAGATAAACGTCTCTACTGCAGTTGCTAACTATCAGCTAATGTTAGCTCTCAGTTCTCTTTCACTGTTTGACTTATGTCATCACAATCAAGATGGTTGGCAATGATTCAATAGATGGAATTTGAGTGGCAAAGTTTGTCAGAGTTGATTTGAAATCGACATGAATACAAGTCCACTGATTGCTTTCATGATTTCAAGTGAAAAACCACCTAAACTGGATGAGTATAAAACAAATATTTTGGTTTAAAAGAAATCCCAAATAACAGAAAAATAGAGAAGCAGTAGCAGACCTCCGCCAAGACCTTTTCTATGGAAGTAAAACTATTGCATGTGTGCACTTTGAGATTCAGATCAGCTCCAAAGTGTAATCGCCCTTTCCCTGGCTAATGCCACACCATGCCACTAAGTTTCATGACAATGGGGCCTGGAGTTGTTTTGTAATCGTGCTGACAAACAAACAAACGTTTAAAAAAAGAACAGGAAACCTAACCTTCTTAAGGTAAATAATATTGAAACATATACCCTATATGACTTGTATGCAACAAGTAGTGTTTATAACTGTAGGCTATGGAGAGCATTGGTTTCATAGTAGAGTGTGTGTGACTGTGTGTCACTATAGATGTGTCCTTGCATGTCTGACTCCTCTGAAAGTCTTTTCCAAAGACCTGTCAGTCAACACTCGCCTTTTCCTGAGCTGCCCTGAAGGACTGTGCAAGATTCCCCCCCCCCCCACACACACACACACACAAACACACAGAAATGCACCACCCCCCAAAACAAACCTCTGTCTGGCCATCACACACACACACATACTCACAATTAGCCCATAGCTCATTATGTCTGCCTTAGCTGCTTTGGATTGTGTTGTGGGGTGGGGGTTGGTGCCGGGTGGGGTTTGGTGACCCTGGAGAGCATGACCTAAGGGGACATTCAGAGAGTTACGGTGGGGAGTGGCAGCGAGGACAGGGGGATGGGAGGGGGACATGCAGGGAAGTTGCTCACTCCTTGGTGCCCCTGCTGGCTGGGCTCACCCCTGTGAAGAGTCCCATTGATTTTCTAAGTGGAAACCCACTGATTAGTCATCACTACTGACTTGCATGAGCTCAGAACAATTGCTTTTGTATTGATAATGTGATGGGACACAGCTAAAAACAAAGCTCATTATAATGTAAACAACTCAATCTTGTGTTTTGCACCCTGCAATTAATAACAATCGGTAAACAAATATTGTTTCCATCTGGAGGAAGTTGTTAGTTTTATTCGTCGTTAACTTTAATATAAATGCACTGAATTGGAGGAGGAGAAGATGGTGTTCCCTCTCCATCCCCCTCAATTGCTGAGGCTCAAGAGTTTCGATTTCCCTCCAAAAACTATTTTGTAAAACTTCTCCCTCGCCACTTATACAAGCAACTCAGCAGCCGCCTCCACCCCCAGCCGCCACACATCAATCCATGGGGTGTGTGGGTGTGTGTTTTGAGATGCAGTGTGCTGTCAACCCCCCAGGGTGTAAAAGATTGTTGGACTAACATTGCAAGTTTTAAAAACAAACTCTTTGGTTTCAGTTTACTTAAGCCTCCGTTTTGAGGTCTCAAGCCAACTGATGCTAAAAAAAATACACGAAGGTTATTTGCAAATGTGTGATTAAAAGTAAATGTATCTAATGCACAACGTTGCTTAATGCACATCTGCAATTTGTTTTGTTGCAGGGTACAACATCTCCTAAAATCGTTTCATTCTTTGCATGATTTTTGGCATCTTCAAATCCTAGTTCCCTCTTTTAGATTCAACTCCTCCTTAACAATCCACATTTTGTTAGCTCCCTGTTTGTGCGCACATTCTGAATTAGATGAGTTATTCCACCCCCTCCCTTTGTCAGGAAGCTTAATCAGGGCTGCAGAGGTGTGTGGGTGACCTTTGACCCCTGGGTATCTCTGGGCTTTCTCTTACTTGCCTTTGGGCTAGCATCAGGATATCCCTCATTTAACGACCAGTGGTTTCGAGTTAAAGCATGCACACACAATGTCAGTTGTTCATTATAAATGATTACCAAACACTTTTAACCAATGATGGACTAAAGTGATTACAAGTTACACATTAAATAAACACAGGTTGCCTTTCTCTGCAGTTTTTGGAGTATATTAGAGACAATTGTGAGATATTAAGGAGTAAACTTGTGTAATGAACATTGAAATATGTAGATCTAAAGCTATTCATATTGAAAAACGTGTGAGAAAAAAAAATAGTTAGTTAGTTTTTTTAAGTTTTAATTTACAGATTAAAGTAAATGTACCCTGTTGAACTGACATTTCAAGTAAACTTTGATTTGTAAACGAAAAATATTCCACCAAAAAACAAATCCTTAAAACTTTGTTCACTCCCATCAATGTTCCTTTTGAAAAAGTGAACTGTAACTTAAGGCACATAGAACATTTAATAACTTTTTACTTTGAATACATATGAGTAGGGAGGCTGTGGCTCAGTGGATAGTATGATGGACTTCGAATCAGGGGATAGCAAGTTCGAGCCCCACTGCAGTCAGCATGTCGTTGTGTCCCGGGGCAAGACACTTCACCCCAAACTGCTCCTGTGGGGATTTCCCACAGTACTCAATGTATGTAAGTCGCTTTGGATAAAAGCGTCTAACAAATTACATGTAATGTAATAAGTGTGCCCACTGTATGAGTACAAAGCAGCTTCGATTCAAGTTTGAGTTTGTGTCGGTGTTTTGGCACAAGAGTTAATTAAAGGGATGACTAAGTGAATGTAAAGATGGACGTTGTGATTGACAGGTGGGCATGTGTCCTTTCTTTGAGGTCGCAGTGTGACGGACGGTTAATTAGAGTTTCTTGGCAGGCGTTTTGTTTGTATTTTATATTACTAACTGAAAAAAAAGCAACATAAAAGATGTATTCTGACAGTATGACAATATAAGCACACTTCTGAATCCGATAATCAAAATGCAACGGCGACCTTCCCTTCATTAAGCTGGTCTATCAAATGAGGCGTAAATGGAAACAATAATTTCCTACATTTCCATTTTCTTTCAGTTGAGACTGTGAAACTATTCTTTTACTTTTGTGTACAGGTTGCATTCAGACCCACTTGAACAAGTCTATGAGCCTTTCCCCTTCCCAAAATGAGCAAACCCACCAAACAAAGGGCCACCATTGTGGGTAAACACAGCTTTTGTTTTACCCATTTGAACCTGAGGTTTCCCTTAACGCCGCGGAGAGTGTGTTCACCCTTTTTCTCTTTTCAGACGCGTTGGCGCTGAATGGCGGAGACCACTGCCAAATGGGAAAACGACTACACAGGCAGAAAGAAAGACCAGAATCAATCAGGAAGTGGCTGCTTTTCAGCTGTGCCAGAGGAGCCGGGCAACTTCCTGGTGTTGTTGCCAAGGTGACTGGAGGCTACGCCAGCTGGTGCAGTGGGCATCAGTTTTGAGGGGGGCAGAGGATGGCGGTTGGGATGTTGGACAGGAGGCGTGTGCAGAGAGCTCGTGAGTTTAAATGTAAGCAATGAGCCCTTCAAGCTGCATTCACATGCCCCATGCTCCACAATGTGGAGTTCCTGTTTTGTTTGAAATCTTTGCAAACAATCACCTAGTCTCTCCAATAACTCCCAGCTTCTGCTATGGCGTGTGTATGGCACATTATTTTGTTGGATAATTTAGTAAAACTGTTTATCTTTGTATAACTTTCTCACATAATGAACAAATGCTCTGATGGAAGTCAGACTTTCAAGTATTTTTTTTCCTGACTGAATACAGTAATAACCACGAACTCACACATGAACATGAACTCAGAGCAAGAAAAGACGGGTACTGTAAAGACATTTACTAAGCACATTTTAACATTACTTGTATAAACGTACACAGAGCAGTAATTTAAATAAAATTAAGTGACAAAGGTTATTATTATGCTCTTTGATGATTGTTCTGAGTAAAGCAAAGATACCAGCACATGTATTGCTCAAATGAGTCTTGCATGATTTTATCTGCTAAAATTTACTTTAGTACAATTGTCACTCAGAATTAAGACATATCACACACTTCATTTAGTTTCTAGTTCATAAGTTACACCTTTCCATACTAAAATAAATACTAACTTATGAGGGTGTTGAGTTATTTCTATAATTGTATCCACCACATGTATCTCAATGAGGGAACACTTTTTATTTGACCCAGATATTTGTTTGTAATTGCTGATTTTGCCCACAGATTTCTCTTATCTTATCTTATCATAATTAGATCAAGGCTACACAATTTGAGTATAAAGGGGAAAGTGATTGTATGTCATTTATTGAGCGCTGAGTAATTATTTGTTTCACTGATAACAGTTTCACATCTCTGAATCTAATCTTGCA
Source organism: Notothenia rossii (assembly GCF_949606895.1). Lineage (NCBI taxonomy): Eukaryota > Metazoa > Chordata > Actinopteri > Perciformes > Nototheniidae > Notothenia > Notothenia rossii. The sequence continues at coordinate 8,663,007 of NC_136910.1, forward strand.
GCAGTCAGTCTCTGGTCTAAAGCCCCACTTTAACAGATATTGGGGCTGGGTGTTCTGGGGGATCAGGGGACCGACTGGTGGAGATGGGTAAACACAGCTGGGGACACACTGCGCTGGTGGGTCTGTGGCTCAACGGCCCCCTTCACACATTTATCCGTGTGTTTGCTCAGGGGATGTGCCTTAATCTTCACACACTGATCTCTGCGCGGAGCCTTCCAGAGACCCAACCGGCCCAGATGAAAGTGACCCCGTCCACAGCCACAGCCCTGCTAATTCCTCCATGGCTAAACTTGAATGTTCTTCACTTTATAAAGGTTCATAAAGGTCATATATGGATCTGTGTGTGGGTGAATTTCTCTGTGGGTGGGATCTCCCTGATAATATATACAGAATGATTGATCATAATCTGCCCCATACAAATGAATAGACCATTGTCAGGAAGTTTCAGAGTTTAGGCAGAAATAAAATCATATCTGAGAGATAGAATATTCAATATGTTTGCAAATTATCTGTACTTACTGAGAATCACAACTTTAGTCAGAGTTAGCTGCTCTAAGTTGACTACACGTTGAGTGTATGTATGTGCGTTTATGTATGTATGTATGTATCTTTCTAATGAACTATCTAACTATCTGTCTATCTGTCTATCTATCTATCTATCTATCTATCTATCTATCTATGTTTAGATGAAACTCTGATTATAGACCGCCATCTGCCGGTGATTACTGTGTGTTGCGTTGCTTTCTGTTAAAGCCGTATTCTCTCTTTTTCTAGTTTATCACATCGTTAAATACAAATATTGTCATACAAAGCACTATCTCCGCATGTAAGGCTCAATCAATGACATTTAATTAATCGTATTATGACTCAGTGTCTTATGAACACAAATATTCTGGGAGGCAGTGGTTTGCTTTGAGAGAAAAACAACCCTTTCGGCTTCCGTCGACTTCGCGTAAGCGCTTGACGTCAGCATAACAACAACCTGTCATGACAGCTCGTATGGGAAAAAATATATCGATAAAGCTATCAAATCATATACAATCGGTTTTACCTGGATGTGAGATTGCTTCTACAAGGTAAGGAGTGTTAACCGCGATTCTCAGAGACAACCACTAACTCTGAAGTAGCATAGATAGAAGGGAAAAAGGCTGTGTAGCAAACAAGCTAACCTAGCATTAGGTTAGCATATTTCTCTTTTCTCAGGTTTCTATGATGTGAACGTAAGATAAATGCTAATATGCCTTTTTAGGCCCGTCATACATATATTCCAATCAGCTTGTGATTAATTGTGTCACTGAAGGTAATACAGCTGCGTAGGAAGAACGGTCCTCACTCGAAAAACGATTGTCGTATAATCGACAACATACCTCACTATGCTAACCAGCTAATATCTAGCTAAGCACCGATCTCTTCTTCGCTGTTAACTAAATTTAACGACATTGTCACTGTTTATATTATTGCTTCTACAACACATGCATCCCTCTGTTAGTGGGCCAAACGTTAACCCTGCGTATTTGTTTACAACATCTTACTACCATTATGTAGCAGTGGTGTACCGTTACAGTGCAGCAGCCTTGCATTAAAGGCAGTGAGTCTTTAATATTTAGCTAGCTCTGCTTCTCATGTAGTCACCACGGACGTCCTTCACATGAATAGTTAATTCGCTGTCAGTCCAACCACCTCGCTGTGTTTTGTGTGCACAGTCAGCAAATTAGACAAATGCCTTTTTCTGGGTGGCATCAAAGACTGACTGCACCTAATTCTCCCCAAGACGCGCATTGCAGGTGCGTTGCAGTGAGTGTTACACACAACGTGAATGTTGACTTAGCTTCACGTGTATTGTGTGTCTTTCCTCTCAGTTTGTGAGACCCAGGAGATACAGGGCTTTCTTTAACCCATCAGCTAGCCAGCCGGAGACACGGGGAACAGGATAGGGAAGCAGGGCGAGGCGGGCCCCGCGGAGCCGGTGGAGAAGATGGCCGGCAGCCCGGAGAAGAGTTCAACCGCGCAGGAGCTGAAGGAGCAGGGGAACCGGCTATTCCTCTGCCGCAAGTACCAGGAGGCTGCTACGTGTTACAGCAAGGCTATTGTGAGTGTCATGCTAATGCTGGAATTACGTCTAAATAACTCAAACATATTAAAATGATATTGCCCTGGTCTACAGTATCTAATTTTACAATATGTTCTTGTTTATGTGATTATATTTTACATGTATATAGACCTTTACTTGGTCACTTGCAACATTAAACTTATTGTATTTTATGTGTACATAGTTAACTTCTCGTGCATTACTTGCACATTGGTCTTGCAACACAATCTTGCAGTATTTTTATTTCTACTCTGTTTCTTCTTGCACTATTTTTTGTTTCATGACCTATATATATTTAGTTGCATTGTTGGAGAAGCATGGGACTTAAGGTTGTCATTGCGATAACTACACTTTAGCTGCTGTGCCTATGACAATAAAGCCTTTGAGTCTTGAATCTGACATTGCTATGATGTTAAAGTGCATGTGTATTTGTCTGGTTTCTCCCAGAACCGTAATCCATCGGTGGCAGTGTACTACACCAACAGGGCCCTGTGCCATGTGAAGCTGCAGCAGCATGACAAGGCTCTGGCTGACTGTAAGCATGCGCTGGAGCTGGATAGCCAGTCAGTGAAGGCTCACTTCTTCCTGGGCCAGTGTCACCTGGAGCTGGAGAACTACGACGAGGCCATCGGCAACCTGCAGAAAGGTCAGAGAAACTACAATAAGATGGGGAAACCTTTGTTTCATCATGTTCAGCTTGATCATGTAATGCACAGTGTTCCTCATGTATTTCCTTGTTTATACATAAGTCAACGTGTTTCTCTTTTAAAACTGGTTTAGTTACTTATATCAGTTATTGTACTCTGAGGAATGTTATGGGCACAGCAAAGCTTTGTCATTGTACAATAATAATAATAATAATACAGAATAAAAGATAAAACATTTTTTATTATACCTAACTTTTTGAAGTGTTGTCAAAGGAACAAGAAATGAAGGAAATAAAAGTGAAAGAGAAACTTGAGTGGTAAACAGATGCTAATGTTCTAATGTTTCTACAGCTTATAACCTGGCAAAAGAACAGAGGCTGAATTTCGGAGATGACATTCCCAGCGCTTTGCGCATTGCGAAGAAGAAACGTTGGAATAACATCGAGGAGAAGCGTATCAACCAGGAGAACGAGCTACATGCCTATCTGACCAAACTCATAATCGCTGATAAAGAAAGGTGAGACAATTATCCAGCGTGCTGTGCGTCATAGTAATCTTTTGATGAAGATTGGTAATAATGATTATTTCTAATAAACTTTTTTTTCTTCAGAGAACTTGAAGAATACAAAGAGAAACAGGACGATAACCAAAATGGAGGCGATATTGCCAAGATTTCAACAAAAAATGTACGTTCTATTTCTTAGACTATATCAGTTTTCATGCTTTTAAATGAACATAGAAACAATTCCAATAGAATATTCATGAATATATTCGCTGTGGCCTACTTAGGACAAGTATCTAATGGACATGGAGGAGCTCTTCTCTCAAGTGGACGAGAAAAGAAAAGTGAGTATGGAACTATGAGCATGTAATAATTGTGTTCATTCATTCGGTCGCTTACCATGTCCACAGCATGCATTGGGCAAGAAGCAAAAACAAACAAACATCTTTGAATAGGTCACCATCATCCATTACAGGTCTAACAAATAGACGCTGATCACATTCACCCACATAAATGCATCTCTGCTTACGGTAAACACCTACATCCCACCACCTTTGATCGTTGACATAGCAACAAGAGAAATAGACATGAGCACATTATGATGCCGCATTTCAGATTTGTTTTTTTTCTATCATAGGGACATTCTTTTTGCCTTGCTCCTGTGTTGTATATTCAAATGATCTGCTACCATTAGCGGTTGCGATTGCATCTGTGAAAAATAATTCACCTTTACTCCAGACAGTAATGTACTTTCCCTAGCCTGAGCTGTTTCTATGGTTACCATCACTATTTGTTTGCAAGGGCTTATGGTGTTTAATTATCCTGGCTATGGATAGTTGCTGCCTGAACTGAAGGAGTTGTCATGTAATTGTCAGGAGAAAAGAGACCGCGCTGACTGACAACAGGGCGATTAGCTTCTTTGTGTTAGAAGGTGTGAAGGTTTACTAAACCCTGACGAAAGAAGTGTGTTATTCACTACCTTCATTTCACAACTTCATGATATCATTAGTGAGCTCACTGATGCTTTCATATCATATTTCCTTGGACTGGGGAAGTGTTTTCAGAGGATAGTGTTGGCAGCTCTTCTGATATTATATCCATATATCTCTTAGCGTCCCATCAGTGTGACTCTTGCTGCGTTTTGTCGTCCCTTCAGAAGCGGGAGATCCCAGATTACCTGTGTGGGAAGATCAGCTTCGAGCTGATGAGGGAACCCTGCATCACACCCAGTGGGATCACTTATGATCGCAAGGACATTGAAGAGCACCTACAGGTAAAACCTTTGTCAGCTGCATTATGTTTTAGGGTTTTCCGTCCGTCTGCCGTTACCTCAGAAAAAATGCACTTTTGTACGTCTTTTATACATGAACATGTGTCCCCGGTGTTCCAGGGAACTCACCAAGTGTCAGAAAACACAACCCTCTCTATGTTCCTCCATACCCAAATCTCTTAAAAAGGGGCTGCAACGGATCTGATACAGACTGATCCAGATTTGAACACTTCTATGACGTCACAAAAGTGGCACTACGGCTATTGGGCCATCTCCACCAATCAGGAGGAGACAGCCACGGACATTGCCGTTCGAAAGCGCTGGAGACGCTGTAGTACATATGCCAGGCCTGTAGATGGTGCTGTTCTCACAGAATCAGTCCATGCGAAATGAGGAATGGCTAAAATTCATGATCTGTTTGGTATTTTGAAAAATAAAAAGTATAAATATGCCTTATATAGGTATGGTCCTACACTATATTATTAGAATATAGCGTGATCGTTCCACCTTAAATTTGGCAGAAATGTCCACTTAGGCTCCAGAATGAACTGATTTCCTTTTGGTAATCAAAGCTCAAGGTCACTGTGACCTCACACATCCATGTGCTTATGACAATTTTACACAAATGTCGCTGAGAATAAAACGATGAAGTGATGACACCCTTTCACACTGAAATGGCTGTAAACTGCAACTTGACGGGTTGCTGGAGGCAGACAACCACAAGGCGGTAGCTCAAGTTTCTTTTATGACCACTGATTTAGTAATAAGTTCTAAAAAGGACAAATTCAATTTCAAGAGGGGAATTCAGACCACACATTTTCAGAAGTGGCCTCTGTACACATTTGTAAACATTTTTTTTGAAAAAGCACTTTGAGCTACACCTCTTGTCTGAAAAGATCTCTGTAAATGTAGATGTGTGACTAAAATTAAATGACTGTAGATATGCCCAAAAACGGTCTTATTTGCATGAATTAGCTATACAACCTAGCAGTAGCTAACACTAGCATATAACCTGCTCTCTGTGCAGCGGGTGGGTCACTTCGACCCGGTCACCAGGAGCCCCCTGACCCAGGACCAGCTGATCCCAAACCTGGCCATGAAGGAGGTGATCGATGCCTTTATCCAGGAGAACGGCTGGGTGGAGGACTACTAAAGGGACCCCCCCCACCACCATCCCCTCCCATCTCTCAATCCATACTCCCCATACTCAACACAAAGCCTGGACAACACCTGACTATAGAAGACAGATACACCCCCCCCTGGATTATGTACTTTTACACAAGAAGGAAACACCACATTATGGACTACCAGATGGGAGCCATGTCTGCCTCTTACCCCCCCCCCCCCCCCCCCACATTTGATCTTTGCTGTAAAACTCCCCGCTCATACTTTCTGAGGCTCTGCTGCTCCCTTTAAGACCCCCCCATCTCATTCTGCTCTTTCTTTACCTTCTCTCCTCCTTCCTCTTCCTTCTCTCCTCCTTCCTCTTCCCTTCTGTCATGCTGTATTTCTCCAGCCTGACTCCCTTCTTTTCTCTCAAAAAGGGGCCACACTCTCAGGTCTCTCTCTCTCTCTCTCGCTCCCTCCCCCTCTCTTTCTCTGAGTGCCACAATCCTTGGAAAGCATCAGCATTTGCACTCCAGTGTTTCACACACACCACCAATATTAATATATTACGTATGGTGGACATTAAGACATAGGCCTTGTATTTGGCGTTTACTTTAGTTTTTCATATACATTGGAGCATTTGCCCACTTCTTAATGTACATTTGTTAAAGTGGGACCTGAAATGCCAAAATCCTTTTCTCCATGAAGGTGTATGCAAGTTTCACATGATGAGAATTGAAAACTAGTCATGTAGGGAATCAAGTCTCTTCTCCACCTGCAGGTGGCGCTCCAAACATGCCTACTCATGTCTCCATGTAAGACTCTTAAGAGGATGGTTAGTTTTTGTTCTTAGCATATCAATCACACCCCGTTACAGACAATTTAAATACGTTGAATGTATGCATAATGTACTCTTTAGGTTTAGGCTTGACCTACAGTAATTCAACTTGTTTTTTATCGGGACGATACATGAAGGATTTCATGAAAAGCGGCCTTGAACTGGATGCTGAAAACCAACGGAGATGACCGCTGTATAAAAAAAAAAAAAAAGTTTTCACATTGCTGGATATTAATTGAAAATGTTTGAATATTGATAGATGACATTAGCTGTGGAAAACCATGCTTCGGAGGACGGTCTGTGCTGTGTGTGTTGTTCATAGAAACAAAAAATTGTGCTTGGACGTTGTGTTTGGCTCGTGCTGTTTGCCTGGAATGACCGTGGACGCTCACATCAAGCATGACGTGATTTTTTTATTTTCCTTTGCAAAGGCAAGAGGACGGTTTTCATTGGTCTCACCGTTTTGCTGTTCGTGTTATTTCTCATGGTTGCAACATCTTCTGTAAACCAATCACCAGTGTGGGACAAAGTTGTGTGTTGTTGAAGGGATTTGAGGTTTGCTAGTATCGATGTAACAACGTCCGTGTTTAAAATGCTGGAAGAGCTCCGACCATCTTTTCTCATCCTTACCTCAGTCCAAGTTTTTCGGTGCTGGTTTCCTTTCTGTAAAACACATTTTCAGTTTACAGGTTATTTTCCCGCCGAATGTGCGTCCGTGGTGAATCCGGCCTGTCGTCCGTGGTTCATGTCGGGGTGCAGGTAGTGTAAATAATTTGCTTGTGTATCTCAGATTTTATTTCTTGACAAAATAGGGTTCTTTTTTTTTTTTTTTTTTTCTTGAGAAATCCTAGAGCTTGAGAAACTGTATTAAATGTAGATATGTTGATAACATAAATGCCTGGTTCAGTTTTCATTTGCCCCCATTAAACCGTGAACTTTGAGTTGTTTTTTCTGACTCCGTACAGATACCACCATTTTGCTGCTCCATAGAGTATTATTGCAGCTGTGCTACAAAGCAAAACATGATCAGCGACACAAGCCCTGCAATCAATACACATTTGGTGAAGTTAATTTAGTTTTTTGACTTGATCTCTATTTTGAGTATGTCACTTCTTGTAGACAAAATGTCCCTTTGTCTGTCTTTGAATCGACTTTAGTGTTGACGCAAGCATTTTTCTCATCTGTTTTTCCTGCCGGCAACTGTCTAGCCCCCTCATGTTACCTTTTTTCTTCTCTGAAACAAACTTTATGATAGATCTTAAGGAAAGCACACTTGACATTTGTATCAGAGCTGAACTGATTAATCATCCAGGCTGATTAACAGATATTTCAGTATCAGTCTGATGCTAAATGTCATTGAATAAGTAAAAGAAAGTAGGCTATTTATTTTCATGGTCAAAACAGTTTTTATTTCTTATCAGTCAAAACTTTAGAGCTTACAGAATGTATGTTTATTGGATCTAATTTTGTTAATTTGATATGACATTGAGTTTGACGAATGGTTATATTTAAAGCCAAGCATGCTCAAGAATAAGCCTCTCATGTCCTGGCTGTCAAATAGATGGAAATTATGTTTTTAACTGACTATTTCTTCAGTAGAAAGGCAGTGAATTATTCAGATTTAGCTGGAAGTTAATTTTAATTTTTTTGATAATCACAAACAAAATGTCAATCCTGTTCATTTCAATTGGCAATCATCCCAGACAGATCTCAAAACACTGTCATTTAAAAGTAAAAAAGTATCTGCATAGTTGAAACGACGAACAAAAAGGGGATAAACATGTCATAATGACCCTTTAAGATTTCACAATGACTACAACACCTGCAGAAATGTCTGCCACAGATCCTGTATAAAACATTGTTCTCAGTGTGTGAGAACACTGTGTACGTCTACCATGTGATGGGGACACAAACACATATGTGAGGGTGTGTGTTTCAGTCACATGTAGACAGACACACAGCCCTAACACACACCAGGCCTATTGTCAGAGTATCCGTCTGATGCTGATGTCACGGCCCGTGTCAGGAGGGAAGAGGACAGAGCATTTAAGAGCGGACTGAGTTAGCAACATCCAGACAACACAACAACATCAAGATGGTGAGAAAAGCTGTTTCCTTTTCATATAATTTGGTCTCTGGTGTGATGTTTGTGTTAAGGGATGAATAGGTCTTAATTCTGGATAATGTGTTTTGTTTCTTTTTTAAGATGGTCAACACTGTGAGGTTTGCTCTGGTTGTTGTTGGTGTCTTTGGATGGTCTATGATGCTCCCCTCTGCCACCCAAGGTATGAAATTAACAGGATGTCATTCGAAAAGACTTCACCTCTAGATGTATGCCACAGCCAGGCTCTGGGGACTAACGGCATACTTGTAACACAATTTTGTAATGAGAATACAAACATTTTTTAACTGTATTCCCTAACACTAATCAGATTACTGGTACACACATGTGGATTACTAGCAGAATCAAAATGTTACAAAACATGTCAAATAAAGAACCATATATTAAGAAGCATAGGCATTGAAACACTAGACACTTAGTTGTTATTTTTTCTTTACATAATGCACTTAAGTTAAAGCTGTCTTATTGACATTTATTTTCTCAGATTTTTTCAAATTCCATTTGATATTGAGTTTATCCAAAAGTAACAGAAATTAATCAGGTTACTTACAGTAGGTTACATTACTTTTAACTTGTTATTCTTAGATAAAGTCACTGATAAAAAATGTTTACAAGTAACTAGTAATTTTTCTAATTTATTTGTATTTGTTATCAAGGTTTGTCCATAAATGTACTTTGCTCAATAAACAACATTCATTCCATTACCGGAGATATAAAACAAAGAAACATGCCATGTTGAAGCTTTAAAACTGAAACCATTTGTTTTAAGTGAACACAAAGAAAGAAAGAAAATTGAGTAAGGAAAACTTGCCTACTTACAGTAAATGAATAATAATTATAAAAAACAACCAAATAATTATTAAAAGTATGTGTTTAAATAAAATTACAACATATATACATATTGGTAATTATAAGAGGGACTACATTAAAAAAATGAACATATTTACATTTTGATAATAGTTGATTGCAAAACTGTGATTTGTAAAGGGGGCCCTTGCTTCATGACAAAGTAAAAAATAAGTCTATATGAAGAGCCGAGCAGTGAGATAAACATGAGATATTTATAAGGCTAATTGTACTGGAATACATTTTTCTAGTAACCCTCCCACCCTGACCATCTCTCTCTGTGTCTCACTGACTGTATCTTCCCTGTTTGTGTTGCCAGTGGGTCTGAGCGACAAAGTCCTGGTGTTCCCTTACGAGACCGACTTCAGCTTCGTGTCCCTGATCCCTCAGAAGGAGATGGGGCTGAGGGCCTTCACCCTCTGCATGCGGGTGGCCACGGAGCTGCCTGAGGACCGTCAGATCATCCTGTTCGCCTACCGCACCGCCGACTACGACGAGCTGAACGTGTGGCGTGAGAGCGACGGACGCGTCTCCTTCTATATGAGCGGCGACGGCATCTTCTTCCACCTGCCGCACATCACCACCTTCCGCACCAGCCTCTGCCTCACCTGGGACTCTCGCACCGGCCTCTCTGCCTTCTGGGTGGATGGGAAACGCAGCACCTACCAGGTCTACAAACCCGGGCACAGCATCCGTCCCAAAGGCTCCATCCTCCTGGGGCAGGATCCAGACAAACACCTGGGGGGTCTGGAGGCCGGGCAGAGCTTCGTTGGCGAGATGGCGGATCTGAACATGTGGGACTTTGTGCTCTCCAGGAGCATGATCCAGGCCTGGCACTACGGACACAGGGTGCCCAAGGGAAACGTCTTCGACTGGGGCACCATGGAGTACGAGCTGAACGGGAACGTGATGGTGGTGGATGATGACTGACTGGACGTGGAGTCGGGGGCAGAGAGGAAACAGGCTTTAGAGATCTGTGTTGGACTGATACTGATGTGTGGTTTCCTTTCTTAGATTCAGTACTGTTTCATGTTAGAGCCCTTTAACTGAGCTTCCAAAAACACAACAACTCTCAGTTTAATTTGACATTAAGGAACGGTTGATCATTAATGGATTATTTGAAAGGCATATCCTACAAAAGACCAGGAGCCCGAAGTGTCCTCAAAAATAACCGCGATGATACATATAACGACCACAGAGACTGTTTAAACCGCTGCAAAGAGACACAAGGGACAGATGTAAAATGACTAAACATAGTGACAAAAAAACGACATAGAACCAAACACAGATGCAAAAAACAGGATGACTGCAAAGTGCAAAGCCACAGACAAAAATAAATTAAAACGATCACAAAACAGACACAAAATAACAAAAAGGCTAAACAACTATAACTCGTATGTCTGGCTCCTATGTCGGAGAGGTGTTGGGGCCTTTTTCATGTCTGTGCCCAGGGGCCAATTCGTTCATCCCCCTCCCATGCGCTTGGTTAAGAACGTAGAAAGGAGTAGTGTTTCAGAATATTGACTGAGAAACCTCCTATGCAGTAATCTGTCATTATTTTAGACAACAAAATGCACTAGCCAAAAACTAAAACAAATCTTTGAGGTGAATTTTTTATCAAAATGTACATCAGAGGGACTTTTTCCAAACGGTACCTCAGTTTAAGATCCTTGTTTCAAAAGTTAGCATTTTTTTTTTTGTTGTCTTTTTTGTGTCTCCAAGCTTCATCCTTTTTGAAAGACCAACCTCTAAATATGGAGCTTTAAATGTTGACGTGCCAGTTGCATCCATGGGGTGGCACTCTGCACTCGTTCATATCAAACAGAAACGTGTGTCAAGTGAAGCGTTATCATGCATCTGCTAATGTGATATAGTTATGAACCGAAGTCCACCAATTACTGATTACGATCTGCTGCTATAATGTATTCAAAACTATTTTTCAAAAAACCTTTAATGTGTTTTTAATGGGAAACTATAATAACAAAAATACAGGTTCAATTCAAATCAAATATTTTTGGTCAGAATTGCAAATACAGTAATTAATCAAATGAAATCCCCAAACCGTCATGCACTCAGATAGTACAATTTAGTTTGTCCAATGATATTGATGAGAATAGGAAGTGGGTATTAAAACACTGTGAGATGCGTTATTTCTTAATGATTTACTGCACTCAGAGACAAATAGCAATTATCATGTTTAATATCCACCGCCGTAATGTTGCCTCCGGTTAGCGTATACTCACTCATGAATTTCACATGTTTCCACTGATGTAAGAACGCTTTTGGTTCTGAAATAAAACCTTGCCATGTGCATAACTAATAATGTTTGTAATTAAAGGGAATATTTCGTCTTTGAACTCTTTCAGCTTCCTTTTCCTAATAATCTGTTTTTGGGACACCTTTTAAAGGAATAATAACTTGTTTACATAATTCGAACAAGGGACTTTTTATTTATTTAGGAAATTAAAGAAAAAACCTTTTCACTTATTCAGCTGTAGGAGAAAGGGACAAACTTCCACCAAGATAGAGAAATACCCAGTTTTCAATCAATCAATATTTACTGAGGAAGTATAAATTAAGTTTGACTTATCGGACAGTTTTCTAGGAATCATACTGACATGTTCATTGATTTTGAAATACTTGTGCTCCATTGATAACATTTCAATTTCTAGAAGACAAAGCTTCTGCTCCCCTTGTTTCTATAGTATGTTCTCATGTCTGTGTTAAACAGCAAAAATAAGGCGGACGGACGGTTACATGTAACTTGCAGAAATCAAATCATATGGAGCTGCTTCACTAACAAACCCCCTGAGAATAACCTCAAGGGCAGATCTTCTCCATCCAAGTGTAACACAGTAACCCTAAGTTCCAGTTTGCTGCTCCGCTCTTCCTCCTCCTCCTCCTCCTCCTCCTGCGCAACCATGACCTCCTTGCAGAGATGAGGAAGAAGTTTCCAGCGTGCATGCAGGCTCCCTTGAGGGTGGGAAAGTGCTGCGTTGTGTGTGTGTATGTGTGTGTGTGTTTATTCTGACCGAATCACCCGTCGGCTTTCTCGCAGCAGCTAAATAAGGAGAAGGCAGGGCCAACGAGTTCTGACTGCGGGTCAGCAGCCAAATGTTCCACCTTCTTGGATGTTGCAATGCATCAATCGCGGTGCCCACTCACTGTGTGGTAACACCTTCGTGGACCATCTGCCCATGCCTGGCTTCTCAGCCCTCTGGTACGCACACAAATACACACACACACACGGTCAACACAAGGTCTGTTATTCCCCTATTTTTTCGTCTCTGCCCAAGAGGGGTAATAATTAGGGATGTAACGATCTATCGAATATTGCGGTAAATAAATGTCTCAATACCGTCGTGAGACTGACAAAATATACCGCGATTTCTTATTTTTTTAATAATTTATTTTTTTATTTTTTTAAACCTTTATTCACCCAGATGGTCCCCTTGAGATCATCAATCTCTTTTTCAACATGAACATAAAACAACAGATCACAATAAAGGACATCGTATTTACAGGGCTACATACATACCTAGAGACATTGACAAGTACCAACAGTATATTTATATCTCGCCCTGTCAATAAGCCTCACCTTCTTGGCAAAAACTGTATTGTTTTTGAAGTGGTGGAGAGACAATGCACAGTTTTACCCACTGCTGTCACCGATGGCAGAAGCATATCTCTCTGTCCCAGCAACATCAGTACCAAGCAAGAGAGTTTTTTCCACAGCAGGGGATATTGTAAACGCCCAAACATCCCAGCTTCTACCTGGAAATGTGGACATGCTCATATTCCTAAAAGATAACCTTGATGATGCCGAGTGAGTGAGTTAGAGTTGAGTTACTTGAAAAACTGAAGTGAAACTTGATTTATTCTATTGCAGGGTCTGATTATTATATTGTTGACACTTTAAAATACTACTATCCTACTAAAATGAAGTACAAATCAGATTTATTATTTAATAAAGAAAAAAAAAAGAAAAAATTCACATATTTTTTCTTTATTTTTCAATAACCCCATAAATATCGTACCGTGGACTTTTTATCGCGATATTATCGTACCGTGAGTTTTTGGTATCGTTACATCCCTAGTAATAATTCTTCATACCCACACATATGCAAAAGTTCCCACTTATTACCTTAATTAAAACATTTGTTTTGTTTTAGTAACTTTATTTTAAAACATCTCAAAATCTGATCTTCACATTTCTTGCACTGATCACAATACCTGCAAATACAATTGCACATTGTCTTTTAGCAGCACAAGCTTTTTATTTAAATGTTGGGGCCACACACTCCACTGTTTCGGCACTAGAGGAGACATCTTAATATCCTGATAACAATGTGCTTCTCCTTAAACAAATCATTTTGTGTCATAGCTTTTTTTTTGTTACCAACTCAACCTTTTTATTTCATGTTAGTATTTAGGGGCCACACACTGCTGTTTTCTGCACCAAAGCAATACTCATGGTGTGTAACAGAAGGACACAATAAGTGGCCGTGCGTCTCCACAGACTGGATAATTAATCCCTCTGTGTCTCTCCATGTATTATCCAGCTAAGCAAACAGTTGCAGGGCTGCTTGTCCTGCTCGCGGACAGTGTGTGCCTGTGAGATCTGCATATTGGCCCATGGTGGTTTAGGCTGTCTGAGGCGAGGCGGTGCTACTGACTGTATGTCCATGCGTGTGGAGCTGGTGAAAATGTTTCCACACGAGAGGAGATAGACGGCGAGAGGGAGCCCCTCGTGAGGCGGCGAGGGGAGACAGAAGGAGGGCCGTTCTGGATTCCTTCGAGCAACTCCAAATAGATTTCCAGGCAAAACATATTTGCATACGCAAGACAGTGCTACGAGCTATCTGTGAGCTGTGGCATGTGTGCATTGAACAGATGGATAATTTTTTTAGAGTTTCTTGCATAAATATTCAGCCCATAAAATTAAGATCTTTTTCACGAAGCTCACAAAGAATCATCAGGGTCAAGTTGCTCTTGTTTGTCAGATTTAGTGCTTGATAGATAAAAGAAGATGATGTAATCGTAACAGAAGATCATGTTTTAAACATCAATTCCTGGGAAATAATGTTGTTACAATGCCAGTATTTGCATTCAGAGATTCTTTTGTTAAGTAAGACATTAATGTCAAAATGTCCCCTTAAAACTCCCCTTAAAAGTCAAGCTGTCAAATTGATTGAACGTTTGCTGGATGTTTTGTGCTCTCTTATGATGATCTTTGATCTGCTATGGGCACAAAAGGGATCAAAAGGGCTATCCCTGTTCAATTATATCTCGTATTGTTTAGCTGTACCTTGTTTTTGTCCCCAAAAAAAACATTTTATGGCAAATTGCACGACAACAATGTGATTCCAAAATCTTGGGCAGGGCTGGTTTTTGGCATAGGCGGTTTTAGGCGGTTGCCTAGGAAGCCAGATCTCGGGGGGGGGGGGGGGGGGGGGGCGCCGCGCTGGTAGCTCTGGGAGGGGAAAAACATTTTTGACTGTCAATTTCACTTTACAATAACACTAGGGTTTACGGATAGTTTGTAATTCATTTATTAATTAGGTTGTGAACACTTTATAAATCATTAATAAGCTTTTATAAGACATGAGATAAACAGGGCAACTGTGACCGGTTGCTTGCCAAATAGTGAGCCCACATTTATCTGTCCTGCTAAGCCTGGCTACCTAGCTTACTTCGTCTTCTTCATCAGCCAGCATCCTTGGTATCTGTTGTTCACTGATACACATGTATATTTAAACATACAAGCTTTTCTCAGACATAAATGAAAGACTTGGTAAGACATAATGGTACTGGAAAGGCTTTGTGTGTATCTTTGAACAAGCGTCCAAGCAGTCCATCAGGGTGAGCAGAGCCAAGCCAAGATGACCGTTCAAGAACCTTGAGGTGTTTCTCCAATAAACTCTCTGTACGGTTTCCTCTCAGTCTACGGACATGTCCTTTGACGGTCAAGCAAGCTCTTTCTATATGTTGGGTATGACTGCCAGACTGGGGGTTCACAAACCTCCTGCTGTGGTTTATGGTGTAGTGGTTGTACCCGACGTTACTCAGCACTCTCCTGTCTCCTCCACTCATCACTAATAATGCTACTTCCTGACTTAACATGCCGTCTAATCAGAGGGACAAGGTGGCATCTTGATCGTTTCTCCACTAGATTCAACACTAGTCTTTTGTCTTTAACTCCCATCATTCCAAAGACCCATTTCTTCCTTCTCCAAAGCGTCCAGGTGCATACTAACAAAAAAATAAATCCCAAGATCAAATTACAGTAAAAATTGTTGCACATCATGTTTCAAAATGCCATACTTGTTTATCGGGTGCATTGTATAACATAATTTAAGGATAATTATACAGCAATGGTCCATATTGATTTTTTTTATTGATTTTGTATTCTCTTGTACAATAAAGCCCAGTCTATAACTGTCGAACATAGGAACTGGGTACACCTTCTCCCAGACACAAATACTCAAATAAAATAGTTTACTTTATCAGCATTGGTATTACCAATTAGACCCTCCAGAAAAACGCGGTTAAAAATCCATGATAATGCGATTAAACATGCGGGGTTTTTATGTGATTTTATGCGGTGAAATTGCGGAAAGTTGCGAAAAAGAATAGATTTTTTTTTACATATTGGGCTGTCTTATTTATTCTCTCTCACACACAACCTGCCACTAACGTTAAACCCCTTTCCTATTCAATTAAACACATTCAATGTTTATTTATTGTAAAAACAATTGGGCTATTTTAATCACACTCTCTCACACACACACACACACACACACACACACACACAAACACAAACACACACACACACACACACACACACACACACACACAATTCTCCGCCTCATTCTGTTTTCATTTACTCGTTCGTTATCTGACCAGCTTCAATCTTGTAGGCTACTCACTTCGTTTCTTGTAGCCCTCGAAAGGGTTTTGGAGGTTGATGCCTCGGTGAACGTGAGTTGTTTGGCTTTCTTGTCCGCAGCAGCAGAAAGCATTTTCGAATGTTTGAATGAATCAAAGTGGCTCGTCACCGTCGACTTTCTCTTATGCTCCAACTCACAGTTGCACGGGGTGCAGAATAGGTTCGCCCCACTTTCGTGAAAGACATCGGGGTACTGCTTTGCCCGGTCTTTAGCAGAAATGTTCGTCGGTAAATGATATGGATCAGATTTTTTCATCTTGGTGTTTTCTCTCTCGTGTGAGTTCCACAGGTTCACTCTACGGTGTTATTTACCTTCTGTGATGCTGATGCTGGTGACGTCGCGTCATCATCGTCACTACTTCACGTCAAGACGAGTTAACCTTTTTTTCTCTCAACTTTGTGTGGAAAAATTCGGGGATTATGCGGCCTTTTGATAAATATGCAGCCTTTTAAAAATCTGCGCCATTTTGCTGATTATGCGGTAAATTCTGCGATCGCATAATCGCGTTTTTCTGGAGGGTCTAACCAATTCTTACTATTTATTTGATAGTGGAGCTAACTGCGCCGCAGATGAGGCCCCCTCCGCGAGATGAGGCTCCCTCCGCGAGATGAGGCCCCCTCCGCGAGATGAGGCCCCCTCCGCGAGATGAGGCTCCCTCCGCGAGATGAGGCCCCCTCCGCGAGATGAGGCCCCCTCCGCGAGATGAGGCCCCCTCCGCGAGATGAGGCTCCCTCCGCGAGATGAGGCCCCCTCCGCGAGGTGAGGCCCCACGCAGTCTGCGTGATCTGCCTGTAGGGAGGGGCGGCCCTGTACACACATCTTATTGTGAGGTTAATTTCACATACACTACGCCGATCTTCAACGCTACTTTGACGTTAGCTTGTATACATAATCGAGCATAGCGAATTTAAATTAATGAATTCATGAATTAGCAATGCATAAAGTTACCTACCTAATAAAATATGTCTCTAACTTACAAGGATTACCTTATTTTACCAACCTCAAACAGAAGCCGTTTATTCTACAGTATTATCCAACCCAGTCTCACAGCATTTCGTGTTATAGTCACGAAATGTAATCTATTGATTCGTGCTCATCAACACGATTTTCCCCTTTTTTTCGTGTCACACAGAACGATTTTAAAAGCAATGTATTTCTATTGGTAGTATGTTTCGTGCCTGCACCACGTCTTTTTGTCCGGTCGGGTCTTGGAAGACCGGAAGCTGTTTGGTTCATAAAAACATTTTCTACTCAATATTATTTTTTTTATTTTAAATTATATAATGTCTGACTTTTTTTGCCGCTCGTGAGGAAAATAAATGGGGCTCAGAATAGCCTACTGAAATCTTCATTTTTGTAATCTTTTTTTCCTTCTAATTTGTTATTCTTTTCTAAATAACACACTGTTATTTACTCAACAATGACACACAATTATCCTTTTTTTTATTTATTTGTTTAATTCTATACAGTTGGGGTTTTTGCCGTCCGTCAGGAACTGAATTTCAAAAATAAAATCATTAATAAAATGATGTATGAAATTATTCTGTCTATTAACTAGAGTGCCAGGTTATGTTATGACCGTCTGTTCTATTTTGCTGTGGGGTTTTTCCATCGGTTTGGGCTTTAAAATATAAAAACAGTAATGACTAATAAGCCAACAAATACTTCTCCTTCCCAGAGCCTGTCCATTCCTTCAGCACCTTTGCAGTCAAGCAATAGGGTTTTGAGATATGTACCTTGACCCTGACCCAACATAACATGCTTTGTATGTGAAATTACATAAGCTGAATATTCTACTTCATGCAAAACAATTGTAATCATTCGGACACGGTGCAGAAGCCAGGACAATCATTTGACTCATGTTCCAAAATGATTTCAGTTCTTCTTGATTCTTTAGGCATTCTTTTTTTTGAATTTGTGCAAAGCTAAAATCTCGCCTAGGGCAGCAAATTGGTCAGGACCGGCCTTGATCTTGGGACATGAACTTCTGTTCAATTTGGATTCACTCATTGGTTTTCCCTTTCCTTTAGTGTTTTATTTAGGTGTTTGTGCATGTACAGTAAATGGTCGGCAAAGGCAACAATTCCTATTTACTTCCACAACATAGTGACATCACTACATAATAATTGGGCTTCTATTGGCTAGCAGTCCAAGACATTGTACGTGATAGGCTAAGGGGCAGGAGATCTCTAAGCGGTTGACCAATCGCAACAGAGCAAGCCAGCTAACCAATCAGAGCAGACTGTGCTCTGGTTTCAGACAGAGGGTGAAAAGAGGTGCTGCAGCACAGGCAGTATGAGAAAATAAAGAGCTTTTTGAACATTAAAGCATTGAAAACATGTCACACACAAAATACAAATATGAAACCTGATAATTAGCCTAATAGAGCCTAATAGGGCCCCTTTAAAATGTTTTTAGCAAATGTGCACAGTAAGCTGTGGGTGAGGCTGTGACCTGATTGCCAGGTTACTCCTCGCTCTGCTGATCTCTTCCTTTCTCTCTCTTCGAGGTTATAATTTGCCAGTATGGCCGCTCGTCCTTCCCCTCTGGGCTGTATGAAAAATTCACCAGGCCTTCCCATTAGAGTCAGTCTGAATCAGGGAGCAGGCGTTACAATGGCCACACACACGACACATTTTTATCACTCGACACTTAGCAACGCAAATGTTATGTTTATGAAGCACAAAATCACAGCAGCGGCGTTTTTTTTTTTTTTTTGCTGCAGGTCAGGTCAAGTACATAGTGTATCTACTGTACACATAGATGCACTCACACAAGCATCTGCAGTCCAGAATTGTTAAAAACAGACGGACTCTACCCTTTTCAGGTCGGGCTTTTCACACTGGTGGTGCGACACCTGACCTTTAACATGTGGGAGTGTGAGAGCAGCCGCTTTCTGGGGCTACACCTCCAGACAGGAGCACTAAGGCTACCCTGTCTACCTCTGAGGAGACACCTTCTACTGTTCAAACGCCTCATACTGAAAAACAAGAGTAGTGAGGCTGTACAATGGCCAGAATAACAGGAACACCTGCAAAACAATAGCCTTGCTTTGTGAGAGATGAAATGTTCTGTCATTTAAAAATGTGTTACAATAATTGTAGTGCTCAAACAATAAGTAAACAAGTTTTATTACTCCTATAATTGTACATTTAAATTCAATTTATAATAAAAACATTTCTATTGTATTTTTGTTTGACTGGAGGAAATTTGTCAAGTGAAAAGTTTATATTGTATATGAGAACAAACAAGCACTCAGTGGCATGATAAAAACACAACAAGGATTCTGCTCTGATCCTTCTGCTGCATATGTTCTGCGTTCAACACATCCCATTGGTTGGAAACCTTGCATTGACATGTGACTTTTTTAATCAGAAACCCTGTGTCACAAACTGAGTTGTGGCATCTCAAAGTTGTTCTTACAAGGCCTGCATCATTGAAACTGTAGGATCTGGTGTTTTTGGAGGTTTGCTCACATTAGGGACTTAAAGTCAGAATATCTCGGCATCTGCTGCATTCATTTCACAGTTAGACCCCCTTGCTTAATGGAAGTGAAAAACAAGATTACTGGAGTGCGCCTTTCATTCGTTTTTAAGTGATTTATTAAGTACAATTGCCAAAGATTGTCTGGTTCCTGATTTGCTTTTCTTTTTTTCTTTTTTATTAAAATGATAAAATAATATCTCAAATTTTGGACAGTTTTTAAGACAAAAAACCCTTTTAAAGATGCCACTTTGGGCCCTGACAACACAAATAAATGTATACATAAAAATATAAAATATCAAAATATATAAATTATCTGAATTAAAATGGAAATGGTTCGTGTTATTTTGTCAGTTCCCTGCAGGACCCTCTTATTTTGGATGTGATGTAGTAGGATGTACATTTGATTAATTTATAATGTCCATAATATATTCATAAGACAGCAATGCAATCAGCAGAGGCTTGACAGATGAGTGTCTGTCCAAACCGTGAAAGCAGACGAAATCTAAGCAGTAAACCTCTCAAAAACACTCCCAAACAGCTCAAATCCAAGCTCTTCACACCCTTCCCGTGCCGATCCATTTTGGTGCTTCCCTGTTTCCCCCAGCCCAAAAGATCTTGGCCTCCGATAGTGGAGTAGAGGAGAGTCTGTGGTTGAATGCGTTGCGGCTTTTAGCAGCGAATTCCCCCCCGTTGCCTCTGGGCTGGCCTCTCCTGTGAACATATGAGCCGGGTCACAGCGTGGGGCGCTGGGAGACGTCCAGGGCCTCCTGATTAAATATTACAGCCCTCTAAATGGATGGAGATTAGCCTCTGTGGGAATGTTAGGGCTTAATTTACCCCCCGGCCAGATGTGTGTGTATGACAGTGAGTGTGTGTGGATATGAAAGGGAAAGCAGGGAGGGAAGGGGTTGTTGTACATGTGCCCCGGTGTAAGTGGATTGCATGTTTCGGGGAGTAGGTCAGTGGAGGATGTTCTGTGGTTTCTCGGGGTGAGAGTTCTGCTGTACAGCATCAGCTCTGATGAAACTGTTTTATACTGTATTACACGTCAGCTGTTGGTAAATTCTGCTGTTATTAATAAATAACTTGTGCTCATTAAAGAGAAGAGAAGGATTTACAGCTCATTGGATTTGTGTATTGAGCATGAATACCTTGAGTAACAGACTTGGTTCTAACCTGCACATATTACCTGTACTATAACTTAATTCAGTCCTTATGTTTCTTAGCGTTTTCTGTATTATATAATGCATGTGTTGGATGGAACAACAGATTTGATATCAAAAGAGAATACAGCACATTTAAAAACAAGTGCTGAGGGGAATGGGGAAACAGAACATAGATGATATTTTTATTCTAGTCTTACATCGCAGTATACATTCAAAACTAGTGATGGTTGTTTATTTCTTACTCTGACATTTTAATTTGTTAAAATGTATAACTTAATATAAATATAAAAGTAAAAATAATGCACTAATTCATGAATGAATGGTCTACAAGTAATACAAAATATTGAGAGTTAAACAAAAGTGAATCTATTGATAAGGTGATCAATCAAGCTGTAGTGAAAGATATTTGTGTATGAGGAGTTTATACATGCAGGCCATACTGTATATTGTCTCGTTTAAAACCACGATTGCAATGTCAACTTATAGCATTATCATACTTAAATAACAATTAGATTTTATCCAAAGCAATATTAAAAGGTAAGATTTATCTGCAGTAAAGATTCATTCTGGCTTCTTCATTTCAGGCGACCAGCAGTTTCCTTCCATAACCAATTTACAAAAAACATGTTCTAAATCCGTTCTGTGTGTCCGCAGGAGGTGTTAGCCGTAGTAAAGAAATGCTTTAATTCACACATATTGAACAAATGACTGTCATCTTAATTGCAGGCTGTTTTCTGTGTTCTGTTATGCCATCTCGACATCGGCTCTGAATTATTGATCGGTTGGTTTTGTAGTTCACCGCGTTTAAAATGCTTTTAAGGATGTGAGTGCGTGTTTTGAGGTCTTTGCATGAAAACCCTGAACTTTATTATTTATAAACACACATAACCATTATGAAAAGGGGAGGGGGATCTATTCAATCACACTCACCTTTATCGAGATGATGGTGTCTGATGAACATGTGTTCTCCTCTGTTTTCTGCAGAAGCATGCATCAGATGTATCACTGCGAGGCCTTAATTCTCTGTTTATTCCCCTCGTAATGGACAAACACATCCATCAAACACACTCCACATATGTGTACAGCATCCGCAGACAATGACTGTTCAACATTAACACACACACACAGACAGCAAAACACCATCTCACACACACACACACACACACACACACACACACACACACACACACACACACACACACACACACACACACACACACACACACACACACACACACACACACACACACACACACACACACACACACACACACACACACACACAAGCACTCTGCGCCACTGGGCAGGGACTAGCCTGAAAGATTGAAAGCAATTAAAACTATCATCTGCAGTGGCTCTGGGCGGGCCTGTGGCTGCGGGGGGGAGCTGCCACACTGCATCAGCCTCTCAGTCTCAGCAACGCGCAGCGACATGAGAGGGAGACTCGCAACCCTCTCCCAAACACACAGGCACTGCCACGGCTTCCCTTGTTGTGTACACACATGTATTCTGGCACAGGGCTTTGTCATACAACTGCCATAATCCTGCTGATGATCTCTCACCTGTGTTTCAGCGTCTTCCTCTGAGGGCTGAACACACGATGAGGCTCAGAGCTGGAGCATCCCAACAAACTCTGGGTGAAGTTCTACAACTCTGTTATGAGCTTGTCGCGTCAACATTTAGGCAATATTGTTGAGAATTAGGGTAGGTACGCAGTGCGGGACTTCGTAATGGCCTGGCCTGAAGCACGGTGTGTCTCCAGAGGTGAAGCAACACAAACAGTGACGAGTGGAAAAGTTAGGATGCAGTGATAAGAGAAGATTTAGCAAGATGCCTTCGGTGCTCAGATACCTGCTTGTTATGTTTTCATGTGAATGTCTTACAGAAAAAGTCTGCAGAGCCTTGGGTACATGTGGTCACCGACAGAGGAAATAGTTATTGTTCAAGTAAATACTTTTGTGGTTTGAGATGCTTCATTGGAACACACACACACACACACACACATACACACACACACACACACACACACACACACACACACACACACACACACACACACACACACACACACACACACACACACACACACACACACACACACACACACACACACACACACAGATAAGCCCTCTCAGACCCAGCTGCTCCACTATGGGTCCATCATCAAACAAAGCAGCGCGCTCAGCAGCCATCTCCGTGAAGACTGCAGTCATGGCTGTGAGTGGCAGGCGCAGTCATTAGATCCCTGGATCCCCCCACTGGCTGCTCTTTTTACCCTCCTTTGAGTGTGTGTGTGGGGGGGGTGGGGGCGCAGTGACGGGTGTCAGTACTGAGGCCGGGTCCAGTCTGCTGTGGCCTGGTGTGACAGCACTCCTGCCTGACCGCCCCACCCCTGACCCCCTCTCCTCGGCCTGCATCGCCCCGAGAGACGTGGAGGGTGATGGGGACTGGCACCGCGGGGGCCACCCTGGCTGGTGCCTTTGCTGGTGGTCTCCGTGGCCTATTAGTGTCTTGCTATGGGCCTGTCAGACTGACAAAACAGGGGCCTGTCAAATTAAGTAGGGGCTGAATATTGGAGATATGTATTCAAACGCACCAAGGGGAGATGGTGGCAGGGAGGGGTGAAGAGGACCAGGATGAGGAAACCACCGGTGCTAATGTCGACGCTAAGTGAGAGTGACAGGTTGAGAGCTGATCGGAGGGAGAGGACGGAGATAGAGAACAGTAACGGTGGTTGATAATGGTGGCGTGGGTGTCCTGAGGAGACTTGTTAAGGGCCGGTCCAGACAGAGCCAGACAGCCACCATTCCCCAGGATCTGATCGCAGGTAAACTGCTCCAAGTTTGTCCCAAACAGCTTGGAGACACAGCACTTCCACTTAATGAGATCAGACTGATGAGGCCTGTGTGTGCAGGTGTGTGTGTGTGTGTGTGTGTGTGTGTGTGTGTGTGTGTGTGTGTGTGTGTGTGTGTGTGTGTGTGTGTGTGTGTGTGTGTGTGTGTGTGTGTGTGTGTGTGTGTGTGTGTGTGTGTTTCCCTTTAGGCCGCCTGTCTGACTCATTGTGACCTGCTAAACTCTGATCATACTTAATTGGTGGCCAGTGGTGGGAGACATCTGAATTTCGAGACAGTGGCTCTTCTTTTGTTTGTTTCAGAGACAGGTGAAGGGGGGAGTCCCAAAATAGACTGATGCATGCTGGTGGCCCCCGATGGCGATGTTGGTCTGTTGCCCTACCACTTTGGTTCAGACTGGAATATTTAAACAACTGTCGGATTGATTGTTGTCAATATCTGTACGAAGAGACAACACTAGGTACTTGTGTCCTAATAGTTGTGTTCCAATACAAGAAACATTTATTGTCAATTATGTTTCGAAGGAACACTTTTTTGTTTTTCCGCGTTTTCGTGGAAATCCAGTAAACTGCTGTTCGTGTCCCGTCTGAAAAGTCACTTTTTCGACTCTTTAAAAGGTATGTCTGTAAGATAAATAACGCAACAAACATACTTTTTAAAAAGCCAAATCATGATATTTTTTCATAACCAACCAAGTAGATTTGTTACGTTTTGTTTTGTTTTAATTCAATTACAATGCCAGCCACAATTGTATGGATATGTTGTCCTTGAAATGTGAATTGAGCATGCAGTTTAGTTGTATGGGAATGTAATTTTCAAAGATATCGAGCTTTCGAGGTTTTGCTTTCTGGGCAATCACGTGTTGAATGTAAACCATTCTGCAGAATTGTCTTTTTAAAACAAAAATCGATTTGAACATCTACAAATCTATAACACCACTTGCTAATGAAGATGATGCATGCTGTAAACTCAAGACAGCTAATAAATACACTTTGTGGTGAGGCTGTTTTCTGAACTACTGTCAAAACTCATTCAGTTCCAAATAAGAGGGAATCAATATATATCAAAAATATGTGATTAATGACATTTTAAACGTAAAGTATTTGTTATTGCAGACTACCTGCAGGCACAAGGTCAAAGGATTAAAGAGAAAAAGTCATAAATGATTTTGTCAGTAAGGAACATTCTGGATCTCCTTTTCTTTGATGCAGACTGTTAGCAGGCGCTGTGATATAAAGAGTGGTGGGACAGGAGCCAGAGAATGGGGGTCTGCTGGGGGACTCCCGGGGTCTTTGGTGTAGTGAATTATTAAGGTTTACTAATACTTCATAAATCTCCTCTTTGTCCTGTCCATTACCGGCCTGTCACATCCTCTCGCCACTCGTAGGCTGACTCACTTGCTTCATCTGAATGACAGAAGTTAAACTGTGTTCCAGAGGAGATGGGGGTTGAGGGGTGGAAGGAGTTGAGGGGCCAACAGCACTCTGCAAGTAGGCCCCAGGGCTGGATGGATGGTGAGGGTGCACGTCAGTTCAGATTGTGCATGTGTGTGTGTGTGTTGCTACTCCTGCATGTGTGTTTTCTCCTTGAAATTAAAGTATAAATGTGCACTTGAAGACTGATCAAAAGAGGATGCCAGTGTGTATAATTTCTCAGATCCATGCTTCCTTATAATCTTCCCATGCATCCACACCACCAGCTCGCTCCCTGTCTCCCCCGCCGCTCCCCCCCTCCTCCATCTCTCCTCCTCCCAAAACAGCAAACCTTGCCTCAGTGCGTGCCTGGCGGACTCTCTCCGCGGTCTCGACAGCCGAGCTGGTCGTTGCCCCAAGCGCTGAGGAGCTGTCGCCTCTTGTTAGTGTCGCCGTGCCGACCCAGAGTCCTGCCTGCTCCTTGATTAGAGAGTGAGGTGGATGGAGAGTGTGAGTGTGTGTGTGTGTGTGTGTGTGTGTGTGTGTGTGTGTGTGTGTGTGTGTGTGTGTGTGTGTGTGTGTGTGTGTGTGTGTGTGTGTGTGTGTGTGTGTGTGTGTGGGTTTAGTAGAGGAGATGGGATGCTACTCAACCCCCCTCCTGCCCACAGAGCTGCTTTTAAAGATCAGTGATTTGGTCAATTGGCCTGGCAACTCCAATCCCACGGAAGGTCATTGATGACTCAATGGACCAGTCAGTGAGGCAGGCTGTCATGTCACTATGCTGTTCGTGTGTGTGTGTGTGTGTGTGTGTGTGTGTGTGTGTGTGTGTGTGTGTGTGTGTGTGTGTGTGTGTGTGTGTGTGTGTGTGTGTGTGTGTGTGTTCATGTTTACAAGTTACCAAGCCCCTGACAAAATCAATGAGGACAAAATCTATAAAGATGGGATCATGAGGTCAGAAATTCCACAAGATCTTCCAGGCTTGTTCTAATTCAAAATCAATCTCAAAAGACTGTACCATGGACGTTCATCTGCTCATCTTTCTTCTTCCTGTTGCTGTTCACTTGTCTTATTTTGTTACAATGTTTTATTATATCGATTCATGAATAAAAAGGTGCTTTATATGGAGTCCTGACTGTAACATGAAGCTGCAACGTTACCGTTTTAAATCTGACCAAATACCTTTATTTGATTTATGTATTTGATATAGTCCACCATATCACTGAAACATTTCCAAACAATTGAAATTGATTTTCCTGCTATGTAAAATGTGATAATGTTTGTCTGTGAATGTGGCTGTCTATGCTTGTATTTGTTTAATTTGTATTTCTGCATCTTGAACACAAGTCTTGTTGAGATCCCAGTGTCAGCAAGACACAATGTTTAAACATAGAATTAAATAAAAAACCTTCTTTTTATACAGTGAACTTTACAATAAAGGTAAACATGCTCCTCAGAAGTGCCATAATGGCGCCATACAAATAAACAGTTCAGAGTGATATCAATGTAATATAACTAAAATAACATGTCACTGACACTGTCCACAACAGTATGTTTAGTACGGGAAGTGAGGAAAAGGAAGTGTAGATTTGTTAAACAGAACAATGCTTTTATTCCTATCAAATTTTGTAACTTCAAACTGCGGTGGATGGTGGCTGACCTTGTGAAAACTTTGGACGGCCAACTGTCTGCCTGCCTGTCTGCGGCTGGATGGCCAGGTCAGTGAGTCTCTACCCCCCGAGGGAGCCATAAATACTGCGTGTGATTTCACTTCCTATATGCCCTGCCCTGGGCACAGCTGTCCATCTCTGGACATTTTCTCTGCCCAAAGGGAGGACTGACTGGCTCCACGGCCTTGTACACAAGCAGCCCATCTGTTTGGGCCTGTCTTTCATTCACCCCCTGGAAAACCCAATCAGACAACTTGGTATATTTGGAATAAAATAAAAAAATGTAGTAATTGAGATTCAGTGTAAATGGAGGGACTGCAGAGGGTTACTTTCTCAAATTAGCATTATTTATCAAATTTATAATATGTCCAAAAAAACATGATAGTATAGCATGTCAAAAAAAACTGTCATAGTATATATTTTCTGATAGCCTACTATCAGATGTGAGCAGCAGGGAGAGATACTATCTGCCCCCAGATAGCATATCTGATAGTATATCAGAATATATATATATAACGTCATAGTATAATAGGTCCAACATATCAGAAAAAAGGTCATAGTAGTATGTCGAAATTACATTTTATAGCATAATATAGTTTAGTATAAACATTTCTTTCTGTGTAAAAAAAATCAGAAATCCATAGAAAAGCAGGAACTCAAAATAAAGACGCTTTACAATGACACAAAAATAAATAACGTTTTGCATTCACAGCTTCAAATTGTTGGATGTGGGAGCAGAGAGTCTGCAAGTGGCAGTAAGAATATGCGAAAACGACAGCCAGTGAGAGGGAAACAAGACTTCCCTCTAGCTATGGCTTCCTGACTTGTTTATTTGCTAACTGGGTGGGGGAGTTGGGTTGGGGAGAGGGTGAACATATGGTTTGCTAAAACATGGACTTGTAGTTGGGAGGCCGAGGCCCCCTAAGGGATGGAGCTGACGGGCTTTGGTCCCTGTCTCCCTCAATTTCTCCCGCTTGGACAGTCAGAGCTGAACAGCCGTCCTCCAGGAGTTAGCAGCCTCTCGCTCTCCCTCTCTCTCCCTGCTGCTGCACACCCCCACACCCATCCTCAGCTCAGTCAAACCCTGAGATGGTGAAGAAAGAAGGAGGGGGGGCACTGGCTTTGGGGTGTACATGGGGGTTGGCTGCAGCTGGGAAACTGACTGACACCATCATCTTGTCCCCGGTCCCCAGAGTGTGAGCCCTGTTGCTGAGGGAATAAAAGCTCTGGTCCCGGCATAAAGACATGCTGGTACTTTGGTCCCAACACATATGGGTATTTGCTGAGCATCAGCTTTCAGATTTTGGACGCATTTGTCCTGTAACGGATACTGTCTTCTCTGGGAATTTGTCAGAAGTCAAAGTGAGGATACTGTGTAAGGTCAGGAGCTTTGGTTTTCAGGAGTGGAGCATGGTTGTCAACGACCTACCAGCTACTGCAGCTATCTTACACAGATCACTGCACTGAGATAGATGCACACACTCGTACACACACCCTCAAGGTCTATGTGTTTACGGACACACTCACGATCAAGGCGCTAATGTACACACATGATCTCACACACCCTGCATTGATGAACAAACATATGCACACACTCACATAAACTCCCTGTGGGTCAGTGACTTAATATGCACATACTTACACACACACTGGGTCAGTTGTTGGTAGACTTACACATGCACACACCCACACACACACACACACACCCTGAAGGTCAACAGAGTGATGGACAGCAGTCCTGATGTGCTCTGACAGACTCGGCTGCTTCCTTTCATTTCCACTTGCTTTTCCCCCATCAGGTGACACCCACAGGTGCCTTGGCGAGAGAGACCCGCCTCCTGCGGGTGCGTTTGGGGGCAGCTGGTGAAAACGGGAGAGCGGAGACCGAGACGGAAACCGAGGCACCAGCTGCTTCCTGTTAGTGACCCACAGCACGGTGTGAACTCCACTCACACTCTCAGATATATATGAGTGATATACAGTAAATGAGAAGCATCAGCTGCATCTCTTTCCAAATGAATGCCTCTGACAGACCGATAGTTAGGAGCTCCTTGCACCTACTGATATTGCTGCATTCCTATTTGAATTTAAGACTGAGAGAAGGGCCTAAATATGTGCAGAGAAATATCCAGCGAGTCATACATTCAGGGCTAATCTTGTCATCTGCCCTTTTCAGATATCAGCCCGGCTCACATTGACGGCTGAGTTTTCACCTTGGAAAATAGCCAGCGTTTGTCCGGCCTTCTTCTGTATGATTTTGTGTGTTCATTTAAGTGTGACGCTGAAAATGTCTCATTGTGTGCTCCCAGCGCTGTTCCCTGACATACTGTTGGGGCAGTTCACCTCTTAAAAGGACACTCGTCTGTCTTATGAGGATGTTGTTAAGCGGGTCTAATAGCTTAAAAAACATTAATGACCTTTGAAAAGACTTCCTACTTCCTTCTACTTTACTAAACAAGACGCTTGGGTGTTTTTTTTAATCAAAAGTTAGATAAGAAGATTAATACTAGGCATGTCTGTAGTTAAATATGAAGGGATAGTCAGCAGCCCTTTAGCTTAGCTTAGCATAACGCCTACAAACAGGGGGGAACAGTTAGCATAGCTCCAAGGGTAACATAAACCACCTCTCAGCACCTCTAAAGCATGCCAACTTTTGAGGTGCTGAACAATAAAATTACAATATAATTCACATTACGCTTCGTTTTTTATACTTAAATTGTATTCTGAAAGTCGGCCAATGCCACCCACAATCCTGTGCGTCTCACAGAAATGAGCCATACTTTGGAGCGTTATTTTCAAGCTAGCAGGAAATGAAAAGTGCTTATTGATTTCCCTGACTTTAAAGGTTAATATCATATAAGCATCTACTAGCTTAAACTAATTACAGTAGGTGTAACGTGAGCTTTACTGGGGCAGGCAGGTGATCTTTTTCTACCACTGGTCAGAGTCAGCTTAGCTGTTTCCATCATTTGATGTCGTTATGCTAAGTTTAGCCATCCACAAGAATACTAAGAGGCATATTTCCTTATAATCTTGAGATATTCCTCCTAAAATGTTTATGTTTGCAAGGCAATGATAGTCCATTATTATATAAGTTTCAAACAGGCCAAACTGTTTTAGAAACTGTTCCTAAGCCTCATTTGGTTAGCGTCTATCCTGAAGTGTCCTTGAGCGAAACACCGAAGCTCCACTTGGGAATGCTAAAGTGCCTCGAAGGAAAATCAAAAACACTAAAAAAATTCAATTTATTCTCCAAGATTTTTGAAATATTAGCTCAATTACACATGGAGAAGCTGAGTGTGTGTACACTTTATTGTTGCAACAGTGATGTAAGACAGCTCTTAGCATGTTAAAGAATATTTTTTAGGATAATAATGGTAATTTGAATTCATAAACCAAACTCAAAGAAAGGAAGTCACTAAGGGCATGAGGTTATTTAGTCACTGTGGCTGTTTGTGGGTAAAGCTACTGGAGATATTCTCCTTTGAAAACGAGGGGAAGCAGAGAAATGGGGAGGGGGATGGTGAATAATTGATAGTGGCTGAGAGCGATATGAGTTTAGTTAATGTGCCCAGCAGCACAGACTAAGAGAGGAGCTGTTAGCTATTCCACCTCAGGCCTAAAACTCAGGCAGCGGAAAGACCCACCCTGGGTTAGAGGTCGCTGTTTAGTCACCTATCTTTCCATCTTTCTAGAACTCCATATAGTCCATCTTGATTTTTTTTTTCTTAATTTGCATGGGCTGTGGTTGTGTGTCTGTGTGTGTGTGTGTGTGTGTGTGTGTGTGTGTGTGTGTGTGTGTGTGTGTGTGTGTGTGTGAGTGTGTTTGGAGGCATCGGCACAGCTGGATGGCGCTGGTAGCGGTGTTGTTGCAGCCCTCAGGTTCCTTTCTCTGAGTGGTAATAGAGTGCTCCTGTCAGCCTCCCCAGATGCCGCTCCATAAGGACCCTCAACTCTCCTAACTTGCCAGGAGACTTCTGTGCTCACACTGCAAGTCTCCGCTTCTTCACATTCCTACTTTTTCCTATTGAAGGTACAAAAAAGCAGTTTGCATTTGAACTTGGAGTGTATTTTTGTGTGTGAGGTATAAAAAGAAGTTAATGCAAGAAATGAATAACAGGTCTGATTAAATTAGAGCTCTGTGTAATACCCTCCTTCATACACAACTGCTTACAGACAACATTAATCATTTGCCACAAAGTATTGATTAATTAAATCATTAAATGCATGGTTAAGTGATTGGATTCCTCAGATAATAAATACACAAAACAATCCTTTATACATAACTACATTAAGAAGAGTACCATTAACCAATAAACACAGACGTTTGTTCTAATCATTTTGTGTTAGTGGATTTTACAGAGAAGCAAAGAAGATTAAAACTCTCGGCCACAAGGAACTCAATAGATCTCAAACAATTAAAACAGACTCAATATCAAACAGTAGATCATTATGTTTAAAATATAATTTGCTAGTGGATCTCTGATACTTAGAAATAACAGAGGGCAGAGAACATCAGAAAGTGGAAACTATTGCAAGTGAGATATCCCCTATTAAGTAAGAACCTAACATTTCTTAAGCTGAATGATACCCAAAGTTGGGAATGAAGGTCTATTATTGACTGTAGAAGTATAGTTCAACCCATTTAGATAAACTTTACAACGCAGGATGCACTTTTTCTCTCTTTATCACAAGCAATCCAGTAAAAATGTTATGTATTATCACTATATTGCTTAAATGGGAAACCATCACACAACACTAACGTATCCCATTTAACTCTAACATTTCCTTTGCTTTGGATAAGTGCTGTTAGTTTTATGTTCAAAACACACAATAACCTGGTGTCCTTGTACTAAGTCATCAAACCTTTACGCATAGCTGTACCAACAATCATATACAAAAACATAAGCTCCTTTTACTCTGTATTGTATTTTATTCCGAGTGATTTCTGTATGACTTATGTTATCCCTTGAAACCTTGAAAAAATCAGTGTAGAGACTATTGGCTCCAATCAAGATTGTTATTCCGTGTACAGACTAAAGCATTTGGCATCTTTAATACCAAACATCTCCTAAAGAGGCTGAAGGAAGTTGCAGCACTGAAGGAGTCAGTCCTCACTTAACACACACGTCACAGGAGACACTGACACTGCCTCCCAAGTGTCTCTGGATAGTTGGAAACAACCAGTCCCTGACTCTCTTTGAGAAACAACTGACATCACCTCTCATGTGCCCGCGCTTTAAGAAGTGGAGGATGTTGCCTCTCTACTCCCTCCTCCATGTCATAGTGCAGTCCCGTCGTTCCTCCTGATTTACCAGACATCCTCTTTCCCCTGCTGTCACATTTGGTACAGATGGTTAGGCTCTATGGAGCGGCCTGTCAGTCTCCATTTAGCTGCCTCGGTGTGACAGCGGGTCTGATGGCTCGTGAAGGGCCCCCGACTTTCCCAGCACACGGACACTGACATTTCTCAAAGGGGGCTCGCATGCGCTCATCCCACCCAGCCAGAGGAGAGAAATTAAGAACCTGGAGTTGACCCAAAGGCCGCCACAGGCTAAGAGAGCAGATGGATAAAGAGGCAGGGAGAGGAAGTGGAGATTGAGAGGTTGGAGTTGATTTAGAAAAGAAGACAAACGAGGAGTGAGACAGGGGGGTGAATAAGAAGGGCAGGTAAAGAAAGAGTTGAGAATGATTGCCACAAAAAATCAAAAGGTGGCACCACACAATATGAAACGGAAAACAAACTCTAACGAAGGGTGGGATTATATGGAAAAATAAATATACTTGACATTATGTTTGTGTTTTTGGTTGTTGGATGTATTGAGCTTTCAACCTAGTTATCTGAAGTGTCGAAGCAATCCTATTGATTGTTTCTTTGTCTTTTCTTTTAATCTAATGAGTGTTATTACTGTTACTTTATTTTATTACTGTATTTGAATTTTTTAGATGGGAATGTCATCTTCCCCACATTGTTGTTGTGTAAAAAAATCATAATAATAGTTCAAAAGAAAGACACACATGTCAGTCATCGCCTGTAGTTGTGATCTTACAGCTCATGTCAGTAACCCATCCAATGCCCTGTACCACTGCACTAATACCGCCCCCCCCCCCCCCCCCCCCCCACACACACACACACACACACACACACACACACACACACACACACACACACACACACACACACACACACACACACACACACACACACACACACACACACACACACACACACACACACACACACACACACACACACACACACACCTTCAACTACACTCCTGATGTTGTTGGTGATGCAGGTGAAGTGAAGTGGAAAGCACCCCCAGCCTTCCCAAAAACACACTGATACTGACCGTGTGAGACAGTGAGGAGCACACACACATCACAGAAACACATGAGCACAGAAATGAACGGGTCTGTGTAGTTGCTATTAATATAATGCATTCAGAGAAAGTTCAGGAAAAAACTGATGGTGTATAGGGTCATTTCAAATCCTTAAAAAAGTATTTCAGAGCAGAAGAAGCCATAGATGCTCTCCCATATGAAAATGAAACGTAAATCGAAACGATAGTTATGTGTTTTTATCTTTTTACCTGCTGGAAATTAGCTTTATCTGATATAATAACTGTCATGAGGTATTTTATTTTGAACAATTAAAACAAGAAATTGTTACAATAAATAAATACATCGTTTTTGGTAATCTCCCAAATGTTGTGTGTGTCACTATTTATATATATATATATATATATATATATATAAAAGAAAATGAGAGCGGAAACAAATATTGTTTTTCAGTCTTTTTTTTCAGTAATGATTGTTGAGATTTTAACATAATAAGTCAGATTCAAGGTTTTGCATCTGTTAAATTATTTTCCCTGTATAATCTTTTTTTCTCCAAATGTAGTTCAAAATGGTTTAAATCATGTAAAAAGTCAGGTAACAGCTGACAATCAGACAACCACAAAACACATTTAAACATGTAATATTTCAGTGAAAAGCATTTGGTTTCAAAACACCCATGAAGCTACCTTAAAAAAGAAATACAAATTGAGAAATTCACCCAGACGCCAAATGGCACGTCACCCTCCGTTTTAACGAGGAGCCATCACCAAACTGTAACCTTTGCCAATATTGTTTAAGTTGTTATGTTGCATCCTGGCTGCAAGGTAGAGACCACATTTGACAATCCAGGGGGGAGAGGAGGGAGGGGGGAGCTGCTGTATTGTAGTGCCTGCGGGCAATGCTCCCAGTCAATATATATGAGCGGAGTCGCTGCTGCGCGCCTGTTAGCGCGCGCTGCCCTCTCAGTGCAGACAGACCGGGACGCTCTCCAGGTACGGTACATTCATTACTTTATCACTTTAAAACAGCTTGTGGCATGCAAGCAGGTTAGTTTAGAAGGATTAAGTTATCTTTTATAAAGTTACTTAGGCCTGGTGCATGGTGTTTTTGCACGCATTGAGAAACGTTTGTAAAGTGCACGACTTTTATTTTGTAGTTTTAAGTGCGAGGTTTTAATACGAGATTCATTTTGACTGTTAATGGAGTTAGATGGTTCATTTTTAAGACTGAATGTGTCTATTTAAAAATTTAATTCGGTTTTTTTATTTCTGTGTATGCAAATGTTAAGTTAAAATAATGCAATGCATTGTCACTTCATTTTGAAATAATAAAACAATGATTATAAAATGTTATTTTAATGCATTTACTGTTGAAAAATAATGATTAAAACCTTTGAAGTATACATTCATTATCTGCAGCATCATGTGAGGTTTTCCTATAAAATATACATTTCCCTTAATAATGTGTCTATTAATACATTTATTGAATGTATTGTGTTTAAAAATATGATTTAAAAAAAAAAGTTTAATTGCAATTGTTAAATTGATCACAACAGTTATTATATTGGAAAAGAAACTGAGATTCAGGTTATTTATGACCATTTTGTAATCTTTCTTCTTTTCCAGACAACCAACTCATCACTCTGACAACCCTTCAAGGTAAAGACTATAACTTAAAGTATGCATTTATAAAAAGCTTTTAAAACTGTTTCAGTTTGAGTCATGCATTTACTTACTGTACAAACAGCCCGTCCCATAGGCGGTCAGTGGTGTGGTTGCTGTTGCATGTCAAAGCTTTTAGTGTGGTGAACCTCTTTAATTGGAACAATAGATGTTGAAGCGGTTAGGCTTGTTTGATCAGCCCTAAAAGCTTAAAACAAGACCGCAGGGTTTAGATATGGGGCGGCGGGGGGCCAAAGTGCACATTCAGTGGAGAGGCGAGCGGATAGCAGTGCCCAGGAGAGGGGCAACAACTACTGTAAAAATGATTTTTATTGATTGGATGCAGCAGCAGCTGTTAGGCCCCATTATGAGCTCAAAGCTCAGGTCAGAGCCCCGGGGCGGACAAGTGAGCCAATCAAATGGTCAGCTCCAAAACGGGCCAATTCTTAGGGTCCAATTGGGAGAGCAGTTTGTAACCGCCTGCCATCCTGAGTTAGTCTCACGGTGTCTTCCATCATCAGCCTGCGTGCTGCGGCTTTATAGATGAGCTTGTCTGCTGTCTCTCAATATCACAGGGCATCCATCACCTGTGTTTGCTTCACTGGTCTTTATATCAAAACTTTGTCATGAGCCATGAGTTTATCTTTACTTCAGTTTGGACCCTGAACGTCACACAGACTTTCATCTTTAAATGACCTGGGGGAAAAAAAGGCAAAATAAGAGCCTCAGAGCAGAGCGTTTTAAAGTGAGGAGCACACTCATCCTCACATCTTTTTTCACCGCAGGGTTTACCCAACAGCCTGGCTTAAAGTATAAAAAGATCACAAAGTTTCTGTAATTTAACAGATGAAAACACATTTATTAAAATGTATTTTAGGGGGTAAGAAATTAATTAAAAGAATGCCAATAGATAATGAAGAAGCAGAGAAGTTATGAAAAGAGAGATTATGAATGTGAGACTTTCTGTTATGTATTTAATAGTTTTATTGATATTGTAGATTGTCAAAAATATGATCTTTTAATATCCTTTATGTGGAGCATATTAATGGTTCTTACTGCTGTAAATGCTAAAGAGGATCCTAAATAAAGTAATATATAAAATAAAGACAGCCAGCGAACACTTAACATGAGTCAATCTCAAGGTACAAATACTCGCTTTGTTTAAATCTCTGAATTTCAGATGAACAAGCTGTTTGCTTTACATTTAAAAGATGGAAGAAAGACAAAATAAAATAATTTAATTAAAAGAATAAAGGGAGAATGTCTGCATTAGATGTATCGCTGCTTGTACGACACAACAACTTCTAAAATAGTTACCATCACAATAACTAATGTTTTAAAAATTGAGGTTGTCTACAATCTATATCTTGTAATGAAATGGTATTCTCTAATAAAACATTTTAATATTGCTAATTGAGTATAATAAAGTATGACCCAACTCTACATGCAGAGTACAGGAGAGCAGTTGAACTTGTGCACCGTGGCCTGACCCAGATCCCCGTCCTGGCACTAATGACGCCCTTTAGGCACGACGCCAGGCTCTCATTAGGAACCAGGCCTCAAACCCCCGACTCCTCTCCCCTCCATACCTGCAGCCCCTCAGCCTGGCCACACTGCGCCTGTAGCCGGCCTCCGAGGGTCCGGCCTTAAGCTCAAGCGCGCCTGTTAGTGTTTTTGAGGGCCCGACGCACAGGTGCAGAGACCCCCGTGGCGGCCCTGTTTTGCCCCCCAGCCCCGTACCCTGCTAGCGCCTGGTGCTGCACTGGAACTAATGAGTAGTGGCAGGTACAGTGAGAATGAGCAGCTAGGCCTCCCTGCAGTTAGGTTAGTGGCAACGCTCAGCGTAGGCAGACAACAAATGTGCTCTCTTAATACACATATGTGCATAATGATATATAGCACCCTTCAGTGCACAAATAACTTTATTGTGGATATTTATATTCCTTACAAATCTGCATTCCTGCTAAGCTGTTCCTTTTTCTCAGAACAAATACATAGGTTAACATGTTATTTTGGTGCTTCTGATCTGCTGATGTTTTTGAAATATCATTTTATTCATACAAAACTGTCTTATGTGTTCGCAGGTTCAAGAAATGCTCTTTTTCATCGACCCAACAGAAGGATAAACAATGAAATGAACCCTGGCACGAAAGACATACAATCTTAAAATCTGTTTTGAATCATCACAATTTTATTACAATTTAATCTTTAAAATATCAAGACTCAATCATGTCCAAGGACGACGCTTGTAAAGTGACGTCCATCAGCAAACACAAGGAACGCAAGCCTAAGAAGCCTCACTACATTCCCCGGCCATGGGGCAAACCATACAACTACAAATGCTTCCAGTGCCCGTTCACCTGCATGGAGAAGTCCCACCTGTACAACCACATGAAGTACAGCCTGTGCAAGAACTCCCTGTCCCTGCTCATAGAGTCCGACTGGCCCTATAAAAAGGGCAACATCCTGCACCCAGAACAGCTACGACCCCTTCAGCAGGCACATGGGAAAAATGGCATAGAAGTGACACAGACTGAGGAACGCAAGTCCTTGGAGGAGGAAGGTGAGGACAGGGAAAGCCAGGGAGCAGAAGATGAGGAAGAAGGAGGACGAGGAGAGCGATTAGAGGTCACTGGGTTGAGGAAAGAGAGAGGAGACGCAGCAGAGTGCACTACCAAGAAAATCAAACAGCCAGAGTCTGAGCTTCTGATGGCCGACATGCTCTCCCTGGAAGATCAGCTTTTAAGAGCGCGCTCTGTAGAAGTAGAAGCCCAGCTGAAACACTACAAGCTATCCAAGGCATATCTGACTGCTCCCAGTCTGCTGTCGGAGCAGTGGCGGCTGTTGGCGTCCAGCCACACGAAGGCCAAAGCTGAAGGTAGTTCAATCCCCTGTTACCCTCCTCCGCCAAACCTGATGGATTACCAGGATCCCACTGGACTCAACCTGTCATTGCTCGGGATGGGTTACCCCATCACCCCCAGCCTCTTCTCCTACATGAACTCAGCTATTCCCGCTGCCGCCGCCACCGCCGCCCAGACCCACGCTCAGCTCGCCCAGCTTCCCTTCCTGGCGACGGCCGCTCAGCTGATGCACCCGGCCTCGAGCACCCTCACAGACAGAGCTCTTATCCCCTCCCGCCTCTACTACCCCTTCCTGTGCGAGCACGCGTTCGGACCGGCCTCGGGTCAAAGCGACGCCAGCAAATCGCTCAAGACGTCCACAAACAGTCTAGATGCGAGTCCCTCGTCTGGTTTTCAGCCTAAAGTAAATCTGTGGAAAGTGCCTGCTCTGCGGCCAGGGGCAGCCGCTGTCTCCCCTGCTGGCTGGGTGTCGCCTCAGAGGGACTCCCCCGAACACGGGTACAGGTTGGCCGATAAACTGCAGGCTACAGCCAAGGAGGGCAAAGCAAATTGGTGCCTCAAAAGGACAGGGGCCCCAATTGGGAACCATGAGGCACCTGTGGAGAAGAAGCCGAACATGAGTGGTTTTGCTTTGGACCTTCTGAAGAATATTCAGAATGCATCAAATCTGAACATGACAGCAGACAAACTTCTCTTCCATGGAAGGTAAGGATTTCAAGTCAATACAATCTCATTATTTTATCAAGTCGCAGTACAAATGTCACTCTTATCCATCATTATCTAAAGTGAATAACGCAATTGGTTGATTTGTAGTTTTAAATGTTACATATTTAAAAATGCAAAAGTCCTAAACCTTTCGTATCCTCAGTTTACAGGATGCTCAGCTGCCGACACGGCATACTGATCTGTGGTACAGCGAACATCTCACCAGTCCAAGCAGTGAAACATCCTCTCAGTCTACCTGTGGGGGTCCCAACAGACAGGACCCGAATAATGCCAGAACAATAGGGGAGGGGGCGTCAGAGTCTGTGGCTGCGCTCCTCAGTGACCTCTCCAAGGCCTTGCAGGAGTACCAGGAGGCTGAGCGCAAGATCTCCCACCTGGAGAAAGAGGACATTCCTGCCCAGCGTCACCTCTGGGAACACCTGGGAAAAATACGCAGCGAGCTTTCCCACATCCACACTGCTCTGGAGAGGTCTGCTCGCCAGAGCGACGGACCCCTCGACCTGTCAGTGAAGAGGGACCAGACGGGTGTGGTTGGAGATCGCAGCACGAGAGAGGACGGTAAAGACAACGCCACAGAGACAGAAGAGGAGGATGAGGAGATGGAAGAGAAAAAGGAGGAAGAAGAGAATGAGAGGAAGGCGATGAAGGCGTCGCTGGAGAGTCGTAAGCAGTCGTTGGACATGCTGATCAAGATGAGTCAGGCGTCGGCAGTGAACACAGAGGTTCTCTCTCCCGGTGGTCTCGGCCTGAGACCCAGTTCTGCTGAGGCTTTGTGGCCGAGCAGAACCACCAAGTGTGAGGCAGACTCCAGCGTATTGCTTTGCCCCGACGGACGATCAGTGGTGTTCACCGATATCCCTTCCTCTGCCAAAACCCCAAAGAGGCCCCTGTCTATACAGCGACTAGAAGCCCATCCTCCGAGCCCTTTGACGGCTACTGACAATTGAACTTTGGTCATCTGACTGTATTATAAGTGACTCAAATACAGATGTTTAAATGCCCATTATTACTGGCATGCCTTCACATTTCACTGGCTTTGAGGAGGACTGCCACTCATCCTCACTTTAACGTCAAAAAGACCTCAAACATGTTGCACCTTATAAGACAAACCGGGAATGAATTTTGAAAAGAAGTCTTACAAAATGCACTACATTGATTGTTACAATAGGATTATCCTAAACAATATTTTGAGGTAATGTCAGCACTTAACAGTAACTTCCATGAACTGTTAAGTCTGTGAAAATCAAGCTGAGAGACAATTCTTTGTATGGATGTGTAAATATTGTAATATAATAAATGTAAGTAAAATGTTAAAAAGGGTAAATGTTTTTTATATCGATGATGTCATGTTGGACTCCATTATTTCACTTCATGACACTAAATTGTATTATACACACTGTATTTCTTTGAATAAAATAAGTAAAAAAACAAAGGGTTTTCATTATTTCTTATGAACAAATAAGGAAAAATGGGAATGGAGTACATTGTATAAAGGAAAAACAATGTATAGGCTATTTTAACATTATTTATTTGACTATAAGGCTGTCATCACTATTGTTTAAAGTCTAAATAAGAGACAAACAGACTCATACTGGCAGCTCAGCCTGTGTGCTGGCAGCTCCTTTAGCTAAATCTCCATCAGTGGGGTCACCTGTTCTTCTGCTCATGGATCAAGGAGCCCCGTTGCAAAGGTCAGTACCCCGGGGCCGAGCTCCACGCGGACTAAACGGCGGACTACCTGTCGCCCCCCAGGGCTGGCCCAGGTTACTGGCCCCTTCCCCGCCCTCACACCCACTGCCACAGAGGCAAAGGTCAGCCGCCAGGACCAGAGGAGCCCACGGTGGATGTTCAGCATGAAGAGGTCAACATGCCTGTCTCATCCAACAGTTATCTATTGAGTTTTTATATTGGTTGAATGTCTTGAATTAAGTCGTAAATCTGTTTGTAATATTACTGGCTATAATCTATAAAAACAAAGCCATTTTCCTAACAAATAGTACCAAAAAGTAATTTACGTCATGCATATATGTATTAAAATATTCAAGCATCACGACAAAACGCCCATGGGCAATTCGATTTACTTAGAAGATTAATCAAACTTTTTTTTTTTTTTCACCAAATAATAAAGTTAATTGGCTTGAACAATACTGTTTTGTTTCCATTTGCCTACTTATCTGAAGTTTTACAGTTGTGGGTAAAGGTGACACAACAGAACAGTTTAGTATCACTTAGGGTCTCTTAAAAAGGTAAGTTTCCCCAAAACAATTCAAATCTAAATGCTGGCACAGTGTCTCTGACTGGTTTAAGGGTTTTTGCTAAATGACTTTTTATACATTTAAAGTATTGACGCACCATGTTTGTTGTGCCTTCACTAGATGCAGGATCCAGGTAGATAGCTCCCTCTTGTGGAAAACATGATTTAAAGCCTTGTCTTAGTATGAAACTAAGACAGAATAATCAGTATATCTTTAAATAATATCTACAATGACTCACCATTTCACAACCTAGACGTGTGAAAATGTTGGGCTTTGACTGTGGTATATACGTACACACAGCTCTAAACAATAACATCCTTCCTCAAAAGGATTGCGGTTTATTTAGAGGGGCAAAGAGAACTGAAGCCAGTTCAAATAGGAAGTGCAGTTAGGTAAAGTAAAGCAGCATAAGAAGAACGACAAGGGTAAGTTTATATTTTGTAATTGTTTAGGCTGCAACATGCTGTATATTATTACATTTTGAAGGAAATCAAAGTTTATTTACATATTAAGATAGTAAGAAGAAGTAACCGTGTACTCTAAGTAAGAAGAACAAAAAAGTAATATAAGTAAAAAGGTATTTTAGATGTAACTTTAAAGTGTCACATGAATATTAGTGGGTTTTCTCCCCCATACCGAAATGAAGGGTAGGGGGGTAAACCGTTTTTATGAAAAAATTATGTTAAGGTAAAATGCCTATAGTTCGGGCTACAAATATTAATTATTTTCATGAACATTTTTCTGCCATTCCAGTTTCTCAATGTCTTTAAATGTCTCGTTTTATCAGTCCAAAACCCTAACCCTACTAAAATTAAGAAAGTCAAATCGGGAAATCTCCAAACTTAAAAACACAAATCAAGAACTTAGCCTACGTTACATGTTTTTATGATTTCTCAAAATGTAAAGAACATTAATTGATTAAATCCACTCGTATTTAAGAGAGCGCTTCTCGTTGTCCCCAACAAGCAAAGATTATGAGATTATGGTTTGTTTAACCCGTGACGCATTTATGAACTCATATTTTTGTATTTCACATCCTTGTTGCAGTCAGCAAACAGAGCCTTCAGGGTAAGATGGTGCGAACTGCCCTCTTCCTTCTGCTGCTCAACACCTCGGGCTGCTGTGGTTTTGGCTTTAAAAGCTGCTTCATGTTCTACCCCGGGACTGGCAACATGTGGTGCTGCAGCCAGAAAATAGCTAACCTCACTGACGTCCTGAGCAAGATCCCAGATAACACAACCAAACTAAACCTGTCCAAGAACAAGATCAATGTCATCCCACCTGGATCATGGAGTCATCTGTCTGGGCTTAAATACCTGGACATGAGCCAGAACAAGCTGGCCTATCTGAAAGGAGGAGCATTCAGAGGCCTGGGTGTCCTGAATTTACTCAACCTTACCAGAAACAACATCTCACACATCAACTCTAGTAGCTTTGATGGGCTAAGTATGCTACAAACTCTGCTTCTGAATCGAAACAAACTTGGCACAATCTCTCCGGTTATCTTTAACTCCCTACCAGCGATTCAATATGTCGATCTGTCCAATAACATTCTCCAGAGTCTCAGCTGTGGAGACTCTGGATCTTCTACTCTTCAGCGTCTCGATCTTTTCTCAAACAGCATCCGGGTGATAAATCTGAGCTGTTTTCCTGCCCTGCAGCACATCACTCTGTCCTTCAACCCAAAGCTGGAGCTACAGTCTGACGTTTTTGCCTCCAACCCCAGGCTGAAGAATCTGCTTTGTGAGGGAGTAAAAGCCGAAGTGCTGATGGGACTCTCGGCAGAGACAAAAAGGAATCTCTCTTCGGTCTCATTTTCTCTGTCTTTGGAGGAATCTCCATTGACCATATGCGGGCTGCTGAAAGGAATGGAACAGCTTGATAGAGTTGAGGTTTGTGCGCTTGATTCTAATGCAAAATCTATATATTTGTTTCATGTCTTTAAAAAAAACATTGTGTACATTTAAATGAATGCAGGTCGACTTGAAGAGATCCAGGTTACCAGAGACAAACTCCAGCCTCATGGACTGTAACACTCCAAGTATGGTGATAATTAAAAATGCAAACCTCGAACATGTTACCCAGTTATCATTGGGCAGGGGTAATACGAGCAAACTTTACCTAAACAACTGTGGTTTGAAGCAGATATCTCGTACTACATTTGATGGTTACCCAGGACTGAAAACACTGGAGCTAAATAGAAATGCACCCGACATTCAGCGAGATACATTCCTAGGACTGAGCCACCTTACGAGTTTAGCCATGGTCAGCTGCAGAGTTCGTGACATTGACCCCAACTGGTTTGTCTCTCTGAAGAAGCTGACTCGCCTGTCTCTCATTAAAAATGATATCAGTTGGTTGAGAAAGAATGTATTCAGCAAACTTAATACACTTGAGGAACTCTACCTGCAGTTCAACATGCTGAAATACATCACCAATAAGCCCTTCAGTAAGTTGCGGAGGCTAATAAAGCTCAACCTCAGTTCGAACATCATTCTTTTCATCCAAAACCACACTTTTGAAGACCTTATCAACCTCAGGTAAGGAGTTTGCTTTTGTGTTCAACCTTTCTTAACTTTCCTCACTGTCCACTCATGTAACACATCCATCTGTACTTTAGATCTTTGAGCTTGAATGGGAACCGCATAAAGATGCTGTCAACAGATATTCTGTCTGGCCTGACCAATTTGAGGACAATGGTTATATACGACAACCGCCTCCATTTTAAGCACAATGAAGCCCCTTTCATCAACCTTACTTCCCTTGAGGTATGACATTTTCTTCAAGAGTAATATATTAACAGTGTTTATTGTTCAATCTGATGATCTCTTTATCCGTCTAACTTCCATGTTACATTTTTAGTTTCTGGACATGCGGTACCAGGGGCCCGGAAGTGAATGCATTGGTGTCATTGGACCAAATTTCTTCAAAGGTCAAAGCCGACTTCGCGCATTCAAGATTGGACAAAGCGGAAAGTTAGAATTCCACCCTGACGCCTTTGTTCCTCTGATCAATTTGCAAAACTTGATCATAGTTGGAGTGGCTATGAAAAAGACCAACCTGAGCGCAGCATTCTCTCCTCTGAAAAGTCTGAAACAACTGACCCTCAGAGCAGACCTCGATGTTCTCCCCGCTAACCTGCTGCCTCCAGATAACTCACTGGAGTATATCAAAGTTTGGTCAAACCACCTTCACACTGTGGACAAAAACATGCTGGATGCTCTGCCAAGGTGATGAGATAATAAAATGTCAATGCAAGCAACTCATGAAAGGATATTTAAACATTTGTAACATAACCCTTATTGGTATTCTTTCCAAGAGTTGGAGAGAGGATGGCTCGTTCAGTCCGAAGGCAAATCTGATAATATATATATAAATTATATATGCTTTTCAAATCAGATTTTTTATAGACTGTTTTTTTATTGATTTGAAAGGACTAGTATGTCCAGACATAACAAACCTATCTGCATGATACTGTAGCTTACTACCAAAACTAATTCTAAACATTTAATACAGTAAGGGTTTTAAACATGCAAATGTGTAAGCAAACCATTTGAATGTAGGAACTGCTACTGTGTTCACTTACAACCTACAGGCAGAGAGGTATTTGGGGTTAATTGGAATTTAATAAAACTGTCAAACTTTGTGTTTACCTATGTGTTTCCAGATTGCTTGTATTGGACATTTCAGGCAACCCGATCAGC
Organism: Notothenia rossii; assembly: GCF_949606895.1. Lineage (NCBI taxonomy): Eukaryota > Metazoa > Chordata > Actinopteri > Perciformes > Nototheniidae > Notothenia > Notothenia rossii. The sequence goes on from NC_136910.1 coordinate 8,707,513, forward strand.
TGTAACTGTGATAATGCCTGGTTCAAGAACTGGGCCATCCACAACACTCAAACAAGGGTAAAAGAAGCTGTTGACATTCTCAAAAAAGTATTAATGTAGGTTATGCATTAACTTAAAAGCACAAAGCTGTACATCTATTTTATTTTGTTCCCCTTGTAGGTGTCCTTCCTGTACGACCTTCGGTGTGACGAGGAAAGGAAATCTCCCTTCCTTTGGCAGTTTGACGAAAAGGCTTGCTCCTTTGAATATGTTTCCTTCACCCTCTTCATCGCCTGCTCCGTTGTGGACATTTTGTTTGTATGTGTGTGTCTGGCTTGGCACACACAGGGCCCCACCGTGCGCTACCTGCTGCTCGTCCTCAGGGCCAAACTACGTGGACGTAAAAGTGCCAAATTCCAGTATGATGCATTCATCTCCTACAGCTCTAAGGATGAGGGCTGGGTGATGAAGCAGCTGGTTCCCAACCTGGAGAGGCCTGCTGCAGGTGCACCCCCCCTCCGGCTGTGCCTCCACCACAGAGACTTCCGACCCGGCGCTGCTGTCCTGGAGAACATCGAGGCCGCCATTTACGGTTCTCGCCACACCATCTGTGTGGTGACGCGTAATTTCCTGCAAAGCGAGTGGTGCTCCGTGGAGTTTCAGCTGGCCAGTCTGAGGCTTTTATACGATGGCAGTGACGTCCTGCTTCTGGTGTTCCTGGAGGAGATACCTGAACGCTGCTTGTCTCCCTACACACGTTTATGCAAGATTGTTCGCAAGAAGACCTACCTGCTGTGGCCGGAGGAACCGCAGGAGCAGGACAACTTCTGGGTCAGACTGGTCGATGCTTTGAAGGACAAAGAGGAGGAGGAGGGAGAAGGCGGTGGAGAACATGATATGGCACGTCTAATTGGCTAGAACGAATGCTACATATTCAACCTATCCCTAATTCAATGTTCACAGCCTGACTGATGCATTGATGCAATCCAACATAATATGGCAATTTTGTGTTGCTCGAGTTATTGAGTTAAACGTTTTGTTTTCATTTAGTTGTGGCTCGCTTCTTGTTGACGTCATTGCTGCCTAGTAAAAAGTGGAACATGCTCAAAGCAGGGTACTTTCCGGAGAAGATTATAATGGTCTGTTAGTGTGCATTAAGTCTTGATATATGAAGTTGGTTTCCACATAAAAAGTGAGGACTTGGAAAGTTCTATAATTTCACTGTAATTACCTTTTTTGTTGGCTTTTAAAGTTTTGTGTTGTTTTTATGAAATGTTCTTAAACGTGTTTTGTTTTATGTATTTTCTCATGAGAAAAAGGAGTAATATGTAGTAAGAAAATGCACTCAAGGGCAGTTAAGTCCATTTTATATTTCAAGCATTCTGTAGACTGAACCAATCTGTTTGAAAAAAGAGGATTAAAGGTCATTTTATACCATAAAAGCTAGCATTAAAAATAAATATATATTCATTTGTTCTATTGCTTTACCATTACTGTTGTGTTGGAAAAAATGCTACATCTACGACAGTTGACTAAGGGGTCTTCAATAAAAAAAAAGTGTCTAAAAAAATAAAACTATAACTCCAAAACTTCCAAACACTTCATTTATTTGACGTCATACATTCAAATGAAAATAAAAAATATTCATATATATTTAATATAGAGCTAGTGAGCAAGGTCCAAGTTTTAAACAACACACAGAAGCCTTCCGTGTAGCATATATATATATACAAGGCATGGTTTGAATACTATACAGTGTGTATCCATAGCTGCACAGGTTTCATGGATGTTTATATTCTTCACTCAGTTGAGGCACGACTATTTCAGTGAGAGGTCAGGGATTGGGCCGAGTGCTTCAAGACTGCCGTTTACAGTAAAACATTTCAATCTCAACACCTAAACAGTAGGACTTGCAAAGCAAAGCTTAGTAGTGTTAAAGAGTTCCACACTGAAGCAAAAAAGTAGGAAAAAGAGGCAACATGACCATTCTGCAATTCAAAAAGGTACTGTACAGTCATGCAACGTCCTAAATAGTTCCTGTTTTCTGAGATGATATTTTCACGCTAATCAAAACTGAGCAAACACAAATCCAGGTTCAAAGAAAAAAAAAGTCCAGTATCACTAACAAGTCACGGTTTTCCACTACATTTGACAGAAGTTAGGGTGTTTGGTTGCACTGCAATACATGACTTGAAGTCACTACACCAGGTTGAGACAAATAAAACAAAGCTTCCTCAAGTAGTCAAGTGATAAGTGCAATCCCACCCCTCTATATCCCCCTTCACACACAGACACTCCATTTTTATAAAACTCTCATACATAAGCAAGTTAGCATCACATTGTTTTCCACTATCAATCAAACCATAGTTATAGTACAGCGGATGCCCCAACAATCAATAGCAAACCTTACTCTAACATATATCCAGTAGTTATGTACAACAGAACTGGTGCAACATTAAACCCATACAAAATTATTAGATATAGAAACTGTAACAATAATAAAATACAGCAGATACTTAATTCATATTGGGAAATATATATTATTTATACTGTGTATTGCTGTCGTTTTGGCATTATAGAGGATCAATAAAAAGGCTGTCATGTATTCCTCTCACAGCTTATTTGACACATCTCCATGTTGGACAGATTATACGTCTATGGATTCTTAAAAAGAAAAATGACACAGGATTGATTCAATAAAAGTTTTTCACCTAAAAAAAAATCTAACAAAAATATGACCACTAATAAGAAGGATGGAAGCAGCAGGTCTTGGTTTTGACCGTGACAGATTTTTGTTCCATTTCCTATACAAGTCTTCAGCAAATGCTGGCATGGCCGTACCATCTGACCGAAAACTGAGGTCAGGAAGAAAAACTGAAACTGCAGATTCTTACAAATTTAAATCTTTTTGGAATCTTTTGCCTCAAAAAGCTTCATACGCTCCTGCACCGTAAGTCCCTCTTTCAGGCTCTGTAGAAGAAGAGAAAAGAAGGTTATTTATTCTTCATAATTGACAAACGCATGTGTGCAGAAAACAAGAGACATGCACACAGACATCACAAAACAGTTGTGTTTGTCAACTTTTTCTGATCTGGACAGCACACTATATTGTAATGTGCGATCTACGAAGGTTCACTCCACACAGAGAGCACACAATGCACTACTAATACATTCAAAACTCACAAACAGACATAGACAACAATTACAGACAAGGTTTTTACAATAAAAGTGTCAGTTTGGCAGTAAATACACAGGTTACATAATTAAATACAATATATATGTAAACTAAAACTCTATATCCTTAAGAGTTCGATTTATAAAGCAACACAAAGACTGGCTTGGTCCAAAAGCAACAACACACAATCCGCCAACATGCCCGTTTAAAGCTCACTACCTAGCACAACTTGATTTTTTGTTTGATGTGTTAAACTTCAGTGTTTGTACCAATTATACAAGTGAGATCATGTTTTCATTTGTGAGCTTTAAAAAGGGGGTTTGTCAGCCTATTAGTTTTCACCGGGCTACAGAGGTTTCCCTTTGCCCCAGTCATTATGCTAAGCTAATCAGCAGGCTGTACATTTACCTGATTTTGAGCAGTATCAAAAAGGTTTTTCAAAAACTGCTAGCTTGCTAATGCTCAAGGTCTGTGATACGGCGGGTTGGTTAAGGGGGAGGGAGGGGAGATCATGCGAGGGTGGTAGGGGCATGCTTTGGGCTACATCATGCTATACCTACAGAACATCTTGGGGCGGGGGTTGGGGGGGGAATCACCCCACAATGGGAGTGTCAGCTATCCCATGAGGCCTGTTCAATGACAGACTGATGGACAAAATAGACAAGATGACAAAATGTACAGGACAAGAGACTTTCAGTAAAAATGTCCTGAGCAACTGTGCAACACAGTGTGTGGTGGAACGATTGACAGTGATGAAGTCTACATGACAACTTCACAATACACAGCAACTCAAGTGGCAGCTTAAAAGTGTGTGGATTTACTCCATGTGTATGTTTGAATTTGGGACAGATGCCTGTAAATAAGAGAGACATTTTTTATTGAACTTGACACTTACCTTTGACCTTAGGCCTCTTGATTGCTTGGCGGCGTTTGATCGTTCCTTTTTCAGGAATTCTGGATTACTTTTTGATTTCATGATATCTAAAAAAAAAAAAAGCACTACAGTTTAGCCAAAATAGTACCTGGGGTTCTCTATACAGGGATAGGAATTAAAACATGCATTTAAGGGTTAATGATGCTGACCTAAAAATGAGCTTCACCTTTATGTCAAATCCAAATATATCATGATAAATTACATGGAGCACAAACAGGGCGATTCTGTCGCTCTTTGATACAGTTAACCATGTCCTGTTTATGCACACCATTTTAAAATATATATTTAAACATTGTTTACATTTCCCTATCTCGTGAAAAACTACTATAATACAGCATGTTCCCCCTGACTGGCTCAATTATTTATCAAGCTTTAGAAATGTTTTGGTAAATCCAATGGGATGTAAAATAAGGTGAAACTTCGTAATTACCGTATCCAGGTGTGACTGTTCCATCGACGTTCCTCTCTCCTAAAGCTTCTGTTGCAATGAGCAGCTTCTCCTTCAGTTTGCTGATGTCGCAGTCAGCCTTTGCTTTCACAATGCTGAGCTCTGTGTAGATGTCTTTGTATTTTTCTGTGGCATACTTCTTGTCCTGTTGTAAAGTTATCAATGCAGCATTACTAAAATACACAAACATGAATATGTTAGCTATCTAAAGATTGGTTTTGCTTACCCTTAAAGCAGACTGCAGTTCATCTTTCAAAGAGTGGATCTCCTGCTTAAGATACTGGATCTCTGACTCCTTAATTCGTAGCAACACCTACAAGATGGGCAGAACGGTCATAAGGCAAAAGTTCCAATCCTTACGGCATGTGTGCATTGTTTGTGTTTAGACATACCTCAAGTTCATACACATCTTTTCCCTGGGTAAGTGGTGATATTGCTGTTTCTCCACTGAAGCAGGAGCGCATCCGAGTGATCTCTGTAGTCAGTCGGTTGTTTAGTTCCTGTTGGAGAGAATAAAGTTTAGTTTAAATCCATGGACAGAATTTGTATAGGTACATGTGCATGTGTGCAATCCAACCTGGTTGTGAGCGTTGAGCTCCTGGTTCTCTCTCTGACACTGCCTGAGGGCCTGCCTCTCGGCCTCCAGGGCCTGGGCCAGGTGAGCGTTCTCCAGACATTTCTGCGAGTACTGCTCCGACAGCACCTCCAGTTCTCTGTGGATCGACTGCAGCTCCTCCCTGGACAGGCACGTCATCACAATATCAACCACAGTTCTCATTTGATGTTCACCAAACAAGTCTAGAATGAGGTGGACCTAATCATAAAAAAAGGGATTTTCCTTAAAAGCTTTTATTTGCTCCAGTTTTCCAGCCGCTGACAAGCTGCCAAATTCTTATAGTTGCCAATCCTGCAACAACATGGGGATTATCTGCAAATCCACCGAAGTAGTACTACTTGTTTAAACCTCAGGGCTCTTAAACCTAAATAGAGATTTACATTTTTTTATATTTAACTATTTAACATGGAATATCTTAATAGTTTTCGTATTCAAAACATACTCGTATTGTAAGCGCAGTTCATCAATGTCAGCGTTCAGTCCGCTCAGTTGGGAACGATGGGTCTTGTTCAGTTCCTCCTTGTGTGCATTCTTCATTGCTTCAATAGCTACATTTAAAAAGGAATCACATTTAATTATTGTACGCTGGTTTTGTTTAAAGTTTAGAAATCACGGGTGAAAAAACGGTTTAATTACCAGCAATTGTGGCAGCAGTCTCCTCAGCCAAAAGTCTCTCTCTCTCTTCCATGAGCTTTGCGATCTCCCTCTGATGCTGCCTGTGGAGGTCATTTATTACCTTGTGGTGTGTGTCTTCCATTGTTGCAAAGCCACGTTCACACGTAGCCTAGAGGAAGAACGGATAAAGAATATGTTATTGCAAAATTACCTTTGCATTTACCAGCTACAGTATAATCTAATGTGTGACTATTCATGAAGTCCAATACCTATTAATCATTCACTAGGCTACATGGTGTCATGCAAAATCAGTGATAGAATCCATGCAAGCTTTAATGGTGTGAAGCCCAGCTATGTAAGAGAGTGAGGCAAAGCTGTGACATTTTAATCCATCATAGACTGCATTTTTGTCATTAATAGACTGCACCTCCTTCTATGATTGAATGTAGGAAATCGTTTGTCTGTTAATGCCCAAATCAAGAAGCAATGTTGGTGGCAATCGAGCCATGTTACACTTTTAATATTCAGGATTTGTACTTAAGAAGAAACAACCTGCAACATATTTCCTTTCTTTATTATGTAAAACTACCAGGGATGCCAAACTTGCATTTCCATGAGTTCTGTACCAACTACAGAGAGCATGAAAGCCTGCAGTTTCAAGTTAGTTTTGCAGGTATTTGGTCATAAAATGATGTGTTGGACATATTGGCAATTCATCCAAATGTTTATGAGACAACGGGATGATTCAGGGCGTCACCACAGTCATTAGGGTTCATCACCTGGGTACCATGGATGGCTCTGGCCAATTTCATACCAATCACAATAAAATGATGATACTCTTGACTGGCTGTAGATCTAAAGTCAAGGTAGCCAAATGGGTGGATAAACTTTACAAACTAACCTTACAAACCCTAGAAACATGCAGCTAGTATGGTCGCAATGTAAGCAAGCTGATGCCATCTATGATGCAAGATTCAGACATTTACAAACAATCTCGAAAGAAGCCAATTCAATCGCTCTGAGAATATTAGTAGATAAATGGACAAAAGCAGTTTGTTATTATGCTATCTTACTTTCAATCTAATACTCTCTCACTTATGTACAACCAAAAAATCACTACAGTATAATGAAAGAGCAAAAACCTTAAGACTCTCAAAGTCTCTCTGGTATTTCTCTCTCAGGCTGGCCACATCTCCTTCTAGGTGCTTATTCTCCAGTTCGTCCTTCATGGTGCTCATCTGAGCCTCAAGCTCCAGGATCCGGTCCTTCAGAACCAGCATGGAGTCCACCTCTGACCTGGTATGTGCATCCTCCCCCTTCCCCTGCTCCTCCTCATCCATTGGCGTAGGGGCCTCATCACAAGGAGGCGAGCGGGAAACCTCAAGACCTTTATCGTGCTGTTGGATACATTGAACGTTTTCCATATACTGGGAATGTAACTTTTCCATCTCCTCTTTGTGGATTTGCTGGAGCTCACAGATCCGCTGTTCAAACCGCTCTTCCAGTTTCCTCACGTGACCCTCGTGCCGCCCCTCCATGGTTTCCATGTCCACCAGCAGGACTTCTAGCTTTTGCTGACTGTCAGCTGTGGTGTCCATGAGGGCCATCTCCGTGGAGGCACGGCCTTTCTCAGCTTGGCTTAGCTCGTGCTTATGCCTCTGTTTTAGCTCTTCAGTGTCCTTCTGGAAACGTTCCTCCAGGAGAGCCAGTTGGTCCTGCTGCTGTGAAAGCTGGTTCACACGTTTGCTGATCTCACTCTTAAGCGTATGGTTCTCCTTCGTGAGAGTGGAAACTGCTTGTGTTAGGTTCAAGCGTTCCTCCTTTAATGATGCTTCATAATTTTCTTGGATTGCGTTGACTTTTCGGGCGTGCTGTTGGACAAGAGCATCCATGTTTTGACCTGTCTGTTTGCACCAGCCCAAGTCTTGTTCATGCATGGCCTGTAACCTGCATGCCACATAAGCTACCTGAGCCTGGATTAGGGCGTCGCGCATACAGACAGAGGTACTTGTTAAACCATGTGATGTTTGGTGGCCCAGAAGACCGTGGATCATTTTAGCCAGTCTAGGATGGTTTCCACCATTTTCTATCTCTTGAGCAAACTTATGGAGGATTTTTGCTTGTCTTTGAAGCTCATTGGCCAAGTTGTCATGTGCATTTTGCAGCGATTCAATAGAATTAATACCACAAGATGGCATTTCTCTAGTCAAACGTCTGTCTACGACTTCCTCAGCCAAGTCTCTAGCCTCTTCCATTTCAATTTGCTCCATGTAGGGCGCTAGTTCAGGGGGGGAAATGTCTGCTAACTTTTGTTCACCAAACTCAAAGTTATTTTTGACTTCTTTTATTACATTTATCAAATCAGGCCTTTTGGAAGCTTCAATAATTGTTTTCAAGGCCATTTCCCTTTGATGCAGGTTATCATGAGCCTCAGTTATCTCCCTTTTCAGTATTTTGAATTTCTCTTCATAGCACATTTTAAGGTTTTGAACAGAGTAGGCTAGCTCAGCTTTAATTAAAGTGTTAAAGATAACTGTGGAATCAACATCTACATCAGCTGAAACACTTTCCTCTTTGGATTTAGCAACATCCGTCTCAGCTTTCTCCAACTCTTTCCAGAATGAACTTTCTAACATCAACTTCCTGGTCAAGACATCAGCATACACTATAGCCAAGCACTCTTTGTCACCTCTTTGAATGTTCTCCAAGTCTTCCCATATCTCGGCAAGAGATTGTAGGAGGTCAGACTTTGATGTCTGTAATAACAAAGCCATTTTATTCAGAACAACCGCCTCAAACGATAACGTTTTGGCAAAGAGATGCAAAGCTTCTTGATCTAGAGTCTCTGGGGTTGTATTCGTGTGGACAACTGGTGATTGCTCCTCAGTCGTTTGTCCTTGTCTGATGAACAGTGATGCATTGAACAAATGGTTCTCTATCTCTGACAATGAGTGCAGCTGTGAACCGGTGGTAACATGAGAGCCATTAAGAATAGTCCTGACTTTCTCTCGACTGCTTTCCACACACAACAGGGCCTTGGCATAATGCTTATTGATAGCACTACTCTGTGTCCCACTTCCATTACTAAACTCCTTATTGGGGTTAGGATTTGTGTCTGTCATCTTTAGATCATTCTTAGACGCGTCTTCTGCTTGGTTGGATTGCTCTCCTACATTTTGTGTGAGGTTTCTGAGTGTATCCTCGGTGGCTAGCAGCTTAGTCTCTAGGGCGTGTATGATAGAAATGAACTTCTCTGGGTCACTACTGTGAGAGAAAGTAATATCGGAGATGTTCCCTTTAGTAAAATCGGTATCTTCCTTAACATCCTCGTTTACATTTTGTGTTGTGTCTGCAAACGCACTGCTCGCATTGATAGTGTCCATGCCCTCGAGACTTATGTATTTCTGGCACTGAATTGTGGAAAAACGTATCCTTGGTCTCTTAGCTTGAGACTCCTTATCATCTTGGGAGTTCTCCGTCTTGGATGAATTGTCATAGGTAAGTAAGAGATCTGTGTTTGCTGCTAAGGAGGCGGATGTTTTAAGCCTTGCCTTCTTGCCCTTGTCTGGGATTTGCTGCCTTTCCATGCGTAGGTCAGCATAGCCCAGCTGCAGGGCATTAAGATGCTGCTCAAGTTCTGCTATGCGATCCTCCGCAACAACTAGCTTGGCCTGCAGGTCCTTTTCAGCACTACAGGGTTCAACTTGATCCAAGAGATTTTGACTCATATGAGAAAGAAGCTCCTCCTTAGCTTGCAACTTCTGTTCAGTTTCCTCCAAGCTGTTGCCAAGTGCGGCCATTTTAATAAGCGCTTCTTTCAAATCCTCTTCCTTGCGTAGCATCAGCCTCTCGTACATTTCCTTCGTCTGCCGGATCTCCTCCTCTTTTTCTCGTAGGAACTGGCTCATTTTCTGAAACTCTTGAGTAGCCCTCTCATAGGAGTGCTCTAGGGTGTAGTAATCAGCTTCTTCTGTTTCGAGGCGATTGCGAAGCTTGTTCACCTCACGGTCTGCTTCTGCTATCTGGTTAAGAAGCTCCTGACAGCGGCAGGTGAGATGGCCTTTCTCTTCTTCTAGCCTGCGCACACTCTCCCTTAGTGACTCCACCATGTCAGTCTTCAGGGCCAGTTCCTCTTGCAACTTCAGCATTTCCTCCCTGCTTTCTTTTGCCCCAGAAGCCTGCCTGCCTCTCAACAAGGCCTCCACCTGCTGCTCAGCCTCGAACACACGGACCTCCATGTCTTTCTGTGCGGTTTCAGCCTCAGCTAATTTTCTACACAGATTCTGTCTTTCCTTCTCATGACTCTCTTGCAGGCTATGCTGATCCTTCCTCAGGCGCTCTTCCTTTAGTGCTTGACCCTCTTCGGTAACATTTATCCTAGCAGTGACCTCTTGCAGCCGCTCCTGGAGCCGTTGAATCTCTCTAACATGGTCTCGTTGCAGGGCCTGCTGGCGCTCCAGGTGCCTGAGGGCCTGGTTTCTCTCTAAGAGGCTGGCTTCTACTTCACGGAGTCTATCTTCACTGTCCTTTAGCTGGGCGCGTAGTGTGGCCTCACCGCGACCATATTCATCTTCTTGTTCCTGTGAACGTTTCTGCTCTAGCTTGAGCTCATTGCGCATTCTGGCAACAGCCTGTTCACTCGCCAAGATTTCGGCCATTGCAGATGCTAGTTTAGTCCGCAGAGCCTGAATACCAGACTCATGGTGGTCTACCGCATCCTGGGCTTCAGAGTAGCTTCTCTTTAGTGTCCGAATCTGCTGCTGAGCAAGATCCTGCTTTTGCTTTTGGGTTTCCAACTCGCCCTGCAAATCTTCATTAAGCGCGTGCAGGCGCTGCCACGGCACTCTTTGCGGTGAAGAGGAAGGGGATGTTGCACTCTTGAAAAAGATTGATGAAACAATTGTATTAATTACATCCTTATTTCACCTACCATATACGGAGAACCACATCTCGGGGGGAACCAGGAAAATAAGTTTTCCTCTCTTGATTTGAAGCTTTCTTTTGAAGCTTTTCCCAAACTTCCACTGTGCTTTTTCAGAGGTGACTTGAAAATGGAAAGGTGCGAATGAAACCCTGCCCCCCCCTTCCAAAAAAAAACAAAAAAAAACCTTGCTGGGTCACTGATATAATGATTTATAAAAAGTAAATAAAAAGCAGACCATCTACTTAACTTTCGCAAAGTTAAGTAGATTTATTCAACAAAAAACGACATTCTGATTCTATGAGAAATAGTAGTGACTTAAAGATGCACAATGTAAAAAAGCAGTTAAAGTATGCAATTCTGAAACACCAATAAGCATGCAGGAATCAAGCTTGGAAAGGGTGCACAGACAAAGAGAGAAAAAGCACAGCGCAAGGCTCCTTGATCAAGTTTCTTACCTCAAGCATATCGGATCAAATCAATTATTTCCCAGGAGATGTGAAACTCCGTAAAAGACAGTTAATGAAAACTCATGCTAAGAACACCACAACCATGCTTATCAGTTTCAGAGGTAAAAGCACCCACACCTGTTAGTACAACATTATATAAGTTACAGTAGCCATACATAATCCATCTGATATATCATGAGCTAGTATACCTTATAACAAAAATATAATCTATACAGGTACAAACTTTTACTGTGCCACGTTTGACTCAGGATCGATTTCTCTTAATAAATGTTGGAATGCTATTTGTACATGTTGTCGATAAACCAATACTGATCCTGCAGTATGGATGGTGAGTGTAGTACCTGCAGCACATAGCCCTGTCTGGCACTGTGTTCCCTCCCAAGTGCATCCTCCAGCTGCTCTTTTAAAACATTGTTTTGCTTCTGCAGTCGGTCCAGCTCCTGCTGCTTCTCTCCCAACTGGGCAAAAAGAAAGAAATAGAAGAAACAATGAATGACAAGATGCTCCAATACCATTAAAGGTGGGGTAGGTAAGTTTGAGAAACCGGCTCGAGATACACTTTTTGTTATATTCCATGGAATGCTCTTAACATCCCGATAGCAATGAATATCTGAAGTGCTCAAAATCCATAAAAGAATGTCATCTGTGGAAGCCGTGGCGCTGTAAAAAGCACGACCAATCATCTGAGCCGGCCCGGCTAAAGTAACTGGATGGCCTACCTGCCTGTCAGCCTTCCATCTGTGCACAAACTTATCTCGTGCCCTCATTGGTCATGTGCGCGTTCGTGTGTTTGAGGAGGGGCTCTGTGAGGAAGTGGCAGATTTGTTCCGGCTGTGTATTTTCAAATTCTAGCGCACTCGAGCTGGTTTCTCCAAAATTACCTACCCCACCTTTAAGATGTAAATATGACCATAGTGAAGAAACGCACCTCTTTGTCTAGCAGCGCAGCAAGCTCATCAGCCGGCAATCTGTCAGAGTTACTAGAGTTTCCTGAAGCTGTGTTGATGGCAACTTGCTTCTCTTCTCTTAACGGCGTCGTCTCCACCTGATGCCACCGATGCTCGATCTCTTGATGGACATCCGGGTTTTTATTTTTCTTCTTATCTTCACTAGCAGGATGCATCGCAGCTGGGTGGTCTACCTCCATCTTTCCTTGCTCATGGCAGTCAGGTATCGATGGCGGTACTGGTGATGTCGTGTTAAGCGTGGAAGTCATAGTGACGGTAACAGTATTTGGCATGTGCGGGGCACTGGTTGTGCCATGTGGGAGGACGCCCCTCCTAACGCTCTCCTTTTCTGCTTCTGGGGTCATAGAAGGTGGGTGAGCACCTGACAGAGAGGAGGTTTGGAGGGAGGAGGTAGAGATAGGAGAGGACGCTAATGAGGAAGGCGTAGAGGAGGTAGAGCAAAATGAGGACGTTGTAGAGAAAGATGACGTGAGGTCCACTGTGTCCGCTCGCTCCTTTGCTCGCTTTTCTGTCTGCTCCATTTTAAACTCCGACCAGTCAAAAGTCTTGGAGCGACCTTCTCGTCTGCGCTCACGGACTCGGCTTTTACGTTGCTCGGAGAGAGGGCCAGAGGCGTTGCTTCCAGATGTCTGTGTGTGGACGAAGGACTTTGGGGCTTCAGGACTTGTGCTCAGCTCAGGTGAGCCCTGTGGACACGGCTCTAACATCACGTTGGCCTTCTCTTCGGGGAGGGATCTGCATGAACAAAGGCACAATAAAAGGAAACATATATGTAAGAGGATGTTACCAGAAAAAGATGAGGAATGTTTACACATATATCAGCTCAAGCTCCAATACACTTATATAAAGCTTTGCAGGACAGACAAAAATGTATATATTCGTTGCAGAGCAGCATCCTTAAATTGTGCTTTAAAAGCATGGTAATCAGTCAAATGCCTCTAAGTCAAACCATTAACAACAAAATGCTTATATGGCACTCTGCGACAGACTGAAAGCAGCTTCGGTTTTAACAGTCGTGATCTGGGGTAAGCCTGATGGCAGACGTCGCCTTTAGCTGCTATGCTAATGCTATTTGTATACAGTAGTGGCTTAATGTTAAGAATGTGTTGATGGGCGAAGTGACCTGACGGAATAATCTATTTTTGCCACGTTGTGTGTGGAGGTGTCAGGGAGGTATGAGTAAGGGGGAAATGAGAAGTGACAGGGCTCAAGAATGAGAAAGAGGTGTCTCTGAGGCGTCTTTGCAAAAATACCAAAAGTGACACACATTCTCCGCTTGGAGAGAGTTGCCTAAGATACACTGGCAGAATGTTTAAATCTGTGAAAGCGGGTCATAGGGTGTATTCAGTGTCTTGTGATGAGCCGTCTGAAAAGCAATACATGGCTTTTTAAAGCACAAAAATAAATGCTTAGGTAGACACAAAAATATCCTCAGGAGAACAGCTTTTGAGCAATTACAGGAGAACAATAGACCCTCCTCTCCCTATCCACTAAAGGCCTTTTCTATCTCCTCTACTGTATCATGTTGTGGTTTTGTGATAATCTTCCAAAGATACCGAGTGGACCGTCACACTACAAGGATCATCAAACGCTCTGCTGTTGATCAACAGAAGGTCGGGTAGGTTATTCTCGTATGTTGATGTGATTGAAGTGTGTGTCTCTACAGTGGCACGACTGACAAGGAGACGTTACTCAACAATCACATGACATAGGGCGGGACGACAAACACGCTGGGACTGACATTGCTGTGCAATTACATCACTGTTCGAGGAGGGGGAGATATTCAACACACAAGCACTCCAACCTGGGCTTCAGAACGGACAGTTTCAGAGAGATGTTTTTCCTGGAAGCAGGTTGGAAATACCGGTTGAAGGGGGGGAGGAGAGAGAAGGGAAAGAGAGGGTGAGGAGGAGAGAGGGATTTAAATCAAATGAGTGAGAAAAAGCAGTAGTTTTATCTCCCAGTGGTTTAAGTGTTAATCCTCTTTGGGTATTACCGAGTGACATCAGGGGCAATAGTGGGTCGCACATTCGTCATGATGGCCTGAATCCAGTTGCGTCGGATTCCAGAGGTCATGGCCGACAGGGTGCACGCTCCCTCCTTACACTGAAAACAGAAAGGCATTTCATTTACATGAGTGATAGGGATGTGACAACACGGCGATTAAAATACCTTTGAAACGAAGCCCTTGTTTTTGCACAAGCCTCAAATAGAAGAATTGTGGCGTTGCCTAGACGATGTAAGGCTTTTTGTGTTTCAGGGGATAGACTCATTTGTTGCTACTGGTGGGTAGACACATTATAATTACTGCATTAGATGACGTTCAGTAGCTTCTTACGAAGGATGGTTTTTTAAAAGCAGCTCTCATGCAGAACACTTCCTACTCTAAGGAATACATCTAAACCTCTACGTTCTTGGTTCTCCTGCTCATAGCTCAGTTCTTTTTAACAGTATTTATGGAAAGGAAAACTGCAGAAGAGAACACTGGCCTCACTTCTCCTTTACTCATTGTTGTGCTGTTAGTCTACACTGAGCTCATGTTTATAAAGCTTAAAGCAGAACATCAAACTGACAGAAAGCTAACAAAAGCATGTTTTTCTAATCACTACACCATCTAGACTAGCGACACAAGTAAAACGGAGCGTTATGTTAGATTCTGTCATGTATGTTTGCCGCTCCCTTTCTTCACAAAGTAATTGTAACAAATAGAGTTTTGAAAGTCCGAGAGAGGCCCACATATTGCACTAAAGACACAGTGCACCCTACCCTGCTGTAGCTTCGTCATAAATTAAGGACACTTCTGGGCAGTTTAGGACGTGTGGCAAACTGCTTTATACAAAACTGCTGCTTATCTATTACAGTGACTGACATTGTAATCATTTATAGGCAACCTTTAGTTTTGGGGTTTTCTAATAATACCATCTCATGTTAATAGTCTCTAGAATAAAAAAAAAGCTGAGGCAAATAAAACACTGTTACATACAGTAAACAGTCAAATGAAAGCAAAGGATATCCACATTTAGAAAATGGATGAGGAAATATTCATTCAAACTGAGGAATCCTTTGCCTAATGGCTTTAGTTTTTCAGCATGACTTTGTATGTAATACATGTACAGGACCTCTAGTGGAAGTTAAGTGATTTCTACAAAATTAAAGTATATTCATTAAAGCTTCTAAGGACACAATAATGGGGTTTGAGAAACAGGGTACTTTATTTCACTGGTTTAACTGTAATGACAGAACAACAGCCTCTTCCAGTCTGACCGCCCAGCCGAGGCAGTGGACATAAATACTGAGGTTATTCATTTCTCGTCATCAAACCCATGTTGTTCTCAGCCAAAGAGACAACGATCCCTTCCACTTTTCTATTTCGGAATTCCCCCAGAGAAAAATAGCTGGGGAAGCTGCTTCAAGCAAAAGTAAACAAAAGAAGTGACCTTGCAGCTCTCTGTATCTCTATCTGATGCAGTTTGAATCTATATGTAGCAGGAACAAAACCCACACTGACATCAAATGGATAACGATTCAACTGCATTGCAACTATATGCGTCTGGTTAGTATTTTGCCAGCAACAAGTGCTAAAAATGTTTAATGGCATGGTGAAAGGATTATATGACGAAAGTGTTCTGTCCTAGGATTCACAGCAGCATCCTCAGAACTGCACAACAGTTGTGCAATTACACTTCAGAGTGAAATGACCAAACTGTTTTTAAAGCGTGAGTGTTGTTGAATAAATGTGGACAAGGAGGCGGTTCCGCAGCCGGAGGTCGAGCACAACCAGACTAAAGAACAGTTTTTTTAAACCAGGCTGTCAGGAGGCTGAACTCTCCCCCCCACCCCTCCCCTGCCCCCACTGGACTATAACTCCCCAAACACACACACACACTCAAATCCAGCACAAGACACTTTTTTTACGCCGCTACGGACAATGTGCAGCAAATGCACATTTTATGGACAATCTTGCACCAAAGATATTGATATTGAAGTGACTGTTATTTGTATTTGTATATATTGTGGGGTTTTTTTATCTTAATGTGTGCATATCAGTAAATATGTCTGTTGATTGTGTATATAGGATATACATATTTTATACATATCTGTATCATTTTACATTCGGGATTGTTGGAAACGTCATTTCGATCTCTCTGTCTGTAAACACAAACTGAGTAGGATTGACATTAAAGTTGACTTTGACTTTTGACTTGAATGCAAGAGCAAGGTAAAAATATTGTGAAGGATGTGGACTTAGAGAGTGATGCGGGGCTGCAGCAGATTTAGACCACAATGATGTCAGCCTCTCGCAGAGATGACAAGTCAAGTGGCATCCGTCAAGCAAGACAAATAATCGTTTCGGAAAGACCAAACATGATACCTAGATATGCCTCACAGCTGTTAATAGACTGGCTGGAGACAGCGGAGCTCATGTTTGCAGCACAATGAGTTTCATCATTGCTGGTGATTAATGTCCCGGCACAAGATGACGTGAAGAATCAAAACTCACCAGGATTTGGAAGCCGTAGTTCCTCTGGACCGGGAACTCTTTGACATCATAACAAGTGGAGAGGTCGATCTCACCATCCATTAATGAAGCCTAGGGAAAAAAGACAAATTACAACAAAAAGCCTTTTTATTTGCATGTTTATTCAAAATAAAAGCACACAGTCTCTGGAAAATGTGTTTTACCTCCTCGGCTATTGAGTCCTTGTAGTATCGCAAATTCTGATCAGTCAGGACAAACCAGTGTTTCTTCCACTAAAAGGGAAAAGACAACATAAACTGGATGAGTATATGGTTCATCCAGTAGAAGCCAATGTAATTCAATCCCTCAAATAAAAGTAAAATACCATCCCATCTTCGTACAGCTTTGTCATCCATCCTTTTTTGAAGTTCAGCAGATCTGGCTGCAATGAAGACAGAATAGAGTGATGTGATATTATGTGATGCTACTACATGAACTCATTGAAAGTAAAAGGAAATTCAGCTACCACTTAGACGCCATCTTTGATTAAATATCAACCACATTGATACAAAAAGGATTGAAATAAAGTATATTTTGCTTAAGCATTTTTTTTTGTCACTATATTTAAAGTCCTTACTAAGAGCTTTTATCACTGATGCAACTAGAATACATAAACGACATCTCCATATGCACCACTGCAATTAAATGCATTTGTTTACATATAGGTCACCACCTCGGCCTAAAGACGAAAAAGTGCAGATACGTGGCTCCAGCTAAAAAGACCGGCTGGCGGGAGCTGGACTTTCCCTGTGAAACACAAACTGCTGCACATTGAAACCAAGCTCAAGTCTGTTTATAGACTCTAAAGTCAAACCACTGGTCCAAAAGCCTGGCCTCTGCTCACTCAACAGTACCTTGTTTTTGCTGAGCTTCATCAGGTGTGGAGTCACGGCCTGGCAGAGAGTCATTCTGATGGCTAACTGCCTTCACTGCATATGTTGACAATCTGTGTCTTTCCTTCTGTCCCGGGGACATACACACGACTGAGGCTGCCTCTGTGTCGGCTATTTATAATTATCAGTAGCGTGTGCGGCCGTGGTGTGTACACGAATGTCTGTGTGTTTGAGTGGGCGGGGGTTCGGGCAGCTGCAGTTCGACCACACACTGACTGGATCACCCCTGCAGCACTGAGCAGACCTAGGATCAGTCGCAGTGTGTCAGACTGTTGGAGTCAGACGTCAAGGAAGATACCAGAGCAACCTTAGGCAACTTTAGGGCTTCTTTAGTCTCACTTGGGAAGACTTTGCTAATATAATATTATTATATGCGGACATGGACGATGTTTACGGATATGGATACTTCAAGTTTCAAGTAACTGCACGGATCATATCAATAAAATTAAGCAGTGCAGACGCAGAGAAGACAACCAAAGAAAGCTTAGTGTAATGGGTTCAATCTTTGCTGCAGCACTTCTGATTGGGAGTTTCCATTGCTGGGAAGGTATCTGTGCATCCCAATCTTTAATCACAAAGCACTTTAAGGGGACCCTGACATGATTTCGTAGTCCCCTTGTTGACATTTGAGCTGTGTGATCAGTACTTACAGTCATGGAGGACTCGGTGACTCTGCGGTCCAGAGACTTGGCTCTTCTTAAGTTAGCAAAAGTGGAGCTGGACACATCAGGGACTGAACGGTCCTTTCCTGCATCCAGGGACAGGTCCTTTAAAGATAAAATGTTTTTTTTAAAATTATAAATTAGAAGTATTCCTTAAACTGAGGAGATTTGTAACATATGCCATTCACCAAATGATTTTAAATGTGTTTAGAAAAGAGAAATGCATACATGTTTACTCGCCAGATAGCGCCTCTCGCTGCGGCCTTCTCTCTGGATTAGCGTGGGGTTAGCCGAGGGATCATTGGAGCCGCTTGTGTCCATGTGCTCTTCAGACTGACCTTCCTCGAATCGGCCAATGACTTGAGAACGTCTAAGAAACACAAAAGGACCATTTTGTTACAAAGACTTACTCAAAAACACAACAGTAAACAAAATCTTACTCAACATAAAAGTATTGTCGGGCGATAAGTGAAATATCATTACATAGTGCAGCATAAAAAAATAACAGTTCGTAAAAACCACAGCCAAATGGTGGCAGAATCAGCATAAGATCAAGAACATAAGCATGATTAAAAAAGTACATTTGAGTCAAAAACAATCTCCGTAATTGATCATTTTTTGTTAATTGTGCAGAATGAAATGCAGCTATTACTGCCCAACAGGTAGATACAACACGTAGGAAGTTTGGACATCATTTTAGACTCAAAGTCCCTTTCATATATTACAATGTGCAAGGTAGAGATAACATCCCAAATGAGAACAATCCAGAAATACATAAATGAATAAAGATTAGGTGTTATATGATGAGAGATTAAAAAGGGAAAATGACTAGGATGGTGGATTAAACAAATTGCAGAAGTAGAAGCAGTGGCCACAAAGTCGGTGTTACCTTAAGACTCTGCACGCGTTATTATGTGTGTTGAGCGTGTGTGTGTGCACCAGAAAGATACAGATCAGACTGTATGTAAACCCGCAGTAGCAACCACCAGTATGCTTGTGTACCGTATACATAAATCATATATATGAAACAGTGTGTGTGTGCTCCCAGGCAGTGCAGAGATGAAATGATAGAAAGCAGGAATCAGCGGTGACCAGCAGGGAACAGCTGTGGGACAGGGGTGGAGGGGTTGGTTGAGCATTTGCTCTGAGAAGCTCAGTTCAGCAGCCTCCTGGAAAAGATTGAAACGACAAAAGAAACTAGGAAAGTAGCAAGAGCAGAAGGTAAATAAGATCAATAGAAAAGAAAGTAAAACATGCATATGCATCCCTAAATCATTAATGGCAAACCACTGTTAAGCTAGTTGAAGCAGAAATAGCAAAAGATTGAAACGCTGAATGCATGAGATTCAGATTATAAATTAAATGCCATCTAGATGTTTTAAAGGTCAGCTGTTATGCCAAATCCACATTTTCATGTCTTGTATACATCAACATGTGTCCCCTCTGTGGAAAGAGATTCTGAAAGTTTCAGGAAAAAAGATATGCTCACTTTTTGTCCTGATCCATTTATATAAAAACCTGTCTGAAAATGAGCTGATCAGATTTTGACCACTTTATGATGTCATAAGTTTTTTTTTTTTTTTTTAACCATTAGCCAATCACCAACCAAGGTAACCCCAGCCCACCTTATCACCTGAATCTCCTCCTAGAGCACCATTGTGTTCTTTTTAACCAAATATCTCTCAGAGGGGCGTGGCTCCTTATTTTCATCTAAAGCACATGTGTCAAACTCAAGGCCCGGGGGCCAAATCAGGCCCGTGGTGGATTTAATTTCGGCCCGCAGGATAATTTCTAATTACTATTGGATCTGGCCCGCCGGTATATTGCACGCACACCTTCACTCAATCCTGAGGGTCTCCTCAGCTCAGAGCCTGAGCCCAAACATTGATGAACTTGCACCCGAGATCAGATGCCAAGTATCTGGTCTCAACTAGCATCACAGAGCAGCAACCTGAGTTTAATGGATGTTTACTTTTGCACTTTTTTTCTTGAGACAACAGGGCATGTTTATTTTTTTCTTTGAGGGAAATTTTTTTTTTTGAAGCTGTTGTTGGCCTGTGGAAAAATGTAATCATAAAAAATGACTCTGCAGATAGAGTCATAAGAAATGAATGCAACTGATTATTTAATGTTGTTTTTATAGGCAATAATTTAAGCTTTGTTAGTTCCAGGTTTAATATGTGCAATTATTTTGGCCCACTGTGTATTTGAGTTTGACACCCCTGATCTAAAGTAAGTAAGAGAATCAGCACTTTTGAAACAGGGCTGAAACAGAGGGGATTATGGGTAATGCTGCAATGATCTGTTTGGTGTTTCAGCCAAACACTTCAGAGACATGTTTTGTATATATCAGAGACCTATAATATATTGATGAAATACAGAATAATAGGAGACCTTTAAGGCAACCAGTGGCTCATTAATGATTACTAATCACGGTTCGCTGCCATTTTTATCACAAATGAATCTGCATATATGTTTTCCATGCTAAATGCAACTTATTGATTGTGCAGAGCATGACACTGATCCCTCTTACCTGCGCTCCTGCCCAAACAGCCGAGCCACCTCCTCTCTGCCGGGACTCCGTGTCCGTGCCCTCAGCTCTTGGCGCTTTTTCTCTGAGCGGAAAGCTTCACGGTAGCTCATTCTGCGAGCTCGAGGCACATCGGACAGCGCAGTGTACTCCCTGCCAGGCCGCCCCACTCTGCCTCCTCCACCACCCACACTCCCGGTGCTGCCTCCACCACCACAGCGTCCCTCCCAGGTGGGCGTACTCCCGCTGGGCTCGGAGTCCAGCGAGCTCTGGGAGGAGCTGATGGTGGAGTAGCTGGGGGAAACAAGCGCACCTGGAGAAGGGAGAGGATCTTGGGAGGGAGGATAAGGGGATGTTAGGGAGTCTGACTCTGAGATGTACCTGGGACTGAGAGCTCCTAAAGAGGAGGACGAGGCTGAAGAGGACAGCGGCAGGTGCTGGGGCGTCTGCACAGACTGTGGGGAGAGGGCAAACTGAGGGGAGGGCTCCGACTTGGTCTTCTCCAGGGAGAAGTAACCGCTCTCCACTCGTACCTTGCGTCCAGTGCTCACGGATCCGGCATCTGAAGTAAAGACACAGTTCAACTGATATGGATCACCCAGAGCAGAAATATGGTGTCAAAAATGTGTTCATGCTTTAACATATATCTGTTGTATACTGCAAAAGAGTAAGGCATGTCACTTTTTTCCCGAAACAATAAAGATCGAAAGAAAAGGCTGATGGTCAAGTTTTCCCTCTGACCTTTTGTGTCTTTAATTAATCTACATTTGTTTGGTGTAAATTGCCAAGTGTTGGAGATAAATACTACAGAGATGTCTGCTTTTTCTCTAATATTATGGAACAAGATGGCACTTTTTGTGGTGCTCAGAGCTCCTTAAAAATACATTTGAAAAACTCAAAAGCAAAGTCTCTCTTCAGCAATCCTGACCAGCTATAGCATACTCCACGGACCTTGCGTCGAGTTGTTTTATGTACAATACCTACATGAAACAGCTCACAACAAGGTCTGTGGATATGTTTTGCTTAATAAGGTTATGTTTTTTTGAAAAACAATTGATGTAAAGTTTAAAAAAAGGTTATTTAGGCGATGATTTTGGGTTGAACTGTCCCTTAAAGCCCAGGTCTGCAGCTTTCACATCATGCTGAGCTGGTAACTAAAAGAGATACAGTATGTGCCAATGTCTTTATGTTAGTCGTGACCAGCACATTTTCAAACCTCCTTTTCGTTGACCTATTTTTCCATTATGTAAGTGAAACTATAACTGAAGCATAGGTGCAGGATGTTGAGGAATTTGTCATCGTTGCCCTCACCGTCCTGAGTAGTGACACTGGACTCCGGTTGGCTCTGGCCCAGCTGGCTGAGGCAGGAGGCGCTGCGGCTGCAGGGGATGGAGGCGCGGCTCCAGCGGCTCTCCTCCTGCCACAGAGTGGTGCGGCTCATCGGGACCCTCTCAGCGCCAGCGATGCTGCTGGGCAGGCAGGGGATGCTGCCCCCCCCGCTGCTCGTTACCGTCACCTTGGCAGGGCCGGGCTCCTGGGTGAGGGTTTGGGAGGGGAGGAGGGGGAGGGAAGAGGAAATTACATGATGGGAGGCAAGGTTACAGATAGACTACGGAAAAGGAATACGAGGAAGGAAAAGGATTGAAGAGAAATTAAACACTGGAAAGTAAATGTGAAAACTCAAAGAAAATATATTTTCTTTAAATCAAGGCTTAATTTAAAGAAAATATTTGGACATCAGCTCAATTTAATGCCTCATCTGAAGTGCACTAGGGTCCAATATTGAGCCAATTCAGAGACTACTGTATCATTAAAGCAGTTAATGTTGTTATAAGTAATCTGCAAAGCCCAGTTATCTCCTATCCCCACACTTTTTCCATTTATTTCTCTTGTTTTAACCAACACAAAGTGTCATTACAATACAAATGTAATTATAGGTAACAATAAAAAATGCTCTGGAGCGAGAAGGAAGATATGTGGAGAGAAAAAGTGATTGACAGCTTAACAAAGAAAATGGATTAATTCTGGCAAACGCATCAGTATGATTGGAGAATTTCTGTATATGCAGATTTGATTTAATAAGATTTCATTGCCTCAATCATTGTTAGTTTCAAAGCTTGATTTCACCAGTACAAAAAAGAGGCCCTTTTTGGAATCAGAATCAACAACAGGAGAAAGCAAGATTTCCAAAGAAAAAGCGGCCCTCAAACATTTGCTTATCATTCAGCCTACTTAAAATCACCATAAACATGCCGTTGTAACGAGAATCACCCGTTCAGTATTGGCGAGAGAATCCGAAAAAAGCATTTCCTTCACGTGGATTGATCGTGATTATAAAAGTAAAAATGTATTCAGGGATTCAAAAGAATGAAGTTACAATGTTCGGCCGAGCTGAACTCACTGGGTGTCCATTCGTGTCTTCAGTGGAAAAACACTGGCTTGCATTTCTTCCACCCTGCCAATCACAAAAGCCCTTTATGTTAATGCTACGTCCTGCTGATTTATTATCAATCCAAGAACAGCCAACAATACGTCTCGATGATTTTATAGTTTTTGTATTATTTATTGTGGTTTAGGGCCAAACTCATACATATTTATGACATAAAAACACATGTGTTTCTTGAGAGCAAACACAAGAAAGTAAAAACTCCTTTCAGTTACAATGGTATGTTTCCCATCATGGAATTTTTTTGCAAGGTCAGGTGCTTCAATTTAGGGGCACGACCCAGTAGGTAAACATTTCCTTTGCTAGTATTTACACCTAGCATTTGTCTCTAGTAACTTCAGTGGGACGAAAGCTCTTATGCAGACATTTGAGCCTTAAGTGAACTGTGGGTATTTATCCGTGACACGCTATATCACATTTCCACCCCCAAACAACCCCTGAGACGATGATAGAAACTGAAAAAGACAAGCAGTAATGGAATAATCACACTAGCAGCCCTAATTGTGTCACTTGGCCTTGACTGCTTGAGTGTTATTTCACACACTTTCAAAAAAGATAGAATATTTGTTTAAGAGCGTACAAGGTATTGTTTTTTGAAGCTCATATCAGACGTTAATGGAGCTTGAATGCGATCCTAGTGTAGACAGGGTATATTCATTTAAACAGAAAAAGTATTTTGGATGCCACATGGGACTTAAGGTCATCCCTGTGTCACTTCGTCCCGCTGCAAATGAGCCCGTCAGTGTCCCGGCAAGGTCACTGTCGGATTCAGGGCGCCGTCATTAGAGAAGCCAGACAATGAACTTGAGAGAGAACTTTGTGTGCACCCACCACACATTTGGCCTTGCATCAGAAAGGAGGAAGGGAAGGGGGGAGAGCTGTATCCCACGGTAGGTGGTCTGAAACTCCTATATTTCATCTCGCTATTAAAACTGTTTTCATAGCAATGGAGCTTTACCCTTGTATTTTATCTCTGTCTAACATGGAGAAATCTGACTGAAGTTTGAGTTGTGATTTCATAGAAAATGCTGAACTTTGTATTATTTACTTATTTATTTATTTATAGAATCCTTCTAGACACATTGTTCTTCGAGGGTAGCCGTCATTCAAGGTCCCTGCGCAGTGTGGTCAATAACGAACAACACTACAGCAGATTCAAGTCCTAATGTCTAGATTTACAGACACACAGACTTTGACATGAATTCTCAGTACGTGTGGCTGTCGATGTGTAATCAGAACGTTTATAGGATCCTCAATGAACATTTTTTGCTGATTTGAGGATTTTTCTAACAATTCACAGCATTGTAATATTTGAAACAGGAGGGAAACAAGATCATCGGAATGTACTTCTATAAAAGGTATGACAACAGAAATAGCTTTTCTTCAGGTGAAGTGATCCAACAATATTTTCACAATTTACAGGTGATGTAAAATAAAGAAAGGGCTTTAGACTGTGTTGGTTTAGGCTTTTTGTACAGACCTCAACTTGGAAGTCTTGAATCTGACTAATAATGTCAAATGAAAATAAGAGAACTGAGGAGGTGGGACTCGGGGGGTCTTGCAGATAAAAGAAAAGCTGCTGGACACAACTTTGTAACAGCACGGAGCGCAAGGGAGAACTGAGAGGAGAGCGGATCATGGTCAAATTGCTGAATGTTATTTTAGCAGGCAGCTGTCATCCTCATCCTTGGATGTCTGCTCAGGAATATTTTGATAGCTCAACAATGTTTGCTGCCTTCTTACCAGGTGGCTCTATAAATTAAAAGAACGTCACCTGTTCTGCATCTTTATAACAGAGATACATTGTTAAAGAACATAAATGCTGGTGTAACTGGCAGTATGTGTACCACTGTGCTATGAACACAGTGGTACAAATTAATTTGAAAGAGTATGTGGCACGCAGTGAGACGGCCACATCACGGGACTCAAGAATGCAAATATGCAAAGCAAAAACTGTTCATCATGTTGCCGGCAGAAAAACAATACATCTCTCTATCTCTGGAGGGAAAACAGCTGGTGTAGACTTGAGTGGAATGAGGAGCCTCCATGCTGCATATTTCCCAGGCACATGTTGTCCTTAAATATGTTCTTTCTTAGCTGTAGCAATGGCACAATCACTCTATGTGGATGATTTATAATGCTTACTTTAGCTCAGTGCTGATGTATGGGGGTAGCCACCTTTAAAGTGTGAACAAGAAAATACTGGGAGCCCGAATGTTGTCTTTTATTTAGAAATACTTTTTGTCTCAAACCCTTAGACCTAGTTTTTCAGTGACGCTACCTGAGTGTGAGCAAGATAAGTCACTTTGCCCTGGAGTGTGTAAGTAGGTGCATTACCTGGTGACAGGGTGGATCCACTTTGCGTTTCTTCTTCTGGTTCTGCTTGTTGGTCCGGGGGTAAACAGTCAGAGCTTCCTGCCACCTACGAATAGTGAAACAGTCAAGTATTGTTCCTGTGACAATGAATGCAGACTATACATAACCTGCACCTGTTCTCGATCAAAATGTGACACGGAAAAGTTCTCTGCAGGAAAATGAAACCATTATAAAAGCAAAAACAAGCATTTGTACAAGCTAATACTGAAATAGGAAAATATAAAACTACACTTCTACTTCTTAAACAAACACTGAGCTAAATGCAGGAAATAAAACATGTAGTCACTTGTAATCCTCTAGGTGGCAACACAACTCATCTTAAAGCTTGGTTACTCTACATCTGATTTGCCTTTATAATTTACGTCTGTTTTTTGGCACCGTTTGTGTGCTCTTTACTGAAAAGGCAATTCATGAGGAAACTATTATATTATTAGCTGGGGTGGATTTAGTCAAGCATTGTCTTTTAAAGCATAAATACATTATTTACTGCACAAATAATACTCCCACACTCCGAGATGCTCAATCCCCCTTCCACACAATGCGTATCCTCAGTAAAAAATCCTTTGAATAAATAACCCGGGAGCAGTCCGCTGAATGTTTAGCATACTCAATTTAACAAAACAAAGAATGAAGGATAACATATAATGAAAAAAACGAAATGTTCCTTATCTGCAATACAGAAAACCCTGGCTTTTGAATGATTAGAATGACTTTGGTACGCAACAATCATGCATTATCAAATATCTTCGGCTGCACCCACTTTGTAAAGTGTGTCACACTGTGAATACAAACATGTGACTCTGTATGAGTAACAATGCAGCCTTGTTTTTATACTGTAATGTAATCAATCAAATGTAAGGAGATTGAAAACAATACAAATATTTTTTAAATCCAGCTTGTTACATCACTATCAGTGAACAGCAGCCTTGGCAAGGGTTAATATGATAGCTCGGAATGAACACATGGGAGCCAGATGATAGCGGGTGGGAGGTGTGCAGAGATGGAGCAGGTAGCATAACGGAGAGTAGGTGTTGTGAGTCACAGTTCCCTCAGAATAGCCATATAATGTACGCTACATCCAGGGAGGGAGCGTACAGTGCAGAAACACACAGGAAAAGCAGAAGATAGCAAGCCAAATAAACCGAAGCTCGTGTGTTGGGCTCTGAGTCCAGGCATATTGGGGGGGTGGGGGGGGAGGTTTGTGGACACAGGGAGAGGGAACAGTTCAAGAATGTGCACTGTCACTGCAGTGTGGATTACTAGGCTCTGAAACGCACAGTGCAACAGAGACAGCAGGGGGCAGAGCAGCTTGGCAGCAAAGGCAGCTGCGCACAAATACTCTCCCTTTCCCAAGTCTCTGTCATCCCTGACTACTAAAACAAAATACAGAGCAACAAAAACCGTGCTGGGGCAGTTATAATGCCTTTTAGAAAAATACAGCTGATTATCAATTTGTTCCTAAACACAGGTACAAGTATAAATAATACAGTCTAAAAACACTCCAATACAGGTAAAAGGCCCAAATGTTACTTAAGTGAAATTACAGAAGTAAATAAGCTAAATGTACTTTTAAGTATCAGAACTAAAAGTCATGTGATGCAGAAAGGATCTTTCCACAGTGGTACATTGTTCAAGAGTACTATATTATTTAGTTTTGATCAAATTCAGAGAAGCTGTATGGCATTACCCAATCAAAACACAGTATTTCTATAGCAAATTGTACAAGTCTATGCAACAGCAAAACGTTAAAAAACTATGTTAACAATATTATGTAATGTCAAATAAATGAAGGATATCATGAACAATATGAACATGTAATGATAATACAAACAAGAGTAATGTAATGTACCTATGATTTTGTGTATACTGTGTTCTTTAGTAGTACAGTACTGAATAACATCAGCATAGCATGTACAATGTAACTAGTGACTATTAGTGTTAATAAATGTAGTGGAGTAAGAAGTGGGATATTTGACGTGGAAGTGTAAAGTAGCAGTACATTCAAGTACAAAGTTTGACAAAATAGTCATTAATTCCAGTACTTGAGTAAATGTACTTAGTAATGGGGGGCCATATTATGCTTTTGGGGGTTTTCCCTTTCCTGTTTATTTAGGTTTGTGTGCATGTAAATGGTTCGCAAAGGCTAAAATCCCAAAGTTCAGACAGAGGGTGAAAAGAAGTGCTGCAGCACAGGCAGTTTGAGAAGACCTTTTTGAAGATTAAAGTCACAGTCACAGTAGTGAAACAAAATACAAATATGAGGCTGAAAATGAGCAGAATATGTCCTCTTTAACCGATCCAAGTCCTGGTTATTATGCCTTACCCGTTGATAATTTCTTTGCACTCAGCGCGTATAAAGTGCTCTTTCTCCGGGGTCAGGATGCACAGCGAGTTCTTCTGCCCCGTCCTGGACTCTCCGTCGATGACGTCGGAGCACTGGTTCATATTGATCGTCCCCTGTGGCAGGGTGCTGGGCTGCATTACACAAGAGGGACACACAGAGAAAGTGTTAAGTGGGGAAGTGAACAGACGTGCCCACGTATCCCTCCACATGGTCTATTCACACAACCCACCCCAGCATCAATTTTCCTGCCAAGCTTGGCACACCACGAGCTGATATAATCACAGTATGTGCACATCGAATGTTCCTGTTAGCGCTCGTTGTGATATTTCTGTTTCTTGCGTTGTGTATTTCAGCACTTTAAAAAGGACACTAATTACATAATGGAATCACATATGCAGCTCTTTACTTTACAAGCTCCATTTGTAAAAGAAAGTGACAAATAGGCAGATTTTAGACGGGGAAAATAGGTTGTTGTTTACAACTCTTATGAACGTGGCATTGCATTATAGTAGTTGTGTAATAGTCACTACACAATCTGGGATAAGTGCATAACAGCCATGCACTTGTAGTAGCGTTTAAAGAATGGTTGTTTTAGAACAAGCTGCATACAAAAACAGCATTAAATCACACTAATTTGCATTATTTAGAACATTAAATAGACCATTTTACTTCACATTGACCTTACAGTGTTGGTAATTCCCAAATCTTCACAGCGCTGTATATTGCGGCGCTTTAAAGAGCCCGAAAGGATCTGTGAACAGGACTGTCTGTTCCATTTTCAAAACCGTGCAGGTTCCTGGGTTCACCGAGAGGTATGAGATTAATCTGTCTGATGCTTAGCTGTGAGGTGTAAACCCGACTATGTACATGGATACCATTCGACCGCCATAAATAACATGACCACAGGACTTCCACAATAATACTACTTTGTTTAAAAAGGTTTTCACATGCAAGTTTATATAAGCACACAGTGGCTTTGTTTGTAAGCACGGCTCATTTACAATGAAGGGAGATATGCTAGCTTAACTTTGAATAGATAAGATAATCTATTTATAGTCTATTGCATAGCAAGTGAACTTTTTGTGCTAATCATGCATTTTGGCAAATAAAATAAATACATTTCTACTTTTCTAAGTGTAAAATACTTGTGCAGATGAATTCTTTGAAAGATAGTAGCAATTTGCAGAAGGAAAGTATTTGCACACAAATATTGCTTTTTCAGAAAACAGACTTTTGCTTTGTCTGACCTCCAAATGACTTACACTAGCAAAAGGAGAAGCCATGATAATCTTATGTTGACCAAGGGATTTATATTTGCTCAATGAAGTAAGCGAGTACTGCATAACTAAGCACAATGGGCATGTGTGGCTGTTTGAACAGCTTCAGGGCCCTACCTTCACTTGACTAAACATACAGGCAGAATTATAGACACCAAAATACCACGGTGGTTCCAAGCTTTAAGTACCAGGTAGCCACAGATGATAAATTACAGTCTGCTGCAAGATCGGAATATATTAGGGGACAGAGCTGGAAACTAAATTAAAAGGTATCAAGTTCATGTTTGCTAGTGACCAGATAAATCTAAAGGCAAGGACACAATTTGTGCAGCATAACCATAGCTTGCCAGCACTGGAAGGCTCTAATGTGGACAGAGGAGTCAATAGTTAACAGTTAGTGGTAATCTAACCCTGAGGGCAGATGAGAGGCCTTGTTGACTTTGTTACTGTTAAATGTCACTTTCATTCTTTACTCTTTTACCACAGCCTAAATTGTAGCAGGGCAAAGCAAAGTACAAGTTTGGCAAAGCATATATTAAGCAAAACAAGTGATAGGTTGGTTAAACTAAGTGTCAAATCGGAGGAAGCATGAAACAACATAACGTTTACATTCTTTGTGTTCTTGAGTAAAACAAAATGTGCCACAGAGGCAGTAAGTCTACATCATTTGGTTCAACTTCTTATGCTTTAAAAATGAAGGGCTCTTGACATTAAGGTGAGAGGCCAGGGCAACAGCCGGGCTTGACAGACAGAAAGACAGTCGGACAAATAGACCGTGGGACAGGACAGCTGGAAGAGGGCCCACGCCTGCTTCAGACTGACCAGAGAGACGGGTGTCAGCTTGACCTGAGACCCTGTCACACTCAGACATGGAGAGAAGAAGGACTTTTGGGGACAGAGGGGGAGAAAAAAAGGGAGATTAAGTCTCAAACTGGTGGTCAAGAGGCACAGCAGTGCAGCAGAAAAAAAAGAAGGGTTTTGTGGACTCTGACTTTGGACCGCAAGGCCATCTGTCTGCGTAAACAAATCTCCACACATGTCCTCGAGCTCGAGTCAGAGGAGGATAAACAGCAAAATATTTCAAATTCTGGGAACAGTTGTACAAGCAGCTTAACCCCCCCCCCCACACAGTTTTATAATCACATCGGATTCTCTGAAGATGATAAATCTGAGACTGACAACAGCTCTGGCTGAAAAACCTATTTTCATAAAAGGGCTTCACCTCAGAGAGAGATTGGAGTGCTTACACAAAGTAGGTGGACGTGTGGGAGTACAGTACAGAAGCAGCACACGTGTGCACCCTCCCTGCCTCGGCACTTTCCGGGGATAAGCACCAATAGACGCCTCTACCTTGGACCTGGCCCCCAGACCCAGACCCCCTGAACCCACACCTCTCTGTCACCTAGCCTAGACCCGGTCCCCTCTTCCCGGGCCACCGCTCTCCACAATGGGCCCTTTGTGAAGCAGCAGGAGTTCACACAATGTGGGATTGTCAGCCGCCACAGTCCACAGAGCCACTCCTCCCCTTAACCCTCAACAAGGAAATGACCGAGAGACAAGGGGCTCAAACAAGTGTCCTTTTGTTGATCGGAGCATGGAAATTATGAAACGAGCATAAACTTATTCTGGTCTCTCAAGTTGTTCGGACAATAATATGAATACTGTCTGGATGGGGGACATGGAGCGGAGTCTCAAGGGGAGACGGGGACCAATCAGAAAGAGATTGGGTTTCTCTAGATCAGTGTGTGATAGATGGAGAGGCAGGTGGACGTCTTGGATCAGCACCAATAGTTACGGGATATACATCTGTGAAAACACTAACTAAAAGGCAGAGGACATTTGTGTAATATACTGTAAGTTGTCATACAATATATTTACCTGAATATTGCGTTTCTAACTAAGGCAGAAGTGTATTGAAAGGATGTAGAATTTAAATTTGAAATGTGTAAATAATTGTGTTGGATTTAATAGAAAACATCAGATAGAAAAGTTTGAGTGCATGAAAATGACTTCATTAAAAACACATAATTCATAAACTATTAAGATTCCTATAAGAACCTACAGTTCTGAGAATCTAAGCCAACAATGGAGTGCCACAAATAAAAGCAATGTTAAAGCTACAACACAGCTTCATGGGATTTACTACTGCCTAAAGTAAAACAATGAAATGTATTTTGCCAATGCAATACCAGTAAACGAGACACTTTTCCTAGTTTTCCCACTGGGGAATATAACTGCTCAGTTAAGGCCCTTTTCTCCTCTCCTTACCATATATTATTCATAGGTCTTGTGATCTTGGGCCAGATGGTGTGTGTCATTACAACAGTGTTCATTAGGAACCAACTCTCTGTTTGGAAAATGGTAATTAGCATGCCTTTGCGCCGTTGGCTTCCTTCACTCTTGGCGATTCTACAGCTAAGCAAAACATCACATTCTCCCTCATGACACAGCGAGAGAAATATTTGCTTCTTTTGGCAGCCGGCAGATCGTTGACTCTCAATTTTGGTTGAGAAGCAAATTCTCTTCCTCTGCCATCAACATTTTTGGGTTTGACGGACTCATTTCTAGTCATGGAAATCCAGAGTTCAGATAAAATGACTCAGTTAAGAGGATCGTGAGGGAATGATATTGCAACATCTTGCAAAAGAAAGACTTTCTTCCCATTATTCATTCACTTTCTATCAGTATGAACACACCTACATGATTGCTCAATGTCAAAGTTGGTTATGAACACCTGTAAGTTGATCAGCAACATCTGTTTTTTGGTATTAGGTGCCTGTTTGTCTGCCAAAATGTGCAGTGACCAATTCAAAAGCTGAAACTTCCCTCGTTAAGTTACATTACTCTGCATTAAACGTGTAACAGCAGGACCTTTGAGTGTGTCACCCTGAATCCAAAGCTCTTTAACTTTGATCATGGAAGACAAAAGGAAAGCTGATGAACTGGCAGCGTCTCGACCTGACTCACCAACATGGCCTGGAATCAGGTCTCTTCAGGGTCCAACATCCTCTGCTCATTACCGATAACAGCCATTATGCAATAAATCTTTCCTTAGCAACTTAAGACAACAGAGGTAAACACAAATTGTGATTCCAATGAGCATGCCAACAACGAGCTGCGGGGGAAATATCCTCAGGTGCCAGACGGATGGAGTCACCTCTGGACTTGCTATGTAGAAGACTCAAACCACTATCTCTCTTTTCCTTCCACGATATCATACAGGTATACATCGCCATCAGGCCAGGAACTACACTGAACAAAAATATAAACGCAACACTTTTGTTTTTGCTCCCATTTTTCACGAGATGAACTCAAAGATCTAAAACATTTTCTACATACACAAAATAACCATTTCTCTCAAATATTGTTCATAAATCTGAAAAAATCTGTGATAGTGAGCACTTCTCCTTTGCCGAGATAATCCATCCCACCTCACAGGTGTGGCATATCAAGATGCGGATTAGACAGCATGATTATTTCACAGGTGTGCCTTAGGCTGGCCAAAATAAAAGGCCACCCTTAAACATGCATTTTTGCTTTATTGGGGGGGTCTGGGGGGGTCCGAAAACCAGTCAGTATCTGGTGTGAGCGTTAGGATTAGGGTAATGTTGTGAATCGAGTGGCCCATGGTGGTGGTGGGGTTATGGTATGGGCAGGCGTATGTTATGGACGACGAACACAGGCCACTCGATTCACAACATTACCCTAACCCTAACGCTCACACCAGATACTGACTGGTTTTCGGAGCCCCCCAGACCCCCCCAATAAAGTAAAAATGCATGTTTAAGGGTGGCCTTTTATTGTGGCCAGCCTAAGGCACACCTGTTCAATAATCATGCTGTCTAATCAGCATCTTGATATGCCACACCTGTGAGGTGGGATGGATTATCTCGGCAAAGGAGAAGTGCTCATTATCACAGATTTTTTCAGATTTGTGAACAATATTTGAGAGAAATTGTTATTTTGTGTATGTAGAAAATGTTTTACATCTTTGAGTTCATCTCATGAAAAATGGGAGCAAAAACAAAAGTGTTGCATTTATATTTTTGTTCATTGTAGATTGGTCATGGACGAGATTACAATCATCACTTTCCGTACAGTCCTATAATTTGATCCCAATATTGAGACGTTAAGCCAGCACAATCACACGTGGTATTTACCTTAGCCTCCTTACCTAACCCCTGTCTGTACTTAAGGCAAACATAAAGAAATCAGACTAAACCATATGTATCTGATATCTCTGTTGCAGGGTCAAGTACTGTACTTCAGGCATTTTCAGATACACCTCACTCCACTGGTATGCATGCATTCAAGACGTTCAGATGAATGCTACGGTAAGGGCATCCGCTATAAGCCACAGCACCGCAGTGAAGGCTTGAAATTTGAAAAAAAAAATATCCCAACACCACGCATTTTGTACCAGATATTTCAGAGAGGAGAGTGGGTGGAAGCAGCACTGCTCCTCTTACGGAGAACGGTGAGAGCATGTGGGTGGTTTAATGCAGTGTTAGGAGGCCAGCAGCTGACAAACGCAGAGGAGGAGGAAGAGGAGGGAGAGTTGGAGGATGAAGATGGTTTGCTCTGCTATAGTACAGCAGGTTCTTTCCCAATAAAGGGTAGAATCGTTCAATCTGATGCAACTGTACGAAAGCTAGAGATATTTGGCGAGCCCAGATAACTAAATCACCGAAGAAATACAATTTATCTGCACGGTACATTCTTTTGTAATCCTACTTCATAGAGCATTGTAATTGAAGCTTCATCACGTATATGTGTGTGTGATGTATACAATGACAGTGTGAGAAGCAGTCAGTTTATGTCTGGGTGCTGACAGAGTGGATCGGCCGGCTGGAGAAACAGGTGCTCGGATCGAGTCGTGTCACGTTGCGTTGGCAGCTCAGACGCAGACTAAGGAGAATTATTGAGAGTGTGTGTGGCTTTCCAGACTGGAAACATTTTCCTTTCTCCGCTTTCCAACTCTCTGCACACTTATGACTTATCATAGAGACCGTCCCTAATTCAATTACTGTGTTTAAATGTGTGAACGTGCTTGTTCTTATGGTTCTTTTCGTTCCCCCTCAGCTGTGATGATATGATAAGATAGAGCTTTATTGTCTCCCTTAGGACAAATTTGTCTTGGGCATCGAGATAATACACATAAAAACATTCAGGTCAATCAGTCATAGATACAGAACAGAGATCACATATCACATGGCAAAGAAACAGACAAGAAACTTTAATGATGAATGACAACTGTGTTATGTCTTTGCTTGTTGGTTCAGACAATATTCAGTGTTAACTAGGGCTGAGCACTATGTTTACTAATTTTATTAAATGAACTTAAATCTTTTTGTAAGATGTATTTTAAATTTTCAAAACAGAGTTATTTCATAGTGATAGCTAAATGTTTAAAGTCGGAGGATAAACGGTTTTTCCAAATGCTGTACTCCATTTAACTTTCAACTACATGAATGTAAAATGATATTTTATCCAATATTTTGTCTTGGCAAGAACTTAAAAAAAAAAAAAAAAAAAGGATACCCAGGATCCTCAGCCACAGAAGCATCTTTAAGAGGCATGAATTGAGGCAGAAGTTATTTCAAAACACTTTTTTTAAACATAGTTGCTTAATTATACCAAAATTGTCAATCCAAAGGTAAATGGATTCAAGCTGCAACTTCTTAAATCAGTTTATTGGTTGTTGCTATTGGCTATCTCTAAAGGGTTTAGACAGATTAGGTGTCACACATCCCAGTCAGGGTAGTGAACCATGGAGGCAGTGAAGTGTGACTTATCTCAATCCTTTGCCTTGGCACAACATTCACAAATGCATGTTACACTGACAACCTGATTAGGTCATAATAAAACACCTCCATACATCAATATCCGCTCATTGGAACTGCTACTCTTCCAAGGCCAATAATGATGACATCTAGATAACCTGCACATTGGACTGTTCTTTCTCAAGTGTGTTAATGTTCTCTACAATAAATCCCTGTTCAATCACTGACTTCTAGAGCAGTAAATCCTCGAGAGTTGTAGCTCTAGGATCAGCTTTTTGCTTCCACAGCAGAAAACAATTGCTGCAAGATCACAGAGTACCCCAAAACAGCAGCGTCCCACACTGTGCTCTGACACAGCACCTTGCAAAGTAGGCCAGGATGACTAGGCCCCAATTATATGCTGTTGTAAAGTCGTGGGGTCGAAATGAAAAGTGTTCTTATCAAAATAAAAAGAGGCACAGAATTATATTTACTCCTTTAACTAAATGTACAAAGAACTCGTTTCTGCTACTCCACCTACATTGTGTGAAGAAATTACATAAGACCTGCAGTCAGGCTTGAACTACCTCTTTGATTATGACTGCAAATCTGCCAAAGCTTTTCTAAGTCAATGCAAATTAGCCCATCAGGCAGAAAGGAAGGGGAAATGTGGGAGGGATTGGAAAAATGTTCTTTTGGGTATTCAGCTTATACCTCAGATTTGGAGCTAGTCATTTTTCCACAGAGCTGAAGAGCAGATTCCTACAGTCACACGGCTGGTGGTTAACAGTTAACCTAAACATTACTGATAGCAGATAACTTCAGGGGATAAGAGAAGACTCATCAGGTGACAAAAGGCTTGCAGCAAATTACATTCCTAGATGTGTGGTATGTTCAAAGAATCGTTAAAATTCAAAATGTCAGTCAATACAGTATGTAAGCTATAGCACTTACAGTTGTTTACACTTTTGTATAAATCATAACACGGACAACTAAAACTTTTCCAAATATAATACTGTAAGTTATTAAAAAATGTAAAGTTAAACCAGAAAATGTTTAACCAAACAATAATTAAAACAAGACTAAAAAATAGTTTTATGATATAGATAATAAGGTTCTCCAATATATCAAAGTATCAGCCAATAGCTATACACAATAATATACTGAATATAGACAGACAAACAGCTTGTTTTTTAATTTCTATCTGTCTTTCCTATTGATCTTTTTTCTTTAAAAGTATTTTGTTGGTAGTCCTTTATTTAAATATGGCATAAAATATCAATGTTTCAGCATGTGTTCCTTTACTCAGAAGGTAGTAGTTTCTAAGACCTGCAGTTTTGTTTAGTTTTTCATAGGGGGGGCTGTTTTTGTTGCTCTCTCTTTAAAGCCTTGGGAAAGCACAGAGGAGAGATCACTAAGCTGATTAGGTGCCGAGTCTGGAGGCAGGCCAGGGCTGCTTGAAATGGTAATTTCTGTCCAGTCCCGAGGAAGCTGGAGTGGTTTATTAAAGAGCGAGAGGCTCACCCAACAACAATTAACAACAAGCCAACATGTTGTGATGCAGGTTGTGTGGATTTCACAAGCAAGACCTACCAATGAAACAAGGCCCGGGGATTTTCTACTGGGAGTTATTTTGGCAGGATATCAAATATCTCTGTCAACATTTGTCGTGACATATATGTTACATCCGTGTTTATTGTATTCACAAGAAACATCACCCAGCCTATCTCCAAGACCCCACTTTCTTTCTCGCTATAAATAGCTTGGCAGCAAAGCCCCAACCTTGACAGGTGGTTGGATTGGCAGGTCACCAAGCTGAGGTGAAAGGTCATCCAATACACCTGCACCTGTTGCAGATCGGAAAGACAGTCGACTGCAGCTGTGGCTTCTGCAGGCTGTCGTAAGGCAACAGTCTAAAGAGGCTCTATTCGAGCATCAACGTTAGCATACTGGTTACTTCAAATGGGATTTTTTGATTTGATCAAAGATAAAAGCAGAAAAAAGGTGGGAAACAAATGTGAAGGATACGTTTACATATGGTTCAGCCAGACAAATTTAAAAAACAAACACTATTCTTAGGACTTTTGAGGTGTAAATTGCATGAAAGTGCTAAAATGTTAACTCACTTCCACGTTTTAGGACTCACTCCTGCAGCCCAGAGTGTCTTTCTAGGTTACACCTTCCCTTTGTCCAACTAAGACTTAATGCTGCAGGGATGCAAATATCATCTCTGACATCAGTCCCCACAACCTAAAAACGTGCCTACAAGTTTAAAATCACATGTTTTTGCTTCTAAGTATAAATTGCGAAGTTGAATTTGAATTTATTTGACAAATTTCACCACAATAACCTTGAGGGCTACAGTAATGTGTGTCTGGTAATTCACAACAGCAGTATTTTTACTTTGATAAGTCCCATTGTCTCTACACCCCTACTGACGCACATGCAGACACCCACTGTTTTATTAGTGCTCGTCTCAGAGCTGGCTAACCTCTTGCCCTGATGTTTTAAATGAAACCTTTTGTCAGGGTCCTGGTCTAGTGTTGAGAACAAACTCAGCGAGCAGTCAGTCCGGCCATGTTTGGTTTTATAGACAAGGGAGGGTTTGGAGGGAGAGAAGTTACACAATACTACTGGCTGCTCTCTACAACACAAATGATTTATTGGCCACGGAGAGCTGGAATGAAAGACAGAGATGCGAGAGGGTGGCAGAATAGGAGAAAGTGAGGAGGTAAAGGGAAGGGAAAGTGAATTGAAATGAGTAATGGGAAAGTAAAAGTGGGGCCATGGAAGTGAGAGTGGACACCGATTTAGCCAAAGCCTCCTGGAACCAGCCTTTCTCTGGATAATGACTGGCTGGAAATCATTAAAAAGAATACGAAAATGAAGGAGGGTACAAAGGAAAGGATGGGTGAAAGACATCCTTAATAAAAGAGTATTTTAAGCAATTCTCACCATGGTGCAACATTGGACCGCCATCCAATAATTGGCTCAGATAAACAAGGCAATCAGATTCTCCAAGAACCTTTTTTAAAGAGAGTTCGCCATCAACTAGGGTCCCACAAAAACAGAAAATGGATACCTTATGAGAAACCATTTGCAAGGAGCAGCACTAGTTTTCTAGAGGTGCTGATAGACCTAGTGCCCTGTGTTAAATGATCCTGTCCACAGACTCATGCAACGGTGAACACCAATATAATATTAGACCACAGGGTTGAACACGAGGACTGTCTCCACAGCCTCCATGAGTTGAAGTCTAACATTTAGGTAGAACTTTATAATTAAATCTTAAGTAAAGAGTTAAACATAAAGCACCAAAATGTGGTTCATTGTTGTGCACAAGTTTAAATGTGTTGGTAAGAGAAGGTAAAGGCATACTTATTGATGTGGTGTGACTTGCACCAATTTGTCTATGTGTTTCCAGGTCAATGAATTCAGCCGCGTTTCAATAGGAGCACTTCCTGCTCATTCAATCAAAGAGGTACAGCTTAGCCCCTGTTTCTGTGTGTTTGAGGGAGCAAGCTAGAGAACAATGCTGTTGAACTATAATTTCAATTGAATCAGTAATTCAAAGGTACTATTTATAGCCTCATTAGGGATTTTTGGCTAAAGCACACATACACAAAGGCAACATGTAGGATGGGTAAGGAGGAGGTCAGTTGGAACGCTTGAAAATGTCTCCCTGTCTTTCACATTTAATCCTTGAGTGTTGGGAACATTTGAAAAATAACACAATTAAGTTTGGTCTGCAAG
Source organism: Notothenia rossii (assembly GCF_949606895.1). Lineage (NCBI taxonomy): Eukaryota > Metazoa > Chordata > Actinopteri > Perciformes > Nototheniidae > Notothenia > Notothenia rossii. The sequence goes on from NC_136910.1 coordinate 8,746,201, forward strand.
CAGGTTGTTTGGGGACATGTTTGGGTAATGCTTTGTGTGTGTCTGTACACTATTAACAATAAGTCACTTTGAAAGAAAAACACAATAACAGCCCGTCCACACAGCGGCGTGCGTTGAAGCTTCAACGCTCCTGCCCATTCACTTTGAATGGGGTGATGTCACGTTTCGCCGAACTGCATTGTGGGAGCGAAGAGTAGATTCAAAAGCGTTGCTCGCTGCAAAAGTTGAGCAATGTTCAACTTTAGAATCTTCGGTGGAAGCGTCAGCCAATCGAATCATATGCCAGTACAGGCTCTAGCCAATCAAACCGCGTGCTTGTGTGTCCGGGGCGGGAGATTCATGTGATTGCTTGTTGGTCGAGTTTCAGCCCCTCCCCCGCCGGACGGGCCGTAAAAGTGACTAAAGTGTTGCCATATACAGTAGAACAGCATTTGACATCCAGGCAAAACAGAGGAGTTTAATGTTTATAGAGTAGATTTGGTCCTGAGCCAGACAGGGTTACTGTACGTCTGATTTAAGAAGGTGAAGTAGTTCAAAGAGTGAAAAATTGGAGATAAGATTGTTAACTTTGCCGGAATGATGTAGTGACTAAAGCCGAGGCAAAGACTAAAGAGCACAGATAAGACAACACTGGAAAGTCAAACCGAAAGGCCAACAGAGGGCCAGAATGGTCATTGATCAAGTGAAAATACAACTTAACCCAATGTCTGTCAGACCTTTTGTTTTGTATTTATCTTAACCAGACTCTCCTGGTTTTGGCTGACTCATGTCTCTTCAGAAAGCATAGCACTTAGTTGGGAAGTGGAGATGTATTTCGGGTCAGCAAGGCCCTTGATAAGCAATCAATGTGAGCTGATGAATTCAAATCTCTGCTTAAGCAGGGAGAATCAATCCTTTCATAGACTACCAAATGCTTTAGATAGCTCTCTTGTAGTTTGTTGTTTGCCTTGTCAAGTTGATCAACTGTCATGAGATCAAAGTGAGAGTAAAGTGGACTACGAGGCTTGGATCTGACAGGAAGACTGAGGCTGAAATACATGTTGCTTTGTTTGGGTAGACAAAACCTAGCCAAGTTGCATGGACATGTAGGGAAAAAAAGCTAAATATAGTCCTGTCTTAAGTTGCAAGGCTTCAAATGATAAGCCACTGTGTTCTCTGATGACACGTACGAGGATGACACTTCCACATAAAGGTGCCTGTTTCCTTATAAAAGTATCTATTTTAAACAGGAAAGCAGTGGGTGTGGTACAGTATTTTTGTTTCCATGAAATGATCTGCTCACACAGGAACTTGTCCGCATGAGGTGGCCTTGTGTATCAGCTCAGAGAACTGTCAAGGATCATCAAAATTGGGGATTCTATTTGTATTTTATTCCCAATTCCCTATGCACAGCAGTCCTTGTGACAGACAAATCGTTTGGAGTCCTGGAGATGGTTTAGACTGAAACCCGGTAGTCAGTCTTGCAACCTTCCCCAGTTTACTTTTTGTGTTCTAATAATAATAATGAAGTTAGGGAATTACAATCAGTCAATTAGACGTGGTTTGGTTTGCTCAACCATAACATTTAGTTTCAAAACAACAGCGTTTGTGGGTGGGAAAGCTGGTGAGGTTTCCCGTAATTATCAATGCACTTTCGACTCCTACTAGTTGGATGTGCTACCTGCTCAAAACTGGAGAGGATAATGGCTTGCGTGTTGCAGACTCTTTGCGGTCAGCCTCCCCAGCCAGTAGCTTGGGATTTCCTGGGATAAAACGGCAACAAGAATCCACAAAAATTCCCTATTTCTGTACATGAAAACAAAAACATGGGAATGTTCTTTTATAAATATAGTTAACTGGACTACAGCTTTGGGACGTTGGGTTGAGTGGCAGTTACAGTGTTGTAGACCCTGATGATTACAAGCTGTATGAATGGCTGTTCCCATGGTTTTGTGGCTTTGTGCAATGGGAACAGTGACCCCACTGTAATCCATGGCTGTTTACATTCCAGCAGATCAGTTCCTACTAGAACCATGGGGAAGGAAGGGCAGGGGTTAAAGAAGACTCTCACGCACCATATCTCTGCAAAACCAACATACGCCTCACCCTGGACCCACACTTAGTAAACAACGCACAATAATCCAATATGGAGGATTTACACAGTCACAAGCTTTGACTGACTTCTCATTTGTTATTTACCCTATAAATCAGCTGCTTCTTTCGCTCTTGAACGGATCTTTCCTTAATGAACTGTAACACAAGTGTGTGTACTCCAAGCAGTCTATACTTCCCTCTCCACTCCGTTTCCCATGGCTTGCTGCGAGTACAAGACTTGGAGCTCCCCTATAAGTATCCCTAATTTTATGGGGTGGGGTGGTCAGCTTCCACTTATTCCCTGCATAGAGAGCCTGAAGGCAACAACACAGCAAAGAGGCCCTGCCCACTCATCCATTCCCTAGAAAGCTCCCCTCATTTGAAACCAACTCGAGAGAAAAGCTACTCAAAATCAGTTAAAAATAGTCCTGAATTTCATTTCTTCACTGAGAAGGCAGAGAGTTTATGCATGTTTCAGCATGAAAACTGTCTTACAAGCCTGACATGCCAACATTGCTCATTGGGTTGTATATGCTCATGTCTGGAAGATTCAGGAGAGCAGCAGCAGAATGGTGTGCCTCAAGTTAAAAGAATTCACAACTGTGTTAGGAAATGAAGGAACGTTTCTCAAAACTCGCAGTTCTTGGACAGTGCTACTGGGTCCACTAATTCAATTCCAGTAAACACAGGAAATTAATTGAACTAAGATTAAATGAAAATGACTTAACAACTAAGACGTCATGAGAACATCATGTTCTCCTTTTTACAAGGAATATGGCTGTGGTGCAGGCAGTCAACTGCACTCAATGCAGTCTAAAGGCAAAGTGCAATTCAAGGTTCTCTGAATGGGTCTTTTGTGCAGTGCAACTCAATAGGTAGCCTCATTTTATTTGCAGGTATACTCTGCTTCTACTATCTGGACTAAAATAAATTAATCGACAAGAATGTGAACAACTAAATGCACTTTCTTTCCTATGGCCTCATAATAATGAGGAAATATGGAACACAATGCACTGTCAACAACAAGAACAGAGTTTCATTGCAAAATAAACAGATCTTGTGACATTGCAAAGAAAAATATTTCAGCCGAGATCATATGAGGAGGTGTGTGTGTGTAAGTATGAAAAAGCTACAATTAGGTCAACACAAGGTCAATGCGAGCTATGTGTTGTGTGGTGTATTTCTGACCACATAGCAAAGCAGTTATTAGAGTGTGGGCGTTGGATCATTTTAACTCACACTCATGTCATTAAAGTGGAGCCGGATAGCTCTTTACACCCACATAGCTGCCCTCTCCACGACGTGATAATGGATTTTTTTGTGTTTCTTACATCACTTAAAACTGCTTATTCTCACAGTCGTGTTAAGGTGGCCTCTGTTCAGGTTGTATATCTGTCTTTTCCTTACCTCTAAATTAGTACATGAGTCCAATTTCTCTCAACAGTGCTTAGTCTGAGGGTTTCTCAAACCCTGCAACACCTGTTCATGACACGGCCTCTGCAGTCAAGCACCGTCATTCCCAGGTGCATTTAGTCACACACACTGAAACATGTGCAGCTCAGCACAAACTCCGTCTGATCCAGCCTTGCACATTGGTTTCGATGCTGTGTCTGATGATTTTTTTTTCCCTACGAGCTACTGTAGAAAGGCTTGCTCACCATAAGACTGAGCCTGGAGAAAACCTCAGCCCACACACTCGTGCTCTCATTCCAGAGCGTTCTGTCCTGTGTCCCTACAGTCAGGACAGAGACAGCCAGAGCCCTCCACAAAACAGAGAATAACCCAGACCCATGTCACACATGCCATGGTCAATGGTTGCTGGACAAAAGGGACAAAACCTGTTGCCTTGACAACGCTCCCTTTAAATAGCTGTGTTGGGTTTTCTCTAGGAGAATCTAGCTTGTACATTCAGCAGATACTAGACCCTGTTTGACAGCAGACTTTGGGAGTAGAGTTATGTCATTTCTTATTCAAAGTTAGTGAATTATCTTAGTCACAACAAACTTTAACTCCCTTATTTGGAAGCCTACTGTATGTCAAGAATGAGCTATGAAAGCTGTACTAAGACATTAGCCTTGCATGGCTGCACATGTTCATTGCAGGCCAACATTTACAGCTATTCACCGTCTACATGCTTCCTCTCAGAAGACATTTTCTCACAATCTTGCTCTTACTGAAGCTACGTTTTCTCCACCACTTGTCTCTCGCACATAACGGCTCTTCAAAGTCATAGCTGCTTTAGCATGAAATGATGGCAGTGGTGCATCGTGTTGGGTGTTCCCCTTCGGTGGGCAACCCTAAATCGATGGCTGTAGGAACTATGATCTCTCCCAGGCCTCTGCTAACACATTCCTTTCCCCCAGAGCCGTGCCACATCCTGCAGGTTGGGACCGCAGTGCATCTGGGTTTGGTTACAGCCAAGACACAAGAGTCATAAAACTGGGCTGGGAGGAAAACAGAGGGGCACCTCCTCATCTACAACCCCAACTGGTGCTCTCAGATGGGGGCTCTGATGTGGTCTGGAGCAATGTTATACTGGTGAAAGCTGGCAGTGTTTAGATTTGACCTAATGTCATTCATAATACACCATTTAAACCGATCTTAAAGTTGGTCTCTGTTATTGTATTTTATGTTGATTTTAACAATCTGAAGCATTAAATGGCATTTAACAAGTTAACTGTATGCATATTACATAGCTGGGTATCACATTTCTAAACCATAGCCATCATCCGGAATGGACACTTGCACATCAATGCTGCAAAAAAGTGTTTCAAATGTTCGTATAAAATAAAATAAAAAGAGTCACACACTCATAGTGCTCAAGTGTTAATAATATCAATAATAGCTTCATACTACATTTCTGCACCAAAGTATTTTACGTCATTAGGTTTAAAGTCCTTCAATAAAGGTATAGAGTTTATAAAAAACCCGTAATGCCACTCACAGTTACTAACCATACCAATTAAATTCAGTTTACCTCTTTGTCCGTGGAAAACGAGTGCCGGATACTGTACGTATGCCCATTAGCCAACTTTGTACATGCTGTATTCAACACTAAACAATTATTCTAATGCGTTTGGTTTGACAAGAGAGCTTCTATATTTAGTGTCACTTGATATTTCCAGCTCTAGACCCTTGCAACCCCCGTCTCCTTTTGATCCTGCATTCAGAGCGGGGATGAAAAGATGAAGAGTGACATGGAAGGAGCGAGATGAATGGAAGGAGGACATCCGCCACTTTCCTTTGTCCCCCTCAGTAAACAACCCATCATCCATGCTTCTTCTGCTTTCATTATTTGCATTGAGTTTTTAGCCGAAATTCAGGCCAGAACAGTATTTTTGCTTATTACGTTCAATAATATCTTCAGATAAGAAAACACACCATTGGATGCACTGTGCAAATACTAACCTTGCCATTCAGATTACTTGAGGAGGGTGTAATGACCCTGAAGGTTGAGTAATGAATACACTCTACACGGCAGCCTATCTCCTGCTGCTTTTATTACATAAACCCTCTCAGCATCTCTGTCCTCTGCCGGAGAATGCCACATACAGTATGAAAGAGTCAAAAGCAACAAAGCAAGTGCTGCATCCACTACTCCTGCTTTCAGCTCATTATAAAGCACCATCCACATATAGAACAAAAAATGGAGAGGGTCAATCAATATCCAGCGTGCCTATATGCTGCAGTACATATAGAACCGACAAACTATATAGGGTAGTGTTTAAACCTACAAGAACAGCCAGTCAGTTTACATATATAACTATTGACATATATCAGACTGCATTAATGTTCACTAAAGACATCCGTGTTCCTGACATCAAGTGGATTTTCCAGTTTTTCTTTAAGAACAGGAAGTAAGCATGGGGCGCTTACACAATAACAAAAACAAACACAAAAGGCTCAGCACATGACTTTTATTATCAACACCATATGGTGTCACTTCAATCTTTTTGACACCGCTGTGTGATTTTGGCTTAAAGTTGAACACATTCACAAAATTCTCTTTTGTATGAGAGAAAGCGCTCGTGTTGACGGTGTGGCCATCGCCTGGCGAGACCATCACATGCTCCAGGTATTCCTCAGAAAAACACCAAATGCTTAGTGACAAAATAACTACACTTTAACCATAACTATCAAACAATTCCAGTGTTTAAAGTATATCATGAAAAACGCTTTCACTTAGAGCAAACTCTGTTTATGAACAGACATTATGACATTGGGAATAATTATAAGTATAATTGGTAAAAACTGTAGTTGTGCCAATGTGCCATTTAAGGCTGTGTAGATGCACGGTAATTTATGATGATTTGACCACTCAAGCCATCAGCTAGTATGTAAAAGCAGGCCATTATTCAAATTTCATTTTAAAATAAAAATTGTTTCAAAGCAAACCAAACTCAGGAGCTGTCAGGGTTCACTTACCATTTCGTCCAGAGCGTAGCGCAGTAAGCCATGCTCGTAAAGGATGAAGAACCTCCTCTGCCATTTCTGCATTACACAAAACAATAAATGCTAGAATTACTCACATGATGATCACATCAAAGATATCATAACAGCAAGCCACATCCAATTACATAAATAACAAAGCACTGTGGGAATGTGCAAACACTTAGCACTGTGATTTAAAGCTGTTACTTATTATACATCAGATAATTCTAGCCAGGAAAGTTTGACAAACAGTGTTACAAGAATAGACAGATATTTATAAAGCCAGGTGTTATTAATTGCATTAGTAAATTAATCTGTAAATGTTCCAATGAAGTTCTTGAATGCTAATGTTATATACTGTACTCCTCAGGGTATAAAGACTTGGCCGCTGTACTGGTGCACACACAAAGAGTACATACATAAGTGCGGGCGAGCCTTTGGGAAACAGTTGCTATGCAGGGGCATCCAAGTTCTTGGCACACATTCAGCATTTACCACATCACATGCTTTTCAGGCTTTCTGGAACTCATGATGCATTTTTCTTTAAAAATGTATGAGGAAATAAAAGACAATAGAAAGAATACGGTAAGTAAAAGTCCTGTTTAGTTTTACTGTAATGTCTCAGCGGATTGAATCTGTCTTACAGGATGGTGTTAATGCAAACAAACATTGAAATATTATCCGACCAGTATCAGTGTCAGTGTTTGCCCAAAACACATTTAATGGAACCAATCTTACTGAGGTGAAGCCTGTTATATTGTGTAAACCACATACTCAAATGTACCAAATAAGGAGTCATTTTATTTCTTGGATACAATTCTGCTGATATTCGTGCCAATGATAAGATTTTATTGATCTCCTCTCCTTCTTTGGCTTGATGATCTCTCCACTGCTCCCCACTTATCCTAACTCACCGTTTTGACTCAGTATTAAATATCCCTGGATCCGATTCCAACTGAGGCTAATCCATGAAATATTAAGAAGTGTTTTGTAACCTAAAAGGCATCTGAAGGTCTCAATAGGGCGGCTGATACGCGCCACAAGGGATGTTAAAAGGGTCACTGCAGCCATTTCCAGTAAAAGCGTGATAGATATGTGTCACACTGTGTTTTTGATAGACATTTACAACCACAGGCCCACAAACTGTGCTCTTAAAACATGACTCAGCCAACACGTCATCTCTTTCTCCTCTGTTATTTGTTTGTTGGTCAGTCAAAACATGGTCCAGCCTGCTCACCTCAGCACAACAGGCCACCAATTATACACAGCGGGGAAAAGCTGATTGTAAGAATAGGCAGAACACATCAGTGGTATGTCAAAGCAGCGGCAGCCTGTTGACAGTAGTTGAGTGGAAGGGTCCAGAGGTGCTTTTCCCAAAACCCCATATGGAAGCCATCAGTGTGGCTGTGAGAACTGGGACCTCTCCTTCCTTCTCCTCCCCCACATTCCCACTACTCCTCTTTGGGATGCACCACCACAGTATAATCTGGGAGCTGATAAAGGAAGCGGTGCAATAGAGCACGTCTCCCATTACATGATGTTTGGGGGGGGCCAAGGATTCATGAAATAAAGTCAATATAAGGCTCATTATTGCTGGATAGTGTGGATTCTTCTGATAGGGGGGACGAGCCTCCCACAGGAAGCTGCTGAGACAGCTACAGGAGCCACAATAACCAGACCTCCCGTTTGTTGGATGTCAAAATAGTAGCAAAACGGATAACAGAATTAAAAGAAGGGCTGGAGAGCAGACTGCCTGTTTTCCCCTTGTGTGGCCTTTTGAGAAGCCTTAATATTCTGAATATCAGGCATTTTGTACTAAAAGATGTACAACACAAAATCCTAAGTACTGAACCGAGCAAAAGCTATAGACATTGGGTCAAATAATGTTGTTTTTCTTTTGAAGAATACTCTTTTGTTTTCCTGAAGCACCAAATGTTTATTATGATGATTAGGTCAAAAAGAGCTGATGAAACAAAAAACTTTCCCTTCTAACCATAATCAATTTCAAGTCCAGCAAAGGCACCACTTACCCGAGATCGGTGTAACGGATTGTCAAAATTCGTTCCCTCTGGAGCCAGCAGCAACCATCCTCCATATATAGGTTTTGCCTGATGACAGAAAAACATTAAAGTCATTAAAACCACACCAAAACAGCCACTTTAACATATTGATGATCTGTTTAATTGTGCACATTTGAACTGTTTGTAGCTGAAACTGGAGGATAATAGTTGAGGCTTTATATTGTGCCCAGTATCAGACAGGATTACACACACACACAGATTTGAGTTAAACGAAGGTGTGTATTAGTCACTAGCTCTCTTGAGCAGGCTACATTCTCCAGCTGGCTTTATTCCAGAGCGCCATGCTTCCCTGGGAAGAAAAAAAAAAAAAGGAAAGGCTAACACACATGATTTTCCCTCTGATCCTCTAAGTGGGTGGACTGGTGGGTGGAGGGGGCACCGAAGAGGCAGAAGTTAGCAAGGAAAACAGTGGAGGAGAAACAGGAGAGAGAAGCAGAGCCTGAGAGCTTTTGTGGCTCCAGATTTGCAATTCAAACTGAGAAATGCAAGTTGGCCTGGCAGTCTTTCTTAAATTGTTCCGGCGCCTTCTTGAACACTCGCCATTGTAGTAGTCAGCATTTGTTTGCAAAGCAAGCAAAGTCCCTGCAACACCACTGCAGGGGTTTTGTTTACAGGCGGCAATCATTCCACTAAATATGTTCATGCACAAATCTCACCTACACCTAAAGAGCTTAACAAATTAAGTACCTTACGTAATCCAACTGCACGCCAAAGTCTGTGGAACAACAGTCTACAAATCAATTTGGAAAAGCTCTGACATTTACAGCCGCCTGGCACCTCTCTGTCCTTCTATCAGTGGTTTTGATTACAGTCATAACTCCATGCATGTAAAGCCAAGTATAATCCACCATTAAATCCTCTTTCGCTTTGATTGTAGGAGGCACAGCACATTTCTCAGCTCAATGACTTTGTAAACAAAATGACGTAATTGAGCATTTCAATCAGGAGTCTCAACCTGTAACCTTGGTGAGTCAAGAGTGTGTGCAGACTTGAAAGAGAAACAACATCCAACGTTTGGAAGACAACCATAGGGGTGACGCATAGGAGTTGCTAGGGCTGTGTATTTTTCAAAAATCAGGTGATATCACAATACAGGGATAACGATTCAATGTATTGTGATACTGTAGGCAATGGAATGTATTGTATTTTTTAACTCTAATTTTAGAAAAAGTGTCCTTGTATAGAACACACAACCATTTCTGCCTCTTCGTTTCTCAGAGTGGAAGAGTCAAATGGATGCACTTCCTCTATCAGTGGCTTTTAGCAGATGGGGGTTTGAACACACCACAATGGACCAATTATTAGAAATCTGTGATTGATATAGTATATATCACAAAACTCAATATTTCTTTACACCCCTAAGAATCGCAGCTCATCGAATAGACTTAGATATGGGACAAGGAGAAAGAACAGTAAGTGTTCAAAGTGATTCACACAAATACTGGGACACTAGCTTCTTCAAAGTAGAAACTCTGAGACCAAGTGTGCCATCTCCCCTCACATGACCTGACAGGAACCCCAATGGAAAGTCCTCCCAAGAGAGAAAAGACAAGAAGAATTTAGGTCATTTTGAACCCTTCAATGCTTCAGTGGGTTAAACGGAGCCATTTGAGTGTGTTCATTTGGAAATGGCCCTTCAACGTCTTATTACCCCACATCATAAAGGACTGTAAAACTGCACCAAAAGTAATGGGCATTGAGTGGTGTGTAAGTGGGCAGGCAAAACTAAAGCTGGAAATATGCAAAGGAAAAATTCACACGCCTTCGGTATCTTAGCGACACTGAACACAAACGATGAATAACTTGGCTAAAACATCCTGGGTTTTCAGTGTCTGACCGCTGATGATAACCTTTCACTGGGTGCGGTCACCAAAGGATAAAGTTGATAGACAGTGGGTCAGAAATTCCACTGAGGAGGACAAATACCCCCGAGAGTAATTCCATCCCAACAGAGGATCCATTGGTCATGAGGGAGGAAATTACGGGAAATGTAGTACAATGTCGGCTTGATGTTAGTCATCAACCAGCCATGTTGAAGCCAATTTAAGAAGCACCAGGGGTGTCATCACACAAACTGCCTTGATCATGGGGACTCTTGATCTTTCCCGTTAACAGCCTACCAAGAGGCAATAACCACAATAAAGGACAACAGAGATCAACTGCCCTGATGCCAACTTTCACAACCTGCCAACTTTCACAACCTGCCAATGTCAACAACCAGCCAGTATAGGAAACATTACTGGAACAGCTTCATGTTGGATTAATAGTGCAAAGATTATGTCAGCCTCATACTGTAGTCTCCAATTATTTTTGAACTAGCATTGGACATTGGAAATTAGGATAATACACATAAGATTGGACATTATACGAACTTTAAAGAGGGAAATATAAAAACAAGAACTGAGATATGATTGTAACTGAAAATAGCCAACAGAAGCAGCTGATAGAAGCTACTGTGTGGAAAGCATGGAGCTGGGTGGAGCCATATCTGCATGAATTGAGGTCAATATGCGCCCTTGGGCTGGAAACTAATTATGTCCAATTAACCTAACCTTTGCACTTCATGGTCAATTGACATATGACAAACCATCTGAAATTTGCACATCAAACGGAGTGATACAAACAGGGTTTCACTGCATCATTAATATAGCTTACACAGACAGTAATTACAAGTATGACATGTTATTTGTTCACCTGATTTAAGTCTTCGTCGTTCAGCAAATGTGATTCTCTGGGCTTGAAGCAGTTCTGGCATTTGCTTTTGTTGAAAATGTTGGCTTGAAATTTCCGACAAGCATTGTCTTTGAGTGACATGGTTGACTCTTGGTGAGTAAAAAACAGAACTTAAAAAAAAAAACTGCTGAATTCTCGCAGACAAATTAGTTGGTGTGACTTTTTAAAAGTGTGCAGTCCGTTTTAAAGAGTAACGTTGTTCACCTGTCCTGTGTTACCTGAGGCGGTGAGTAACCTCTCGCTAAGTGATATCTATGATAGTCATCTTGTGCAGGGGGGGTTCGCCTCCCGCAGCTAACTTTTGTTGTTGTGCTCACTAACAACTTGTCTAGTAAGTCCTCGAAAGCGCAGACAGGTGTGCACGGTCTTGTCCTTAATTGCGTCCTGCAACGAGGTGTTTCTCAGGTGACCCTCCGGGCCTCGAACTCGCTGCAAAGGTCTCGTCAGCCTCCATCGGGCGGAAGGCATCTACCGAGGGAGGGATAGTCCACTTTGGCCCCTCTCTATCTGACAAGTGATACCGCATTCATTGCTGTTGAATCCTTTTAACGCCTCTAAACACCAACTTCAAAAAACGCCATGGAGTCGGCTGTCATGCTGTTGGGTCCATAGCATCGGTTCTCCGTTCGTCGTAGCACCGTTTCCCCCCAGCTCTGGTACGCAGTCTGCGGTGAATGTTTTCGATGAAAATCCTCGCCTGGGCCAGTCGGTGGAGAGACGGGGAGGTGCTCAGGAGAAAGTGGAGTGTTGAGTGACAGCAATGTCGACCAATCACAAACACCCACAACCGAGCGTGTGCGATAACTGACCAATAGAAAGCCTCGTAATCCTCCAATGCTTTCGCTCAAGCTAGGTGGGCTTTAAAGAGCCCATGATAACAAAAACAACAACTTGTTTGAAACTGTGATGTTATCAAGGTTAGCCTGAGATAATATTGTTCAGTCCCCACTGAAAAAACATACATTTATTCAGGTTGCCTTTTTCAGGAGTAATAATGTTTTGTTTGCTGGTATTTTTGCATGTTTTTTGCAACAGAACTAAAAAAAGCAGAACAACTATTTGACAAAACATTTTTCTTTCTTTCACTTCCATACTGTATATTGGATACTGTTGCCTCAGATGAAAATGATGCATTATGGATTGAGACTTTACTATTTCCTTTTTTTAAATAAATATGATAACACTGTATGACTGTTTATTTGATCTTTCTTGCGATGTGTGCATGCAAAAGTCTAAAGCCATAAAATACACATAGTTGTCCTAGCCTACCAGCCTTTACATAAAATATTGTCTAAACTCTTAATATTTTTCCCTTTGAAATCGCACTTTAAAACCGTTGCTTAATTAACTCATTCGATTAGGACAGATGAGTAAATGGCTGATAAAAAGCAGGAATGTAATTCACTTTATGATGATTTAATCTGCTTTCATTATCCCATGTGTCCTGTTACTCATGGTTCTAGTAAGCTACTATGGAAGGGACTATGATTTAAGCCATCTTTAAACTATAAACACTACATTTTGGTAGAGGCAAGTAAAGAAAAATAATTTCGCAAATATAATGATAAAATACAAGCTTTAAAAAAAAAGCTTGGCAAATGTTCATTATTAACATGCAAAGCAATGATGAAGTGGTGTTTTGATTTCAGGCTCCATGGCACCATCTGTTGGTTTAAGACTGAATAACATTAAGAGAAATAGAAAAAACAAATAGCTTTATGACACAAAAGTGCACCGTAATTTTGTGATGTGATATACATGGTATCATAATTTACCGTGCTTGATATCTTATTACGGATTTTGACTGAAAAAGTGTCTCTTCTTTTTTTACAAGCTGGTGATCCAGACTGGAAGATCCTCCTGGGAGATGCTAAAAAAAAAAAAACTGAAAACATGTGCAAAAATATGGCCTCACCAACCTCATTCTGTCAATAAAGAAACATTCATTTGCTCAACTTAAGTAAGAAGGGCAATCATTTATTTAGGGCGCTTGAGATGGTGTGATGGGAGGTAACACATACAGTAAAAAGTCAAGGGAAAACATAAAAAAAAGTTTCAAATTACCCTAATCGTTCAAAGTCCGATTAGGCACATTTGAGTGAGCCTTTACTCACTCAAAACGGTTTCTTTTAAGCTATAGCTAAGCAATTGTGTATTCAGGAGACAACCAAGTGTGATTAAAGAAATAAAAAGAACTAAAACAGTATATTTCTTCAGTATACATCAGGTATCATGACATGTTTTTCAGAAAGGGTACAATAATGATCTACACAGGCTTTTAATGAGGACAAGTTCACTTTAGCTAGCTTCACAGCCTGTAAATACCCTAGCCACTTTTTTTCTAAATGTATTGCTTGGTCTATATAAATGCAGAAAAAAGTGAAAATGCCAAACCCATACTTTAAAAATGTTGTCACTGATCATAAACCAGCGTAATGCACAATCAACACTAAATTAAATATGAGCAATTTGCTATCGAGTTGAACTCAACAACTGTACATTGTTTAAAGTTAAGTCAATGAAAATCTTAAGAGGTTAAGATTCGGTTAGGTTGTTTGCATGAAAAAAAGTGTTGCTTTGAAACAATTAACTGTCTCTTCTTCCCATGTTTGCCACAAAAAAGCCCCAATTCCTGTTGCATGTATGATAATTGGAGATTTTAAACAGCTGTATCGTCGAATATAAACATATTCCCTAATGAGTTGGGGCTGAAAATATAAAATAATATTATTAGCGAAGGCCTTATAGTAAGTTTAGTTCTCACGTTCATTTTTGATTTGAGGTATTATACATATGAACAATATTCAAAACAATAACCCACATAAAGTAACTGGGAAACACAATACTGGTTCTAGTTTTTAGAAATAAACTTAAGGGGTCTTCAGAACAAAATATATACCGCATATTAACAATGAGTCAAAGCATGCATCAGGCAGCATTCAGAAGAGATGTGCCCGCTTCTTCATGTTGTTTCGTTTCCACAGTGGAAGGACGTTAAATTCTTGAAAGCCCATGGCAAAGACCTCAAAGAATGAATCCGGGGATAGGTGACGCTGCAAAGGAAAGCAGTAAAGAATAACATGGACTGTTGAAACGCTGCACAGATCATCCGTTTGGTGCATTTCTTATTCTAAAACAAAACTCTACTGTACGTTTGACTGCAACAAATGTCTTCAACTGGTTTTTCAGAAAAAGCAGATGATGTGACTGTAGAGGAATGTATTAACATCTATGTAGGTGTAAGGCATGGTGTGTGTAGTATTGACACAAGGCCATGCATTTATTATAAGGTCAAATTAAGAATATTAAAGAGATATTTTGCCCTTTCGGCAAATGTGAAGTGAAGGTGTTTTAATACAGATAAAAAATAATGCTAAGCATGTTTATCCACTTTAATAATAATAATGCTTTTCAAGTTACTTTACCTCGAGTTTTGTTCTGTCAACATCCTTGGGAAGCTTCACTCGGCCTCGACTACCAACTGAGAGCAGCTCATACGGGTAGACCTTTACAAAACAAAGGCTGGTTGAGAATCCTTTCATAGTCGATTCTTGCAGAAGCTACACCTAAACACAATCGTTTGTGTGGTTTCCCTACCAGCCATCGAGATACCAGATGGAGTTAGAGCATCACGTCCCATGCAAATATGCATCCTGTATAACCACTGCACTGTTGTCATGCATAATAGTTAAATAGTACGGTGGCCCCTGAGTGTTAAAACACCACAACATCCCAGAAATAATACATTTGAACAAAAATGAAATAATTTACTGAAATATTGCTGTGTTTTACGCCATGTGTTAGCGTTAGGACCCTCATGGCCACCATTAACTATTATTTAATTTTGTTCATAAAATGTTTTTTCTGAGATAGTGTTTCTCCTGTGTATATGTTGTTGTGTTCTGACCCTCAAGGCCACCGTCATATAGTATCTATAGTAACTGTGCCTCAGTGATGCCAGGATAATAATAATGACGTTGTCCTTGAAACATGTATTCTGTTATCTGAAGGTGCAGAACATGATACATCGTTGTAGGGAAAACTCTTGTATAGCACACATGAATATACAAACAATACTTGCTTTCAGTTCCAACAAATTAGGCATGGACACTCCTCTGTCCATTCGTGCTAATGGATGTTGACCGTCATGGATGAGCTACAGAATGAAGCAAACACGTGCAATGGGAAAATGTCATGATAGGATTAATCCCTTCAATTATAAAACCCAAACGGCCAATTGACTGCTAGTAAGATATATTTGTAAAATGTGGGGTAAGAGTTAGTTATGTAATACATGCAATATACATATTAAAAAAAGAGGTCTGCAAGCTGTAGCCACTGCTATATAATTACAGATTTGAATTCAATTGAGTTACTTGATAAAACATGCCCATGCAGACTGCGGTGAGGCCAGTCCTTTAGAAATGCAGAAAACAAAAAAGGAAAGCAAAGAAAGCAAAAGCAGGGATTTCAAGTATTTTCACTTACCTTAAAGTCTGGAAGGCGGGGGGGGGGGAGGCAAAGAAAAAGCAACACGAATTAATATTCCAAAATAATTATAGTGATTACTAAAGTCCATGATAAAAATAAAGATGTCTAAATACTTACCTTTAAATCTGTCACTGCTGTAATGTGAGTAATCAGCTGACCGTGGCTGTATTAGAAGAACCGACAGGGGGCAGACAGAGGAAACAACTATCAATCATTCATTTTAGTAACTGCTATAAATTGGACAAACCTCGTTTGGCTTTTATAATGTGTTGCTAGAGCTACCAATTCCACATACAGAATCAAAAGGTCACCCAGTAGCCTTACACAATAGTTCACACAGACGGATTATGTATCAGTGATGTTGCTCTTACCAGATTGAGGCCATTGCGACCATATCCAGGCAAAGAGGCTGTTTGCGATGTGGAGGAATTTGGCTCTATGTGAAAGTGACACAGACAGATTAGCTCCTCATGAGACGAATTAGAACCAGACTCGGCTCTTTGTGCAAATAAGATCCGATTTACTAATTCAGATATACTTCCCCTGGTTCTGTTTTTAGCCTTTTGCTAATTGATCTGTAAAACACACTTCTCAGTACTGCTCTATTTTTAGATTTACAACTAAATGATATAATAAGGTATTGTCCAGGCGATTAAAATATGAAATGAAACACCACGGAGATAATAATCAGAGGCTTTAAAAAGATTCAAGCAGCATTTGAACTGACTTTGAAAAAGGACACAAAGATAAAAAGGGTCATATCATACCTTGCTGTTTATAAATTGGCGGTCGTCTGTACATATTAAAGCCTTCGTCTGCTGATAGAAGAAAATGCAACGTTAGCAGATGATTCGTTGTTAAATATCAAACAGTAGAACAAAAATAAATGAACATTGGAGGTAAGAACCTGCTGTAGTGCATTTTTCCTTTTTCAATGTCTAAATATGCTATGTACTGTATATGTAACTTGTAGTTTGGAGGACATTCTATGAAAAGAACTGGAACCAGAATTAGTGTAATGTATATGTATATCTACAATCATTTTAATAACTTTTACAACATAAAAAGCAGGCCAGAACTGCCAAAAGCTTAAGCCATAATGACATTTACAAAAAAAAACCTCTTGTACAGATTCAGAAGACATCAACGAGAATATTTTAAGGATCTAATGTTTCTTATTATTGAATATAAAGACAATACACCGATCCTTATACAAAATCAAGGCCGTGTAGTTTGTGAGGGATTTTCATCTCCCACAAAAAACACATGCCAGCGATTAGCGGTCAGAGCTTGTCATATTTCATCCGCACACACATGATAAAACAGGCTTCACAGCACTTCTATAAATAGGCACGGCTTTAGAGGAATGTGTGAGTGATGTCGGGAACAGGCACAGGAATATTTACTTATTTAATCAATCAAACCCGTTTTATAAATACCTACTTTGATGTAGATTTATTTAAAGGATTCTTTCTTTCAGGGGAAGAAGTTAGAGAGGTGGCAGAACAAGAGAAAAGTAGAAGTAGGGTCAAGTCAAATATGCAAATTGGGAAAAAAGGGATGATCAGTGGGCGATTGATCAATGACATTTGACCACTAGATGGCTCAGCCTTCCTAATAATAAAATACATCACATCTCTGTGCCATCCGTCCTAAAATAAATCCATCTTTGAAACTTAAACCGGTTTGTTTTTAGAACTTTTGTCATCTTAAATTATTGATTTATCAAACGTACCATAGTCCCTTTAGAACAGGGGTGTCAAACTCAAGGCCCGGGGGCCAAATCCGGCCCGCGACTTCATTTTATGTGGCCCCACAAGAGCTTGCAAAGAATATAATATGTTTGTTATACGGTTACACGGTTACGATTTACAGAAGCACGTTGCCATGGAGCACAATGCATTTCAAATTTGACTTTTTTCTCAGATTTGACTTTTTTTCTTCTAAATATGCATTTTTTGTCAGAATTTGCCCTTTTCTCAGAATTGACTCTTTTTTCAAAATGTTCAAAATGTTACTTTTTTTTCAAAATGTCTTTTAAAATCATTTTGTGACATTCTTACTGAAGAAACTTGCAATTATTTGCCCTAGACTTCTGCTTTCAGACCGAGTTAATTATGAAGTTATTACCCTATCCGATAATAATCCAATTTGATGTAATATAATACATTATTTTATATATATTAAATATTTATATATGTATTTTTATATAGTGTTAAAGTTACAAACGGCCCTTTGAGTGCAACCATTATGCGAATGTGGCCGTGATGAAATTGAGTTTGACACCCCTGCTTTAGAACACAAAATGGTGGGTTAGGTATTAAATACAAGTGTTTGATAGGAAATATAAAAGAAAGCAAAAAGGTAAGGTCAAACCAGGAGGGGGGAAGGGATGCAGTAAAGGTGGCAGAAGAGCAGGGGTTCTTACCTTTAGTGTGAGGGAGAAAGTTGTGACATAAAGGGGGAGTGGGGCATGTGTCATTGTTGCCAGATAATAAAGAGGAAGAAAGCATCAATCCTGTGTGTTATTCCACGAAAGCAGCGGAAGGAGGAGTTGTGGAAGCAGAGCGGATAAGGGAAGGTGGTAAAACAAAAGAATACGTGAGCAGAGGTGGGCTAATATCTATGAAAAGGTGATAAGAAGATTCAGATCATTTGACTTTTGTGTGTTTTCCTCACCTGGCCGGTGGAAGTGCTGCGGTGACCTGGACAGAGTTGGAGTGTAGCTGTGACGATTGTGCAGCGAATGAACCCCGAACGATCCCTGGCTGGCAGATGTTGGCATGGACTTTCTGATTTCAAAACTCTCCTTGAAAGAAGATGGACACAAAACTAGTGTGAATGCAAAACAAATCGACATTATTTTGTGTGTTAAATACGTCTGCTCTTATCAAAACAAATATTCACCTCTGTGTTTACAGATACGCTTCCTGGTGACTAAATCAAATCAGAAATAAACATACACATTAGACACTTTAGATAAAAGCCTTGTATATCTAACAAGTCTGATATGAAAAAGTAAAAAAACATATCATATATATAACAAATATACCCGAACCAACATGCATCTTTTAAAGGGGCCCTATTATGTTCCTTTTCCTATTTCATAATTTGTATTTTGTGACATGTTTTTACGTTTTACTGTTGGAAAAGCTCTTTATGGTTCTCATACTGCCTGTGCTGCAGCACCTCTTGTCACCCTCTGCCTGAAACCAGAGCCCAGTCTGCTCTGATTGGTTAGCTGGCCGGCTCTGTTGTGATTGGTCAACCACTTAGAGATGTCCCGCCTCTTAGCCTATCACGTACAATGTGTTGGAGCGCTAGCCAATAGAAGCGCAAGTGTTACATGATGTCACTATGTTACAGAAGTAAACAAAGGAGTCCATTTCAGGCATAACAAAATCAGTCACATTACAGAAAAGGGAAAACCCTAAAAAGCATAATAGGGCCTCTTTCAAATGTTTTAAAAGAGGAAGTCATCAGTAAAATGATCAAATCAGGAATAAGAAAAATTACCAAAGGTTTGTATTCTTAGGTTTCCACAAACCAACACCAAAACAATGAGACACAAACATCTGGCCGGTAAAAACTTGACGTTACCTCTGCACAGCTTTGCCTGTCCTGTCTGTTGCCTTTGTAGTCCAAAGTAGAGGAGTTGTCGTGCACAGACTTATAAGACATCATATCAGGATGCTCTATTTCATATATAGCCTTGACTCTGGGAATGGCTGCTAAATCTCGGTAATCAATGATCTCATTATCTACTTTTGCCTGGGACCAGGAAGAGGGAGGAGAGAGGAGGACGGGGGTGAGGGGAAGGAAGGACAAGGAAGGAGCAGACAGCATGGGTTACGTCAGGTGAAAGGTCAGAGGTGGTTTATTACAAGACTTCGAGGAATACAACTTTAATCCCACCAAAACTGTTTTTGGCACATGAGCTGGACAGATTAACACTGTAATCTGTGACTCTCTATTTCTCTGTCTTTTAAATCTAAGTAAGGTAGGTTGTTCCTGGCTCATATCATGTTTTGATAGGGGGAAAGTTTATTCCTCACAAAGTAATTACAGTCTATGGGACATAATAAACTGGATCGAGGAAACTAAAGGATACCAAAAGCAACAAGTTGTTTTGTAATCAAATTCAGAATTGAATTCAAATTGATTCTAAATTCCTTTTCAACATGTGGTTGATTTTTTGTCAACCACAATTGAAATCAATTTGTTCTCCTCTGGCATTAAAACTCTTTCCGATCAGTCAAGGTAAAGCTGAAAAACTATGCTTAAATATTATTTTTTCCACATTGGCTATTTTCCTAAAATGTTTGTCTTCAGTGACATGAAGAAAAATCTTGCAAGAGAAACACCTTATCCACGCGACTCGCCTGTACAAATAAATGATAAATCAAATGTCAAATCAAGCCACGTGAATTGTGTAAAGCAGATGTCGTCACCAGAACTTACACAGATGGTTCGCCCAGGACTCCCCGGGGTGCAGGAGCCCGGCCGGGAATTGGAGCTTTCTGATGAGGATCTCGTGGGCTAAAAAAATAAATAGCAGTTAGTTTCATTCATAGGATGCTCAGGCAATTTCTCGTCACACAACTTGGTCCTTAGATCTCAACTAGAAGCAGTGGGCCTGGCATCATGCAGTTTATGTGCAATGCTCCAAATTGTAATATGCTCAATAATAAAAAACCTTTATTTGTAGCTAACATTATCGGACAGGATTTTCTTTTGCATATTACATAATCACATATTGGTGTATATTTAGCAGGAAATAAAATAGCCAAGCATGCATCATTCTACAGCTACCATGGTTTTAAAATGTTTTGTATGAAATATAATACATATTGGACCAACGTTATACTTTACAGCTGCTACACATTTATAGGCTGAATTTACTAATGATAGTAGGCAAAAATGTAACTTTTAAGAAGTCATATTTTTGCTGCCTTGAACTAGCACACTTGAAGCCTGGTGAGCAAAGTGATGCAAGTGAAACAAGCGAGTGCAGTTCATCTCAAAGCGTGAGACTACAGCCTGCTCACTCTAGAAAAGCATCGCTGCAAACGGCAGGTCTGCTCACGATATTAACCTTCATTTTTTGATGGGGGAAAAAGAAATCAAGACAAGGTGTTTTTGGTCTGCTGGCCTGGGAGGGAAGAGAAAATGTGAGGACAGCGACGTGGAAAGATATCAGACTCGCGTCCTCCTTTTAACAGCAATTACACCTGCTGGGTATTATCCAGTATTCGGAGATATTTTTGATACGAGTTATAGAAGATGTTTCACTGTAGACGTGTTAAGTTAAGGTGGTTTTACCATGTAACTGTCATCTGTTCTGCTGTTGCTTCTGCAGTTAGGGTGCCAAACTGTTGATCCTGTGAAGGCAGGGACGTAAAGGCAAAAAAATACAGTATTTTAAAATAAATTCACAGTTCAGACACTGAAAATCTAGACTGCATTAGACAACCTTTTTTAATATATGTATCCATCACAGGCTTAAATCCCCATTCTCACAATAAAAACATGCACACCCACATCAGGTATTTCTCACACTGACCTTGCAGAAACATTTCTTCGCCTTCTCTGAACATTTTGTCACATCGACTGCATCTTGCACAGCTGGGGTGATAATGTTTCTCCCCTGCCTGTAGGTTGATGATGAGGAAGGCAACAACTTCAGACTTCATCCAACAATTAACATGCAACACCCTAACTCTTAATCTTCTGAATGTACTTTAAAATATCTCCTCAAATCAAGTTGAAGATATACTTTATATATAAAGTAAAACATATATCTTTTGATATATTTTTTCCTTTATATATAAAGTATATCTTCAACTTGTTCTTCAACAAAAATATATTTTTTGATATATTTTTTCCACATTAAACAGTTCAGAAACTATTTATAAGCAAAATAGGTTAGATAAAACATGTGTTGAGTAGAAGGGGCCAACAAACAAATACACTCAAGATAAGATGTCATATTAAAAATAAGAATAAGTTAAAAAAAGTCAGTGTTTTGCAAAAAATGCCAATGTTATGTTAATCATAGGAGAAAAACTGAACAAATAAAGCTGTCTCACCTCTAGGACCTTTCCTGTGATAAACCTCTGACACGCGTCACATTGTACCCCAAACTGAATCTGGTAGTCCCTCTCACAATAGGCCACGCCATCTCTGAAAGAAAAGACACTTGACATTCAAATCATATATTCTTTAATGTGTCTAAATTATACATTTTGCTAACATATTTTCTAATTCCAACCTTATTTTGTAAGAAAAAATCAACTTCATTGAGAAAATATTTTTAAATGACAGATTTGTATTTACTTGCTAATATATTCTCCGCTCAGCACCTTCCTGCAGGCTTTACACTTGAAGCAGCCGAGGTGCCACTGCCCCCCCAGCGCTAACAGAGCCTGGCCGTTCTTGATGGATCTGCCACAGCCAGAGCAGTCTGAAAACACATACAGGACATATCCAGTAAGAGTCCAAGGGATGGATGACAAGTGTTGCCGAATTATTATACATAGTTGGGGCAATACCATAGAGGAGGTTATTTATTAAATTATACCAAAGCAAATTCCTCGTATGTGTAAACCTACTTGGTAATAAAACCGATTCTGATTGTGATTTATGAGGGTATTTCCTACAGTAGATGGTGGTTAGCAAGCCCCAGGTAACTTTAATCTAGGATCCCTTCAAAGCAACCAGACTCCATGGCAGGAAACAGTCATTGTACAGGGGTTGCTGTTGTTATGGTGTTATTTTGGTGTTATAAAGGATGGTTCAGAATCACCAAAGTCACACAATAACAAAAACAAACTAACCGATCGAGGCATCAGCAGACTAGCAACCCCCATTATCCCTATGGTATATAAGTAGTCTACTATAACTGAAAAGACCATAGATGACAGCTGTAGTCACCTGTCAAAAATGTGTCTGAAAGCAAGGTAAAGCAGTGTGAAGGTAAGTATAATTACAGCAGACACTCTTATTGATATAGGTATTTTTAGGTGGCTACTGTAGCACATGTTCTCTGATGCCTCCATCCATCGCAGTACATTCCTGAGCTTCCTTAGGTAATGCACTTACTGGGAATAAGAGCCTCATATACTCCCACTTTAAAAAATCCCAACTATCCTTTTAACGCTTGTCACCTAAATACGCTCATGCGTTTTGTTTAAATTGAATTAAATGTGCACATTGAACTTAATGGGCTGAGTCTACTTGATCTGGGGAAACATTAGGAAGCAACTCAGTTCTTTGATATGATTTCTGGATATACATGAATACAATTTGAGTGTCTATGCTGTTTCCTTTAGATTTGTTTTAATAAACCCCTTTATTTAAAGTACTTAAGAGAGAGCTACTTAATCCAGAGGTATTAAGAGTCTGAATCCTTTTGATCTCTGCCCTATATATAGTTGTCAGCTAGATAAGGTCAAGTGAGTCATTCACCTTGCAGGATCCAAGGGGGATTGTGGGGATTTTTAAGGTAATGTAAACTCAGTCTTATGGCCACAGCGAACCATTGTTAAATGCATAATCCTCTGTCTGATTATGTCCACATGGGATCAGAGTCTGTTTTAAAGCTTCGTTAATATGTTTGCTGTCAACACTGGATCAAATGAAATTAATGCTCAGAGAATCAATAGTTCAAAAGTTCAGTTACTATTTGAAGAGCTGAGGTCTTTAGGAATAAGAACTGGAGACACGGGTCGGATACAGCGCTGACAGAGGCAGTCCTTTCCACTGAAGGTGACGCAGTCCCCAGCAGGAAATGGCTGTCTAGGAAACAGAGAAAGAGACAAGTATTTACCCCACAAGAAAAATAATTGCTCTGCATCCAAACTCCCATGATTCTGTTTTCTTAATTACTTGCAACCGGTGCACACAAAGCAAGCTGGGTGATAGGTCTTCCCCAATACTGTGACCACCTGTCCCTCCACAAACTCCCCACAGTTGTTGCAGAGCGTGCCGTGAATCCTCTGGAAGTCCAGCGGGCAGTAGTAGTCACTGTTCTTCATGAAGAAGCCACTCTGGGCCAGGTCACAGCCACACACTGCACACAGACATACAGGGAGAGACAGATGACAACAGAAAACATTAAAGCTACATTCATTTTTCTTTTAATTATCTTTGGATCAATGGATTAATGTGAAAAATGCATTGTCCCTCTCCTACAGTTACGTATCAGACTACTTGGTCAGCTAATACTGCTAGATAAGACTAAACCACATAAAAGGCAGAACTCCTTCTTTTGTTGTCCTATATGTATTGGTTTGCTCAGGTTGACTTTTGACTGACATTTTCATTTTGTTGTGTTCTTTATTTATTAAAAAAAGAAGAGTTTTGGGAATTGTATTAAATTAAATTCACGTTTTCATAGTTGAAAGTACACAGTAACTATGTAATCCATCAAAGATGTAATTTGGGCTGTCTGACCTAATCAATCAATCAATGCTTATTTATATAATGATTCTGCCAGAGTTTTTAAAGTGTTCATGTGTTTGGCATGTTATTGACAGTGAGGCAGTGTTTCCTCCGTGCTTTGTTTGGAGACATTTGATACCATACAACCCATATCCGAAACTGTACCTCTGAACCTGCCACCTCAGGAATGCCAAGGGCATTACTGCACAGCTCTATTCCTGTCCTGTAGCTATGCATTTACAACTTACGTCATGTTTTGTTTTTCGTTTTATTTTTAAATACAATTTTGTATCTGCATAATACACACATGCATACACATGATGAAGCCCACTGAGCCTAGATGCCCAGGTCTTCTCACTGTACATTACTGCAGGACTCTCTGTTCTCAAAGTCTCTTTGTTTCCTCTGTGCTCTAAACACCGTCACATGGGATGAAAGGGCAACAACACGAGAAGCTTGTCAGGTTTAATTAATGGGGACAATAGCCTGATGAGAAAATATGTTTTCCACAAAACAAAGTAACTTTAATGAATCTGAGTCTGACAACCCAGGAGGTTCTCACAAAAGCCATGCAGAATATTTTTCTATGAAATTGAATTTGATGGCACGAATAAACTGTCTAAAAAATGACAAGCAAATTCAACTCAATTGAAAACTAACCTTCTGAAAATAAAAAGGTTTTAATGCTAAAGGCTCAAATTACTATATTCCTACTCTGTGATTGCAGGATGTCAAATAGTGCACTTATTGATGGTACTCAACTCACCCTTGCAGGTAAAGCAGTTTATGTGGAAGTGGTTGTTCTGGACTCGCAGCACCTGTCCCTTGCATGAATCCCCACACCTGAAGCACGGGATGATCCGCTTCCCCCCCAGAGAGCCCGGGTCATTCTGAGCAGCTAGCCCTAAAAAAGAGGGAGGAATTCATGAAAAATGAGAAATGCATTATCATTGTTACCTATCAGAAAGCTTAACATCTCATCTGAAAATGCAAAATAGCCTATTGTTTTTAAAGTACTAATTTATGTCATCCTCCTTTAAAACCGAAAGTATACTGTCAAGTTTATTGTTTTGTCATACGAAGAAAGTGACGTTTTCTGGTCATTTAGCAGAGTGGTTTTAAAATGTAGGAAAAAAACAGGCTGCAAGATTCGACAGGCACGCTAGCAGCGCTTTTAGGCTAATGTAGGCCTATATTGGCAAGTATCTTACTTGAGCTAACGCTTAATGTTAGCATCAGCATGTTAGCATGCTCGCAATGTCAATACCAACATTCTGCTGTTGAGCAGAAAAGTGTTCACTGTGTTAAAAATCGTAAAAATGAATACTGTAAACTTAGTGTGTTAGCATGCTAACATTTATTATTGGAATTGACAAAAAGTCTAGCGTATAAGCTAATGGCAATGTCATTGGTTTTGCTGTGGTGTTTTCTGAAATGCTATAGTGTTTTGTGAAATGCTGTAGCGTTCTCTGAAATGCTGTGGCGTTTTGTGAAATGCTGTGGCGTTTTGTGAATTGCTGTGGCGTTTTGTGAATTGCTGTGGCGTTTTCTGAAAATGCTGTGGTGTTTTCTGAAATGCTGTAGCGTTTTCTGAAATTCTGTTGCGTTTTCTGAAATGCTGTTGAGTTTTGTGAAATGCTGCGGCGTTTTGTGAAATGCTGTAGTGTTTTGTGAAATGCTGTTGTGTTTTGTGAAATGCTGTAGTGTTTTGTGAAATGCTATGGTGTCTTGCACTTCAGGGCCACCGCAGATTTGCTTTGGCCCAGAGCTACACAGAGCACTAAACTAGAGTGCTTTAAAATATAGACAGTAGTTCAGTTAGAAGCCATTACTTCTCCCAACAACATTAGCTTTATGAGGAGCTTGTGTGCCAAACGTAGTCTCTTACTTTTGCAAGAACCTCATTCCTTCTGCTTTTGTCTCTTTCATGTCTATAAGGCGATAGAAGCAGTGGATGCCTGTACAATCTAATCACAGCCCCACTTGAGAGGTCTTGAATGTGATTAGCAGAGGAGAGAGGGGAAAGAATGTGGCACGGTGAGAGCGCTGTGTGGACACCCAGCTACATAAACAGACACATGAGCTTCGTCTGCTCTTTTTTCATATATAGTTTTTCCACATAAATCATAACAAGTTCCTTTTTTAACCAGATAACAGGGACATCAGTTCATCTGCACTAACTCTGACATTCTTTCGACTACACCAACAAGATGTCCTTACACATAGCCTACAGCTAGAATTAGTTCCCAACTCAATATGAAGAAAATTGAGTCAAGCACCATCGGTATGTGGCCCCACGACAGAGAGATTTGTCCCTATGGTAACAAGAATGAAGTAACAAACTAGATTAAGAGACCATGCTTCCCAAAGGTTAATAAAAGCCCCCTGTAAGTGGCTATAATCTCCTGTTAAATCTAATAAGTAGTACATAATAAATATGTAAACAACTTGACCTTCAGCTTCAAAGAAGACTTGTGATATATGAAGTCAACAAAGGATACAAAACGTACTGTGTCTTTTCATTAAACTAAAAAGTAGAGGATCTCCAAACTTGGCATAATCCCATTGGGAATGTGACCCGTTCTTTTGGCCATGGCACCCTAACAATGACTGAAAATTCATCCAAACCAGCCTTTGTGCGATTACACCTCAGTTATTTGTTAATGACAGAGCTGTGATGCCAACACAGCAACAGGAAATACTCCTACTGATTAGAAATGTAGTTGTTTGCCAGTAGAACACCTTGTATTGCGCTTATGTAACAGAATACATAATAATACATAATAGTATCTGTGGGGTATTATCCTATATATAAAGTATATCCTTTGTCTGCTTTTAGTTTTTACTCTTTCTTCATTTAGAAATATTTTAGGAGTCCAAAATGTCGTCCACTCTTTCTTGATCTCTTCCAGAATGTGAAGCTGATATGGTGTCAAGTATTAGCAAATGGTAGATTTAGAAAGACAGCAAATGGAGAGAAACCTGAGAACGACGGCTAATCACACAATCCACTATCTCCAGCTATGAAAATCTACATCCGTGTGCAAGGAGGTAGGGAGCTTCTATTTTCAGAATCTTTATGTAGATGTTTAAATATACCTCATTCTCATTCTATGTAAAGTACAAAAGGTCTTTGAGAAATAGCATTGAGAAAACATACTGTGGTCACTTAATGAAATAATATGGAAATCAAAAGGAAAACAAGTCTCAATTCAGAGGTCATTCTAAAAATCACATGCTGGTTAACCCACCCTGATGCTCTACGATAGCTATGCTTGCACTTTTCCCCACTTGGCAACAACAGTCTTAAAGCTTTTACACAGCCAAACATCAGGATTGGTTAGAACATTGATAAGAAAAACCATTAAAAAAAAAATCATCAGCAATTTTCTTTTTGACCTTTAACACAATGAAATGCCACCTCAAGCAAAATCACAATAGTCAACTCAAAACAATCACATTTGTGAAGTAATTAAGTTAGCAAAGTAATGAGTCCCATTGACATTGTTAACTTTCTTGGAGAAAAATGTAATTACTTAGCTGCAAGACTGTTTGATATGACCAAAATGCTAAATAACAAGTTTTAAACCAGTGACAAGTAGGAAAAGACAAACAGAAAACCCAAGCTGTCACACTCCCTTTTTTTCACCTCCTTCAACACACACTCTCACACACACACATACAAATGTCTACCTTTCTCTTTCATGACAGTTGGTTTCTGCTCGTCAGTGGGAGCTCACTGCAGCGGATCAGAGTGAGGAGAGGAACTAACAGGACTGCTGGTGAAGGAGAGGGGGTGGTCTAAAACACAGAGGGCAGGACTGTGTGTGTGTGTGTGTGTGTGTGTGTGTGTGTGTGTGTGTGTGTGTGTGTGTGTGTGTGTGTGTGTGTGTGTGTGTGTGTGTGTGTGTGTGTGTGTGTGTGTGTGTGTGTGTGTGTGTGTGTCTTTGACATTCAATCCTGGAAACATTATAATTTCTTTAAAATAACTTCAAGGGTTCTGTTACCTTCCACGTTGAACAAAAAAAAGAGATTGAAGTCTGCAGTTAAAATGTTCCTATTTGATATATTACAGGGCTGTACAATGTCCAACTTGGAGTACAATTTTGTTTTTTCTTTCCTTTATTGTATCAGAAAAATTTCAAATCCAGGCTCTAGTCTAAATCTCTTTTTCATTCTCTGTGTCATTCACACTATTAGCTTATTTTTCTCCTGGCTACAGCACCAGAGAAGAATACAAACAAAGGAACGTTTTTGTTTTAAAGCAGCCGAATGTTTGAAAAATGCTCACTGCAGAAAAGGTGATTGTTCCGTTGTTCACTTCAGATGATTCTGTGATTACAATACAAGCTGATGATGTTTCTAGACCTTATTTTGTGAATATTTGAGTTGCCTTCTTTACACACAGGCTTCTTTAATCTGATTTCATCAACCAAATTAGGTACAATATTGACGATACATGCAACTAAAAATGCGAGTTAATATGAAAAAGAGAAAAATGTTGTTGCAAAAATACATTCTGTATTTTTAATTTAACAGAGGCAGATGGTGTTTTGGATGCCAACAAAATGAATGTTTGTTTATGTACGGAACAGACAATGTCAAAGGGTTGATAGAAAGATTGACATGGAAAACTCACATGTCAATTTTGCAGACCAAAAACCTTCAATATAATATCATATAAAAGGATGAATGATGGTATATATAAGCCTGTTAACAGCAACAATAATACAACCTGTGAGCAACATTAGGGTTTATAATAACTTAGAAAAGACAGAAGAAGTTCAATCTAATCATCATTTAGCATTTTCTGATGTAAATCAATGTCATATGATCCATAACAAACAATGGCCAAATTATATACTGTAATGACAAGTCAATAACACAACAACTTATCAACATGGATACATAGGGAAGTAAACAATTCAATACCTGCCATATCTGCAGAACTAAACAATTTCTCACACAAGATGTAGTCGTCGGGGTTGATGAAGGGCAGCTGCTCCATCATGGACTGTTTAGGAATTAGGTAAAGGACCTCTGCAAGTTCACCATCTTCAATAATTGACATGCGCCTGACGGAGTTCTTCCTCTTGACCCTGTCCAGAACTACCATATCTTTGCTGGATCCGCAGATCCGGCCCAGGCTGCGGAGGTTGAGGATGCCCGACATGCTGCTGTCGTCGAGGCCGTCGTCCGCACAGATCAGACTGCAGAGTGACACCAGGTGAGAAACCATAAAGCAGGTCTCAGGATGCTAAAGCCCCTTGTTTAAAGTCAGGCGTTACGTTGCTCTCTAAGACTCTGAGACTGACTCAGCGTGTGTGTGCAAGTTGGCCATCAGGCAGGCAAAGACGCAGGCCTGCCACACACTAAGCAGATTAAGTGAGGTGTATTTTTAAAGTTTATCTCCGTGGTAAACACGGGATGTGAATTGAGGGACAGGTAACATTTTTTCCGGTGACCTTTCAGATGCATCCTTCTAATAATCTGGTTATTGGGGCACAATTCTAAGAAGATTATAAACTGCGTCAGATCATTCAGTTATGTAAACCTTTATCATTTCTTTACAAATCAGAGTGTTCCGTCTGATCCTTGGTCGAATAATGACTGAATACAAGGACCAGCTGGACACAAATATAAATGTTCAGGTACATGTAATCACCCTGCGTCTGCAAACATCAAACATTTGATTGTTTTGTTTTCCTCCTCGGTAATCTACTGGAGTGCAATCTTTAGGACGTTTACCACATTGAACCTGGAACAGGGTCAGGAGGACAGGAGGTGATGAACCCTGAACGTTGAACTTTAGATTACAGAAGTACTTGCGGAGCACAACATGATTCAAGAGCAGACAGGGCCGTCTGGATCAGTTTAGTCTGTCTAATCTGCATTTAATCAAATTTGAATAATAAAACTCAGGCGCACAAGCTCTAACCAAAGCCTCTGTGTAAATATACTTGAATACCCTAACTATAGGTTTGTTGTCCATATATAAATAAACATGTTCAGCTATACAGGCTACCGGATAAATGCTATTGTTAAAATGACTAAAGTAGCGATTAACATCACCATGAATGATGAAGCAATGAATCCGAATAGACATACAAAATAAAGGACAATTAGTGTACGTTTAAAATTATATATTAACTTTTGGATATTTGCCTTTAGCTGTTTTAAAACAG
This sequence comes from Notothenia rossii, assembly GCF_949606895.1. NCBI lineage: Eukaryota > Metazoa > Chordata > Actinopteri > Perciformes > Nototheniidae > Notothenia > Notothenia rossii. Next base: position 8,776,637 of record NC_136910.1, read on the forward strand.
CCTACATTCTTGCAGTTGTTGACAGGATGAGGGATGTGATGTGAAGCATTGGTAACTTGACTAGCTCTCCCCCAAATAATCAACCTGGCTCACAAAAAGGTTACTGATAAACCAAATATTATCAATTTGGTTAACTTTGCTACTACATGAGCTTTAGTCTTTCCATAACAAACAGATATATGAAAACAGCTCCACCTACTGACCGTAATGTAAAATTACAATGCTGGTCAAGGCGATATTGCAAGATAAGAGCTAAAAGGGAAGAGCTCCATGATGTACTAACTCTCTCTGTCTTTTTTCAGTTTAGGCCTAAACAGGCATTACATTTATTTATTTATTTAAACTAAAAACAAAGCTATGAAAGTGAACCAAAACCAAAAGTTTCCAGAAAGCAAAACAATTAGCTGGAACTCCTTAAAAAGCCTTAGGGAAGCTGCACATGGTACCAAGCCAATTACACTTTAAAAAAAATAAAAATTATTAGACATGCAACACAGATTTGGCTTTTAAAAAAATTGAATAGCCCTTTTGCTGTTTTGGTAGTGTACAAATAAATCAAACTCCCTTCTTTTAAGGACCAAGTAAAATCTATAACTATACAATTACTGAGAGGAGGTACACATATTCCAATTTTCCATCAGAAAGTCATAAAAAAACTAAGTTACATATTGACATTATTTAGTGATCTCGGTAACGTTGACATTTTCACTTATGGTTTTAAAGTTGATAGCTATTGTTTAACTGTAGAACTGAAAAATCCGCAATAGCTAGTTAACATTTAATAAAATGTATTGATACTATTTTGTTAATAAAACTGTAAAAACAAGGTTTCATTTGTTTGCTATCATTAAAATGTCCATCATCCACTGTTACACGACACAGTGTGGAGAAGAAATATGGTTTTCAGTGAGTTGTGCAATAAAACCAATATTAAAAGTGGCACATTTTAAAAACGCATATAAAAAAGAGAAATGTTGGTCTAACAGCAGCCAAAAAAATAATAGTAATACGATGGAAACCCCCACATACTTTATTTACTAAGCAATGGATATCATCCTTCCATGACCTACTAATCTCAGAGCTGTCAACCGCTTCTGCTAATAAGGCTAAGGGGGAAACATTGCACCTAGTTAGGATGCCACCTGGGCGCCTCTCACTAGGGAGGTGTTCCAGGCACGTCCAGCTGGGAAGAGACTCAGGGGGAGACCTAAGACCAGCTGGAGGGATTATATCTCTTCGCTGGCCTTGGGATCCCCCAGTCAGAGCTGGTTGATGTGGCCAGGGAAAAGAAAGTTTGGGGCTCTCTGCTGGAACTGCTACCCCCGCGACCCGACCACGGAGAAGATGGATGGATGAATGGGAAACATTAGAGGCTATTCAAAGAGCTGCTGATCGGGTAATATCATTCATGTAAATGATGATTGTACATATACGCACACCTTGGTGCAATTGTAGATTATTAGGAGTTAATCGCAATTCAGCTTAAACAGATGAAATGTTATGTGGGGAAAAAAAAGTATGAATGTATTTTATGTGGATAAATTGTTATCCTATAAATTGTTATGCTATAATATAAATAATATATATAATATATAGATGAACTCAGACGATTGCTAAAAAAACATCAGGTAGGATTTTCTGTGAAATGGATTCCCTTTATTTTTTCTTTCTTTGTCTTTTCTTTTTGCATTGTCTATAAGTCCCTTTTGTGAGGGCAAAAAAAACCAACAATAAAAAGTTGGTCACAAAAAAAAAAAGAAAGAGAAATGTTCAAATTTAAGAGTTGACAGAAGGAGATCTAACCGCCTCGCCTCCCTCTTCCTCCTCCTCTCCCTGGGTGAGGGGCTCTCTGTCGGACTCCCCCTCCGCCTGCTGCGACTTCTTGGTTGTCTTGTTCAGGGTCCCGCCCTGCAGGTAAACAAATATTTACTGAGCACATTGTATCCTGGGGTGAAGGTGGCTGACAATATACACACACAGTACAAATAGAGATCGATGAACAGGCTGTGTGTCTGACCTGTCTGCGGTCGACAACGTTGAGCACCACCGAGGTGACGATGCAGCCGATGGTGTTGGCCAACATGAAGATCATCATCGTCTGCCAGCGCCACAGAGGTATTTTAGTTTCACTGGAAAGGAAAAGAGCAGCTAAGTTCAAATGCAGAAAGGACAATGAAGTGGTCGACCAATATGTTCCTGATCTCAAGTAATTCCTACCTCGACTTGGAGCCCAAAATCTGCCCAACGACCAGATTGGATATACCGATCCCGACCATCTGTACGGAGGTGGCCAGACCCATGGCTGTTCCCAGAGTCGCCTGAGGCACCACGAGGGGGATCGACGGCCACATGCTGGCCTGGAAAACAGCACAGATTGTCATTTAATTTTTGTTGGATTTATTTATAGGTTTTGTTGTTAGCTTAGTCCTTTCTTATTACTGTTTTGTTCTTTTCTGTTTTGTCTTTAAGTTGAGGAAAGTCCATTGTTTAAACCAGTGGCTCCCGATACATTTTGTTTTGGATTTGATATGGTCATGTGTGCTCAAAAAAAAAAAAAAAACCCGAGAAACAACAAATGTTTTTCACAAGAAAAATCTCTGCTTTGAGAACGGAGGTGATCTCTGGGGCCATAGATCCGTTACGGATTGTATAGCTTCGTTGGTGTTTTAGTTTGTCTGCCTCCGTTTCCTGTTTTAGTTTGAAAAGTGTTCCCCCTCCTGTCTTGGCTGTTACTGGTGATTGTGGTCACCGGGTGCCCTGTGTTGTCTCCTCCCCCCTCACCTGTGTCTTGTTGGTTTGATTAGTCTGTGTGTATTTAGGTTCTGTTTTCCTGTTAGTCTGGGTGTGTGTGGGAGATCCTTGTTGCTGGTGACTGTGTTCACATGGACAGTAATATTGAGGCTGTGTCATGTACCACAATGAGAAATAAATGCCCACACCGGGTTGTATTTGGGACGTTCTGTCTCTGCCTCCTTGCTTGGTCGGGCAGTTCAACGTCACAGAGAAGATTAAGCTTTGAGAAGACAATCAATTACTAACATAAAGTGGCCACCTAATTTGCAATCATTTCTTTTGAGGTAAACTCACAGCAGCGAATGAGTAGGTGACTCCGAGCCATATGGTGGAGACCAGAGGAGGCACAAAGGTGAAGGCCAGCAGTCCGAACACAGGCAGCGTGAAGATGGCACAGGCCAGAGCAAAAATGCCCCGCAGACCCACAAAATCCTGGAAGAAAAACACAAGAGCCTCTTGTTTTATGCTGCTTTTTATGACAGACTTGTATCAGGCTAAGGTTACAGATACTTACTATGAGGATGCCCACGCTGGCTGAGAGGACCAGTGAGCTGTCATAAACAGCGCCGGCGATATAAGCCGCCTCCTTCTGACTGTAGCCATCGTACTTATCCTGAATGAATTTACTGGACAGGTAGAAAAACAGCTTTATGTTAAATTAGTTTACAGCATACGGGCATTTAAAACCCATTTAAAATCTGAGGTGTGTGTGTGTGTGTGTGTGTGTGTGTGTGTGTGTGTGTGTGTGTGTGTGTGTGTGTGTGTGTGTGTGTGTGTGTGTGTGTGTGTGTGTGTGTGTGTGTGTGTGTGTGTGTGTGTGTGTGTGTGTGTGTGTGTGTGTGTGTGTGTGTGTGTGTGTGTGTGTACCTGGCATCTGCAATGAACGGGAAGATGCCGTTATAGAAGAACATGATGGTGAGAACCAGCAGCCAATATCTTAGAGACAGGAGCTTCACATCCTGAATCCTCTACACATACACAGAAACACACATTACTTAGGAGTTAATGAACATTCAAAAATGTGTACTTGGTGTGGAAAGCACGTTTTTTTTGTTAAAATATATTGTTCGTACCACTTTGCGGGACTCCTCTTGGATGGCGCCATCAAGTCCCAGCTGCTTCATTCCTATCTTATCCAGGGCGCTGACAAGGATGGCGGAAACAAAGCCCAGCACACACAGGAGTGTACCTAGAAAGCATCAGAAAAATACTCTTACTTAAGCACCGTGTTATTATTCACTCAGGCCATAAACATGGTGTTTCTATCCCCTTGTTTTATTAGTACCTACCACCCCAGAGTGTCCACTGCATGCCATATTGTTCCTCAAACTTCTGTGTGAGGAAGAAGTTCAGGACTGAGCCGAGGCGAGAGAAAGCCAGCGTCAGACCGAACGCCAGGGCCAGCTCCTTCCCTCTGAACCAGAACGCTGTGATGCGGTTCTGAACAACTGATGAAGACAAGAAGAGCCGTTTAATAGGAACAGTCCTCTGAGTTGAAATCCAGAAAGAGTATGATTGTGACTTTAGGAAATTGGCCTTACTGGTCAGAGATCCATTTCCTGATCCAAACAGCAGTCGGCCTGTGAGCATCAGTGGCAGCAGATAGGGGGTTCCCTTGAAGTGGGAACCCAATGCAAACAGTGAAGAGCCCAAAACACACAGGAAGGAGAACAGAAATACTCCAACTGCAGAGAGGACGAAAAGGGAATGAATTCACCGTGAGTTACCATAAAGTGATATCATTATCAGTTATAGATTTAGCAGATATTTGTTGATGTAATGTCAATTGTAATGTTCCAATGTCCTATATCCTTTTGCCATTACTTCACAGGAGGGCTGCAGAGTGATCCAGACGCAGACACAAAAGGATTTCCGGTCCTTTGGTGCAGTTTATAATGATGTTGATTTAGCGTTTTACACACCAAGGTTTAATTATACAGTTGAATGGTTGTGGTGAGCATCTCCCGGGCTGGTGGAATCGGTATGCTCTTTCCTCCTGTGTCCTCATCACCTATGACCCTTTTTATACACCCAGTGCAGCTAATCCCCGCCACCAAGTGTCCAAAAAAATATTGCAGTGTAAATATAAATAAAGTAAACTGGCGCGCCAACAACACCCATACAATGGCGCCTACATTTGACTTACAGCGGTTTCCTAGTTTGTCAATCAGGAATCCGGCCATGATCACAACGACTGCATTCCTGTTGATAGGAAACAAAATAATCCATTGTAGTTTTCTGATAAGCCACTGAGCAGTGTGATACAGTAGGGTCAATGTGGATGTGAACTTACGTCCAAGCGTAGATGGCATAAAGAAGGTTGTACTGCTGAGGGTTCATCCCCAGTCCCTCCACACAGTCCACTGTGCCGTTGATCACCGTCGCATTGGAACATGTCAGCTTCTGTCAGATGAGTGGAAGCCAGTGATTTAGTTATAATCATACTAGCCACAAACGAAGGACAGACTTTGTCATTAGTACTACAATGATCCTGTTGAGTTAATTTAGGGAAATCATCCTTTAATACTGATTATATATTTTAGACCTATTGCTTACCCCTTGGAACTGATCCTGTAAAACACTGGGGATGTCGAAGCAGAAGTAGGAGCCAAAAGTCAGCAGACAATTGAAGAACAGCACCAAAAAGCGGTAATACGCTGTAAAGAAATAACAAGCATAATGTATTATTGTTTATTTTAACGTAAGAGTCAAACTTCAATTGCAATGAACGCAAATGCAACATCCTAGTTTACTACTTCTTCTTTTTTTAATCTCACCTGAAATGAATATACAAAATATATATTCCAACCAAGCTTCAATATATTTCTTATTAATTGTGTTTTTTGAAAACAGTGCTTTTGAAAATTATTAAAGCTACCCTCCAGACATATTTAGAAAGTTTTCTGCTTCGAATAATAACTAGTTCAAGGATTTCCCACAGAAAAAGGGGAATCCCCCAGGTAGCTTAAGACTCTATTAATTATGTTTAGTGAAGGACACACATTCAAGTGAAGCAACAATAAGAAGTGCATTTAGTGGAAGGGGGCTTTAGGAAAAATCTGGTATTGTACATTTCCTTTAACTCAGCCCAATGGGGATTTGGTGTTTACTTCACTGAGAAAACAAACTGTGTAAAACAACTGCAGCATTAGCTTGAATTAGCTTCAAATTGTCTGTAGTATGCCCACGAGGAAGCAAAACGTTTTTGCTGACCTCACGGTTTTGGCAACTTCCAGTTTAATCACATGAGTTTTAGCAGAAAGTGCCGAGTTGTTGTTCCAGTGGCCCAGATTTTCTTTAGAGAGGGTTACGACAGAAGTCTGGTCACTGGGTTCTGCTGAATGTGGCTATTTTTTGGAAAGTAAAACTAAAGACAGACGTACCTTTCTCCGCCGGCTGCGCCATGGAGAGCAAAAAGGGAAATGGTTATAAAATAAAACTTCCAAATCACATTCTTCAGTGTTGTTTACATGAGCAGCTGGTTAGCACGCTTTAAAACTCTTCTTCGTTGAATTCAGCAGACCAGACGCTGTAATGGCGCCCTCTAACGACTGTTAGTTATCCTAAAATCCAAAATATAGTCCACAACTTTGCAGATATTAGGTCAGTTTTCTTATTTGCAGTCCAGTTTTCCAGGTTTTGTAATGTTCAAAGAGTAAAAACAATTTCTCCAGTTACTTCCAGGTCTCTGCTCAACCTCCTCTGAAAGATGTCATTCTTGCACAGGATGAGATAAGTATCCTCCACACATCAGGGTGTTTCCCTATCAGAGCCAGCCCCCTCTTAAACATACAATGCCCCCTCCTAAAGTACTGTGAACCTTTGCATATGATATCCCTTTGTAAATGTTGCACGTTTTTGCCCACCAACATTACTATTCAGACTGCACAGCTCTCCCACTTTTAATTCGATATTGAGTGAATTTTCCAAAACTTTTTATTCCTGATTGTAATGTTTCACTTTCTTGAACACAATTTCTGGTTTCTATGTACTGCACAAATAACATCAATTCAGTATTTTTCTTTGTAAAACAAAATCCCTCTTTCGACCTCCCTAATTCAAATGTCCAATTGTTCCAATCATAAACCTTAATGGAATACAAATTATAAACCTCAAGCATCAAATGAACTACTATTGGCTACAACTGTAGTCTGAATTTACTTGTGATATATTTGTATACATATATACATATTATAAAACAACAACTGCATCCATTATATATTCAGGTTCTATATATTAAATAAATATTTTAGCCAAATAATAGCCAACTGTGCAACAAAACTGTCATCCCGATCCCGACCATTCACTCAGTGTTTTATCTTTGGGTTTTTGAGATTTAATCCAATCAAACGAATAACGTTAAATATATCAAACATAGACAGCTAGTGCCTCTCCTGTCTTTCGTTGTTTTCGACCAAAGACAAAACGCTTTCCCCAATAATTGATTCATAAAAACTCGAATATAGGAAGCGCGTTTTCTCTCTTTTGTCCCTCAGCGCACACCGTCGAGTTTACACTCGCTGAAAGGGTTTAAATAATGCGTTCAAGGAGTTTAGGATATTTTTGATTATGTTTTAAACATGCGAAATGTCTGTGTTGCGCAGAGCTAAAACATGGGAAGTATCTGACTCCGAGGACAGCGACGCTGAGAAAAAACATGATTTAAACCTCGATGAGAGAAGTCAAACAATAACAGTGAGCGAAGAAGATGAGGCTCCATACAACAAATGCAACACCCTCCAATCTTCACCTATACAAACAGAGCCCCGTCAGACTTCAGCTTTGTCTCCTCCAAGACAACATGCAACCCCGAGTCCTGCAAGAAAACGCCGCAACAAAGAGGAGGTGGAGGCGGACAGAGAGGCAGCCAGGGAGAGGAGGGAGGAGAGAGAGAGGGTGAGGACAGCCAGGACCCGGGAGAAGGAGGAGGGGAAGCAGGAGCAGCAGAGGAGGAGAGAGGCGGCCGAGAACCTGAAGAGTCTCCGGCCAGAAAACTGCCTCAAGAGTCTGACAGTGCGCATAGATCCAGGTACACCGTGCTGCCTTCAGGTGCTGTGGGAATTCATTTTTCCGTCATTTATATTGGGACTGCTGTGAAGACGGTTTGATAACTTTTTTATAATTGATGCTTCAAAATACATATAGGCCTATAGCAATACTTATATATATAAACAAATAATTATATTATGATTACAATTATTACTAAACTTTTTTGCTAAAAGTCAGTTCAAATACCACATACATATTGCAATAAAGGTATTTTATTATGCTGAAATGTTTGTTTGTTTCAATAAATATAAAAGTGCAGTCTGTCTTTAATTCAAAAATAAATGTATTAAGGAAAATGTGCTTTATTTAGGCTTCATTTAGTGCTATTTCTTTATTTTTTTTATTTTAATCAGTTCGATTATCAAATATTGTACGTTTTGTTGTTGTCAGTTTAGCTCTTTATCATCTACTTTAAGATGATCTGTGGGTACTCTTAGTAATCTAGTACTGGCTAATTAATATAATAATAATAATAATAATATGTATTTACAACCTACAAGCATTAAGGTGGAAGCCAACAAGGACCAAGCATTGGACCATGCTGTTATTTTCACAAAGAAAATGCTGATATACCTATAACCTTGTGTGTGCTTTATTCCAGCTCTTCTGCAAGACGGTGGCTCAGACATCTTGCTGGACACCCTGGCTACCTTTGATTGGAGGTTCAGCATTGAGAGCCATCAGCTCCCACACAGCATCACCTGGACCAGAGATTTACCTCAGGTTACCCCCCCTCTCTGTATTTAAATATTCTTACAATCTCTGCTTTCTGCAGTGTGATCATTACTGCTCTGTCTATAGCAGGGAGAAGACAGCTTACTGGAGGAGGAGCAAGTGGTTCTGGTGCTGGGTCTGACAGACTTCATGGACACGGTGGTCTCTGTGAAGAAAGTGAGCAAACTTTGAAGTTGAAATATTTAACTTTGATGGCAACATACATGCTGACCCTCCTCTATATTATGTTTAGATGCTTGACAGTAACGAGGAGCAGACAGGGGCGGGGTCTTTCCTCTCTCCAATTTTGGAGTGTCTCAACAGGGACGCCAAAAAGGTGGTCACCCTCTTAGTGACAGACCCTCAGCAGGATTACAGGTAAGTGTACGTCAATAGGATCTCTTATAGACAGACACAATCATTTACTTTCTTATATGCTAATTGTATTACTCTCTGGTGAGATAACACACATATTCTGTGTTGGCTTTCATGCCCACATTGTGACTTTAATTGTTGGTTTGCTTACCAATAGGGCTGATGCAGTCCCTTTACTGGATGAGACTCTACAATCCAAACTGGGGATGGAGAACTTGGACGTGGAGGAGGTCAATTTACTTTAAATCTGATAAGTCAATCTTGCATGTTCTTTTTGCAACCTAGTTTTATATTTTAGAAGGTAAAAATCTGCGAAAATGTACATATAACTGATTTGCATACTGCACACTTAATACTGCTGTTATTTTTCTCCAGGTTCTCGTGTACCTGCAACTCTGCAAGAATATCTCTCTGGTCTTCCTTAATGGCTGGCAGGAAGTCACCAACCATGTGTGTGCCGTCACTAAGGCCTTATCAAAACGCCCTTTCAAGTAGGCAGCCACTCGGTCCACTCCAGCCCATATCCAATGTGATGCTAAATTGCGAAGGAATAGTTGATCGCTCAAACGGGGAGCTCCTAAGCGAACTGAGAATTTTCCATTTTTGACGATTTACATGTCACAAATTACTCCAAATTACTCCAAACTACTCACATATAGTTTTTCCAATATTCACGAAACTCGGAATACACATTGCTCTTATGAATCTGGAAATATTTCAAATTGCCTTCCATTAGCCCCGCCCCCCAAAAACTCTACAATTTTAAAATATGTGCGTTATATGTGCAGCCACTCGAGTCATTTCCATAATAAAAGAGAAGGAACATTCCCCTGTTAAGATGTCTTTCCATGTCTTTCCAGACTGCTGACGGAGCGAGCGGAGCTGCCCTTCTGTGTGGATGGTTCCTGGGCCAGCGGGGTCCGGGTGGAGAGGGACGGCTCGGGGCTGATCCAGGTGTGGAGCAGGCAGGTCCAGCAGCTGAACAGAGTCAGCCCCACCGTGGCCTCCACTGTGATCGCTGCCTACCCGTCTCCTCAGCTGCTGCTGCAGGTACAGCTGCCTCAGGGTGGTGCTGTAGAGCTCAGTGCATAGAGGACACTGCTGCCAGCGTTCCATTCCTTTGACATTATACTTTTAGCATTCATTGGTAGGTTTTGAACCGATTTAAGTTCATCAATGCAATAAGATCATATACTTTAAACCAATACTTCATCCACAAAACCATTATTCGTAAATGTAATTATCACCTTGTGTTACTTGGAATTGTTGAAGATGCTGTTTCTTGCATGGGGAACAAAGAATTCAAAAACAGAAAAATCTTGATGATTTGAAGTAAATACGGTCTGCTGTTAACGACAGCAAAACTATATCAAACCTCCGTTTGCAAACCTCTCACAAAAGTTGTACAGCTTAATCCAAGACTCATTTATCCAGTTGTTTGCTCACTTTGTTCCAAACACATAGCATTTAAAACGTACAGTCTTACGCTGTGTGGCCCAAGTGTTTTAAATAGCAAGGATTTTAGCAAAATGTGCTGAGAGGATGACTGGATAAATGAGACTTAGATTATACTCCACAAGTTGCGTATATATTTTATACTAAAAATGAGTTCAGGAAATTACAAATACAAACATGTACATTCTCTATGTTGTTTTTTTTAGGCGTACCAGAGCTTGGATTCAGAGGAGGACAGAAAGAGTCTGCTGGCTGGTCTCTTGGTGAAGAGCGGAGGGAAAGAGAGACGTATCGGCCCAGAGATATCGGCCAGAGTTTACCGCTGCCTCACAGCCCAGAACCCCCAGCTGGTCCTGGACTGATCTACTTGAAAACGTCAGCGAGAATTAAATCCGGCTCTGATTTCACGTTGTCACCACTTGGCTGCCAATGTGTTCATGTTGATGTTTACAAGCTAAAAATATGCCTTAGATATCATGTGCACCTTATTATTTATACCTCAACAGATTTAAGCGGTATTATGTTTCGTAAAATATGGAAGAAAATCATGTGTAAACATTATTCTGTTTACATGCTAGATGTAATGTCAAAAGGGACATTATACTACATGGTATGTTTTGTTTGTGTGAAATGGCTTATAAAAAATTGTGGCAACCAAACTTCATTTGTTATAATTTAAAATAATTTCTTGAGTAAGAAAGTTAATAAACAAACTGTAAATAGAAAAGCAAATTCTCTTGTAAAGCAAAAACACATCCACCGTTGATTTTCAATCAAAATGCTGATACAAAACACATTTACAAAAAGTCATTTCCACAGTATCAAAAAGCCGTTTCCCTGGAGTATTCCCCAGAGAATAACAAGTGTACACTTTCACATTATTCCTAGTCAGAAACATTGGGCCTTCCATAAAGTAATTTAAGATTATTATTATAAATGTGTATTATTAATGATTATTATTCTGATAATTATTCAGATTATACTTATTATTAATCCAGGTATTATTATTAAAACTGGCTAAATTGAATGACCCATATGTCACTATCAAATCTCCACTTCTCGCATTCACATTGACAACGTTGTTGATTCAGTAGCTGAATTGGTGTTGAATGTCACATACTCTTAATAAAGAGAAGTAAAAATCCCCTCAAAAAGTAGAAATATTGGCTCAAAGATGAGGTTGCACTCATAATTTCCAACAGGAGATGTCGATGGCAATCGTAGAATAGCTGTTCGCCAAACACTTACAAACACGTTTTGGCTAACGGGTCATGTCCAGCGGCATCTTTTGCTTTGGTAATCCTCAGGTTCAGAGCAGCAGCTGTCGTATTCGCTGCTGGGAGGAGTGGGAGGGCAGTGGCAAGTGCACGGCTGAGTTTGAGGTGATGTTGGGCAGGAGCACTGGTAGGGGACCGTGTCGAGGAAGGGGCTGGTGCAGGGGCTGGGGGAGGGGCAGGCACTCAGGGTGGAGACTGGGCTCGGGATGGGGCTGGAAGGCAGACTCATTTCTTCTTGGAAATCATCAAACAAGTCCTCGTTCTGCTCCGACGCTTCGGGGCTGCTGCTGAGCGTGAAGACCCAGCCGAGCTGCAGGTGGAGCTGGGAGCGGAGGCCGGGGGGCAGATCCACAGCACCGAGGACGTCCGGGCAATCGGGCAATATTTGGCGGAGCCGGGTGCAGCAAAGGTACTGCAGGGAGGTGGGGGTGTAGCAGGCACGGATCACCTTCATACTGCTTTTAGCTGCCGTGGAGCAAACCATGGGGTAGAACTTCTTGTTCTGCAGCCTTGTGGAAGCAACACCTGTAAAAGAGAAGAAGAACATTTCAGGGTGAAAAACAAGGCACTCATAGCTACATTGAAATGTTCCTGGGTATTATGGCGCTCACTGCTTGAATTAGAGACAAACTCTCACCTATGCAGTGCCGGTTCTTGTAGAAAGTCAGGGTGCCATGCCAGGTGTCGAGGTGCACTCCTATGATGGAGCCCTGGCCAAACCGAGAGGAGAACCTCACTTTGTCCCCTTTGTGCTGGAGGAAACCTTCAAACAATTGTGATAATAAATAGTATTTAATTTGTATTCTCTGTGGTGTAACAAGTTCTCAGAATTGCTTATAATACAATTATTTTAAAAGCATTGACTTAAATTCTAGGGGAAGTTCAAAGACGGAATGTCTCTTTGGTGGAAATGCTCACTACTCAAATTTCACAACACGTATGTAACAACAAGGGTCCAATCTGGAACACTTCAAAATACTCAAGTAAAAGCACCTCAACATTGTATTTAAGCACAGAGCTTTCCTGTATTAACCCTCTCACCTGTGTAGGAGAGCCCCCAGCTATCCTCATCATTTCCCAGCAGGCTGCCAAAGCTGAATTTGAACGTCTCCAGGTTCACCTCTGAAGTCCCAATGCCCACCATCTACACAGAAAAAATGAATCAAACAGGTTGACTAGTTCTATCTCTTTACTAGAAGATCTGAAGAGAGCAACTCCAGGCCACTTATCATATGACTTCCAGTATTAGTAAAATGTTTGCTACCCACCATATCAGTTCCATAGACGGGAGAGGTCATCTTCACTTCCCAGAAGTGTTGTCCCTCTGCGAGCTCCTTGGTGCCGCGGATAGCCGCTGTGCCGCAGCTGTAGTCTGTGTGAAAGCTCACCTTCCTGTTGTCGCAGCTGAGGAAGGCTCCGGATGATTTGAAGCGCTCGTCCCACTCCCAGTCAAAACCTGGGAACAAAAACAAATATATATATATATATATATATATATATATATTAGCTGGATGATTAAGATTTGAACTTTTTACAATCTAACTATTGTATTCAGCCAAGCCTTTAATACAAATTATTTGTAGACATTTCTTACATAATTTATTCACTTATTTCATTTAAGTTGTAAAATGTTATTCTATTTCATTGTTGTTTTATTCAATACTTTTTAAAAGTTTAAAAAAAAATTCTATTTCATTGTACTTTTATTTAAGACCTATTTTGTTTTAAAATTGTATTCTATTTTATACTCCATTTTTCTATTTATTTAGTAGTTTATTCCACGCCAATTTAATGCAAAAATTATTATCATGGATTCAAATGGATTCTATTACATTCATATCGTCTATCATGCTTTGGTATCAAGTAGTTAAATAGTTAAAGTAATTTATAACCGTTTCTTTGTATTCAACTAGTGTTCTGTCTTTTTTTTAATTTTCCAGTCAGTTTTGAAGTAGGAACATCTAGTGAAATTAGTGAGAAAAGCCTTATCTGCCCAGATTCAACACTACTCTAATAAACAGTATACTCTGCTTTGTTCACTAGTTTAGTACTGTGATTTGCTCACCCTGATCCTCCTCCCCACAGAGGCAGTCAGCGCTGACGCTGAGGCCCAGGCTGAGCTCTTCCTGTCGGTCACACTGGCAGAAAGACTCCCCGATCACCGGTTCTGTACCAGGCAAGGCCACCACCTCAGACATGGCCTGAGAACTCTCCAGGTAATCCACTTCAAGCTCCATGTTGCTGATCTGATTGACACAAACAGCATCTTGTAAGTCTGAACACATGGCCATGGTCCAGGGCAGGAATTAGATCTCTATGAAGAGCGAAATGAGAAGCATGTTTGAAAGACTGAAAAGTATTTTCCCTAAAAGCTGTTCCTATTGGTTACACAAGTCATGTGTGCCTGTAAGTAAAATGAGACCCCCTTCCAAAAATACTAAACTTGCTTTCCTTGCCTTTGAAGACCTGACTGTCTTACACACAGCCCTTTCAGAGAGGGGACAGTCCCAGTGGAAAACTACTGGCCCTCAGGCTGAAATAGTATCTGTCATAAGGTAACACCAAACTATGCATTTAATATCCCCTGGAAAGCGTCTCTCTCTATTCAGTAATATACATAGATTTGATCTCCAACACCTTTAAAAAAGCAATCTTTTCAGCCCACACTTTTATCCACTTTCTTTTTGTTACACTCTATATTCCCTAATGTCTCACCTGTGTCGTCACCTGGCCTTCCAACCCCCCTCTGTCTGACGTCCGGATCACTGCCATGGCATCTGTCTCTTTCCGTTGTTCACTCCAGGCTGAATGGCGAGCCCGTCCGCTCCTGCCTCTTCTCAGCATGGCAGCTCTGTGGATCTAACAACTCCTCAATCAGCTGCCATGTGTACAGTAAGCTATGGACCGTGCTGAACTCCTGGTTCCTCGGTTAATTTCCAAATACATTACACTTTATTTAGCTGACACTTGCATCCAAAGCAACTTACAATAAGTGCATTCAACCATGAATGCAGACTCTCTGATGTCCTGATATCAATTGGGAGCTCGTTCCACCATTTTGGAGCCAGGATAGCAAACAGGGGTGTATTTGTTTTTTGAGTTCAAATATTGTCTTGACACATGTACATTATGTACAAGCTGTGTTTGAAGAACAAAGACAGTATGACTCCCTATTTCAGACTGAATAGCGCATTCGTGGAATAACAGCTTATAGATTAAATCTACAACCAAGAATAATTGTTGTTGTTGACTAGCGTGTTAATTATTTCCTCTACTAAACACTACGTTTTTTGGTATATAAAAATTCAGAATATGGTAAAGATGTGTTAATCAGTGCTTCTCAAAGCGTAAGACGACATCTTCAGAGGTCTTGATTTGTCCACAACTCATACATATTACGTTGACTGTCTTAAAGAAACCAGAATAAATTCACGTTAAAAAACAGGAATCAGAAAATGTTTGCTTTTCTTTAAAAAAATATCTGTCAAAACCTTTGATCAATTATTCAAATATTTGATGATTCATTTTGATAGTCATCTATTATATTAGATAATTCATCTTTGAATATGCTGAATATGAGTTTGACCAAAGAGATGAAAACATTAGTTCAATTATTTTACATTTTTAAGCTGCTATGGTATTACTCATAAATTGGTGGAATGTGTTTTTCTCTTGTATTTCAATAATATTTCTTTCAATGTTTCACAAACTAGTGGGGCACCTACATTTGAAAGATCAAACATCCTCTCTCAGCTTCCCTCAGTTCAGCAGTTTGTTAACTAACCTTTACTCTCCTTACAGTCGGTGTAAACCTGCATAATATTTAGAAAAGGAAACAGGTCTGGTCCCCTACTGACTGGTGCACACTGGTACAGCTCACCTATTTCTATCCAGCCCATATGCCGCAGTTGGCCACAGGAAGTGTTTCCACGCACTTGTTTAACCTTTAAACCAAGCCCTCTGTTTTGCCATTGTGGCAGCACACAGCTACCTTTCTCTGCAGATAGGTCACCTGAACCTTGGGACTACAATGTGTACCAGTCATAAATCACAGATTGTAATATCCTTGTGTTTTCACGGATGCTACAGTGGTATTGACTTTTACAAAATGATGCAGCACTTCAATTAACCATATTAGAGAAGTGTAGATGCAAAGCTAATAGCATTACATTTGGAACTGACTTATATTTACGGATAGAAGAAGACAAATTAAATGTAGCATAACCTCCACTTTTGAGGAAACCCAGTTTGATCCAGCGTGCAACAGAACTAACATCGAAAACTGATTCAATTCCAATGACAAAAACATTGTTCTGCCTCTCTCCAGCGTGTATTCATGAAGATAGGAATGGCACATGCATACTTTTTGATTGATAACTTATAACTTTACCGGTTCATGTTTCCAGATTTATTGAACCCCAAACAACAATGACTGATATGTTTGTAAAAAGAAAATGCGAAATGTTTTTATACCCAGTAAGCATAAATGTAATTGCCTCAATTGCAGTGTTTTGGTTTTTCTGAGTAGTATCCCACATTTTAATGTATCCTCTTTTATAGGAGCTCATTTTTTATTGTATTACAAAGTATTTTTTTCTATACCATGATAACATTTACACCAGGAGTGTTTTGTTTTTTTAACTAAACGCAGTAGCCAAATCTGATAGGTTCATGCCACCACTGAACACAGCAGCTGGTGACTGCTTTGGAAGCAGGTGCAGGAGATAACTGCCATTAATTTAGATTAGTTAGTCTGGAGCTAGTCTCACTTTAATTGGGCTTTACCCTACTTATGCACATGCAATGACATTCTAGAGAAGACAACCCACAGTAGCTTTCAGGGCAAGTGTTTGACTGAGGACAGGGACAAGTTTGCATGTTTCAGATATTAAAATGACTGAAAACCACACCACTGTCCATGTCCTGCCAATACTTCCTGTTCAGACACAGCAATCCACTCCAAATCAGTGCACCAAGAATATCTCTCAGATTGAGATTCTCACTGCAAGTCAAGAGAATAGCATCTGCTGGATGTTTAAATCAAAGCACAAACTGTTGTTGTATTCTGTACCACTACATCTGATGTTTTGCTGTTATGTATCTTCATCTGAACTCAGATACTAAACAAAGTAAACCACAATACAGCCTGAATACATTTTAGCATTCTTACCTTACAGTAGTCGTCCTATTCACCGTCTTGCAGTGGCTCATGTGAATGCCAGTGTGTTTCTCAGTATGCTTCAGTATGCTACAGGGTGACAGGTGCAGTTTACACTCTGTCCCACTTCGCAGCAAGCCAGAAGTAAACATTACTTCTCCACGCCCTCATCGTGTACTTATTGGATAAGACTCATAGAGGGAGGAGTTTACATGTTCACATATTCACACTGTATATTCGCATCCAGTGCAAATAATTCTCACTTTATCACGACATCTAAACATTCTGCTGACAGAAACACTAAAACTCGTTATTCCATAAATTGAGAGCTCTTGCAGTGTGAGTAAATGCCCCATGCTGCGCACCAACAGCCCATTGGTGGTGTTGGAAAAGGGGCGTGACTTATCTGTAACAGGGGCTGTGTGATTGGCTAGGTGGCACGGGGTTATACGGAAGTAGTTGAATTCGGTACATGCATCAAATCCAAAACATGGAACAAAATAATGGTAAGTCAACGTTACTCGTCAACAAAGTTCATCAGAAGGTTACATTCCTATATTTAGGTTGTATCATTGTTCTTTATTGATGGCAGCTGTTAGAAACTGCCGACTGTTGTAAATTAGTTACGCATTTATAGCTTAGCTAACCGGCTAGCGGGAGCTAATTAGAAATAGGCTTACGTTTGAAAGATTCAGCTCTTTCAGCTGCTAAATAGGAGCTTACCGAAATACTTCTATATCCTCGGAGAAGCTAAACTTGATACAAAAATGTATAATATAGTTTCTAATGTTATGCATATCAAACTCTCACCTAGTTACGTTGAACTTCTGAACTCAGGTGATGGAACGTGCTCCCTTTCATAACTGCGACATAACTTTAGTACTAACTTTACATGTATCTGCTGCGTTCATGACGTAATAAACCTCATTTTCCTTTTCATGTGAGACGGGGGCATGTCCCAGGTTCGGCATGTTGTGTTGGTGCTGTCGGGGAAAGGAGGAGTGGGAAAGAGCACCATCACTACAGAGTTAGCCCTGGCTCTCAGGCATGCTGGCAACAAGGTGAGTTCAAAGACCTGCTGAGTGTATGTGCAGCAGAGTGTCATTTAACACTGTACACATGGTTGTAACGCATCATGCAAGAACACATAATAAACAGTCAGTATGTTACTCCCCATTATTTAATTGCAATGTGATAATAATCAGTTTATACCTGTGCGCAATACATACTTTTAGGGAAAAGTAAGCATAAGTAAATGGACTTACTAATATTACTCTGTGTTCATCAGGTTGGCATCCTGGATATTGACCTCTGTGGCCCCAGTATCCCCCGCATGCTGAATGTGGGACGGACTGACGTGCACCAGTGTGACTCAGGATGGGTGCCGGTCTACACTGATGCAGAGAAGAGCCTTGCCCTCATGTCCATCGGATTCCTGCTGGAGGACCCAGACGAAGCAGTGGTGTGGAGGGGGCCCAAGAAAACAGGTTAACTATTCTCCTATTCTTCTGTGTCTCAAGAAAAAACGTGTGGGGCATGGTTTAAACACGGTTCTAACACCTTCCTCAACCAATATCCTCTCCTTCTCTGAATGTCCCGTCTCACAGCTTTGATTGGCCAGTTTGTGTCGGATGTAGCGTGGGGAGAGCTGGATGTGCTGCTCATCGACACCCCGCCAGGCACGTCTGACGAGCATTTGGCGGTGTTGGACAACCTTAAAAAACACAGATTGGATGGAGCTGTTTTGGTCACCACACCTCAGGTATAGACTAGGCTGCAGAGATCTTACAGTCCATAATAGGATTTAGAAGACCAACTAAAACTGGCGAATTCACTGACAAATGTAACTTTGCAACAACATACAATTATATGGTTTTACATGTCTGTTTAAAAGTACATTTAAAGAATAGCATGAAGGGCACTGTGGCTCACTTGTCTATGTGAGCCAGTTGAGCCTCTATTTATTGAACTATAAACAAGACCCTATGATATCCAGTGATGATTGTTCTTCTTGTTATGTGTTGGTTACAGGCAGTTTCTACAGGAGATGTGAGGAGAGAGATCACCTTCTGTAAGAAAACAGGGGTACGGATCCTGGGCATCATCGAGAACATGAGCGGGTTTGTTTGTCCGCACTGCTCAGTAAGTAAACCTTTGTACAGTTCAGAAATGAAATATCAATCAATGAGTGTGTTCCTAATGAAATCGTAGTTACAGTAATGTGCATCAAAGTCAGACAATGAAGGACAGGAAAAACCTCTACATTAAACTTTTTAAAAAATGTACTCAATTTAGATCTCCCAAGAAATACTACGTTTAATAATACGCTTTTTCTCTCTTTTTTAACAAATATTCTCTCTTTTCAGGAGTGCAGCAACATATTCTCAAAAGGTGGAGGTGAAGAGTTAGCCAAACTGACCGGGTCAATATTCCTCGGTGAGTCCAGTGGAGTTGAATCAAATGTAATGCTAGCTTCCAGCCACAGGGTGTCGCACCACACTGTGACATCCCCCTCACCCTCCATTCGTGATTTCGAAAGCATTTTACTTCACTGTCATGCTGCTAAAATGGTCGATCGGGATCTCAGATTTTCACAGCAGGTTTAAAAATACCTCAGTGAGGGCTTGATGCATACTCATCAATAGGTCTGGGTCAAATTAATAGATCATTTAATGGTTGCCCTAAGGGATTATCGGCCTTGTATGCAGATCAATCTCTTGAGTAATGATGCAGCTAATTCAGATCACCCGGTGTCTGTGCTGCTTTACACAGGGAAGTATTTGATTAGTGAATATCCCTTAACATCCACTTGACTCTCACTATTTATCATGAATTACTGAATCCCTTGGGAGTGGTACTTTTAAGGCATAATGTCGTTTTGTTAATCAACATCATGTTCTGTCCATTTCAGGCTCTGTGCCCTTGGATCCTCTGCTCAGCACCAGCCTAGAGGAGGGCAAAGACTTCATGCAGTCGTTTCCCGACAGTGCCACCTTCAGTGCCATCAGCAGCATCGCTCAGACTCTGCTCAGCAGCATCCAAACATCTTGAACCAAGATTACATTTGCTCAAAATGGTTTACGTTTGAACAGAGGCTCTGTAAAATGTACATTGTAATACATAAATGTTAGTTATTGTTCGGATGATTTCCATGTTGCATTTTTGTCCTGTACAGTTTAACAATATTAAACTGTTTGCTAATTATCTGCTTTTTAACTCTTTTCTTAAACCTTTTATACCTAATGTCAGTATCTGCCAAATGTACAGAGCAGGCTTTGTGTGAACTTATGTCAGTGTTAAGTCACATTCACATTCACAAGTGTAACAGGAAGACATGAACATAATGATACTGAAAGTACAAGTCATGTTTCCTCTGAAAGTGTCACTGTAGAATATACATCCATTGTGTTTGAAGCCAGTCACATCTAAGTTGGAATCTTCTTTAATTCGATTGTGACACACGTCGACACATCAGGATAACTTCAATATCAGTGGTAATACAGGATTGTAGATTGGCTCTTTAGTTAATGCGTCAGCAGCAGTTCCACTTTCAGAAAACAAACCCCAGATCAAATTGGACCGGCTCTGAGTGAAACTAGGCCACTCATCTCACTGGGTTCCTGCCACATGCTACAAGCACCAGGTCTTTGTCATTTAAACTTTTTTTTTTTTTTTTAAAAACAAGTAGTTTATTTTAGATCTGGATTAAATCTTCTGAAACTAGCCTACTCTTCCGCTTCATATCCAACAGCAACAAAACACTGAAACCCATGCAGGATCTTAATGGCTGGAATGTGGAAGAGATGGAGTTACAGCCACAGATGAGGAGGGAGGAGGTGAATAAGATGGAGATGAAATTTGGAAATTACACATTGTGAGACCCATCACGGGGCACACACACACCTTTAATGCAAACGGCAGTACTACAGGAAAAACACTGATGTTTGAATGTTTGCGTAATGATTAGAATACAGCTACACAGAAAACTCCAACTTCACCAGCAACATACTAAAGGCAATCTTAATTATTAAACCATGAGTTACATCCAGAAGGAATTCCAACCACTTATCACAATTAACCCACAGTGCATTAAATCTATGTAGATATTTATATATGTCTGTATATATGTATAATATATCCTGGGGAATTAAAGACTTTTGCTGCATTAAACAGTTCAATGAACAATTTCTTATAAATAAAAATCAGTTGAAAAAAAAAGTCCATTTACATTTCTCTTTACAAATAGATCCTCAAGATTAATGCAGAAATTGTGTCAACTCCCAGGTGTGTGGGGAGGAGAAGCTGTGCAGCCTGTGGTCGGCTCTCTGAGACCAGACAAGCTGCCTCGGCTTGCCTCAAGGCCTGAAATAAGTGGAGGGAAAAAGGAATCTTCATCATACAATTTTGAAACACACACACACACACTCACACGACAGACAAATCACTACATCGCGCATTTACAAGTTGACTATCAAATTGGGACAACTGTACACATTGTTGATAAGACCATATTTATGGAGCCATTTTTAATCATTTTTTCCCCGCCTTCACTTCTTTCATCTCGAGCGGCAGACTTTTTTTTACAATTCCCCCCCCCCCCCCCGTTTTTACACTTATTCTCCAGCAGCAACATAAAGGACAGATCTTTGTAGTGGAGATGTTTGGGTTGTTTATTTCGTGGAGAGAATCAGGGCGACGATGAGACCGTAGAGACCCAAGACCTCTGCGAAAATCAAGATAAGGATCATGCCCACGAAGAGCCTCGGCTGCTGAGCTGTTCCCCTCACGCCCGCGTCGCCCACGATGCCGATTGCGAAGCCTGCTGCCAGCCCGCTGAGGCCCACGCTCAGCCCCGCGCCCAGATGGAGGAAACTCCTGAACACACACACAGAAAAGAGTCAGTCAGCATGAGGGACGTTGGTGGTCTGAGATAACACTTTGAGCGATTGAAGACTTTTTGACTCAGTGCCTGATATGCATTCTCGGAGCCAAAGGCAGTACAGAAAACACTGTTTAGTTGATAAGGTGTTAAAGGAGTCTGCTGCTGAAATAATCTAATCTAACAGGCTTTTCTTGTTTTACTGTTCCTATCTTTTTAAATGATCAAACAAAAAAAAAAACCTGTGAAGAACGTAAACACATCAATCTTTCTCAAAAATATGAAAATGAGAGCACAGACAACTCATTGTAGATTTGCTCATATATTTATAAATTAAATACAATTTAAGAGTTATTGTCTTTTTTTAAATCATGCCATATTTTACTTTCCATATCATGAAAAGGATAAATATCAAAAATATAGCACGTTTATGGATTTCAATGAAAATATATCATTAAATCTATATTAAGTAACTCCATGGTAACCCCTATTTTTTGACTGCAGTGTGAAGAGTTGTAAGGCTGAATTAGGAGGAAGTGTTTCAATTGTAGTCATACTTGTTTACTACCCTGGCTGTGTACGAATGTTATTGGTGCAACAATTTGGCTTTTATGCATCAAATATTAATGAATATGTAGAGCTATAATAAAATGTCAGGTTAGGATCAGTGTTATATTTGACTGTTTATGTAATTTCTTATGCCAAGCCTGACAAGAAGCAGAGCCACATCAGTATTGCCTTATAGACTTAATGAGACCTTCCTAGTATATTTTTGCCTTAGAATGAAACATGTATTTTTGACATCTCCCAAATAATGGAGAAATGTAGACAACACAAAGTATGACTGTTCAGCTGCACTCACTTGTAGAGGGTGACCTTCTCTGAGATGTTGTTGGCAATCAGCACCGCTACTACCAGGCCGTAGATGGCTATGATACCCGCCATGACCACTGGGATGATGGACTTCATGATGAGCTCCGGCCTCATCACGGACATGGCGGCGATGCCTGTCCCACTCTTGGCTGTTCCATAGGCTGCTCCCAGGGCTGGACGGGAAGAGAGGGGGGAAATGATTTTAGCTAAACAAACAAGATGGCACACACCCCGAACCAAGTGACTAAAGGTTAGTGTAAGGATGACAGCAACCACAGGGAACAGCTGAATATTAAAACAGAAGTGAAATCAGAAATGGATAAGCATTATGAAAATATTTTAGTTTCTGTTCCCCTTAAAATTCCAACATGGCTCCATGAGGGGAATTTTCACAATTGTTTGAAAACGGGAAATAACCAAACGCTGTCGCAGAGATATGCAACTGAAAATCTGCTTTTCGTCTCATCTCCTCGTGCTTCAGCTTTTGTAATTTCGGAATGGACCCTGACAGACTGCTGCAGAGTTGTAAATCACTCTCTGAATGAAAAGGCTCAGGGAATTGCTGCTATTATAGGAGAAGCACGATGCCGCATCCCCAGAGAGAGAGCATCAGTACAGGAGAGGAAACCAGCAGGACACACGCTGACATCTGCTGTGTGGCGTCTCCAGTCCACACTCTGGCAAACATCACTGTATTGTGTCGGGGAGGGGGGAGAACAAAAAGCTCCATCTGCAAATTATCTACGTCAGATTGTGACTGAGGAGGAAGCATTTACGTCACAACTGGGTCTGACTGCAGGAGGGGAGGGAAAGAGAAAATCAATAATCTTTCAAATCAAATAAGAAATATATAGAAGCGCAAGCACCCAATACAAACAAAGAAGAATGAAATAGCTTCCAGGTGAGATAAGTGAGTCAATTGAATTTGCATACATCACAGATTTGCCTTCAATCTGTTCAGCATGCATCACTCTCTATCCTTAGAGCCTCAATAAGGATTAGAAAAACAAATCTTAGAAATAAAGCAACAGAAGGCCAGGGTGGACAATGAATGTGTGTCTAACAAAGCCTGTGGGAGCAGGGCAGCGTCAGGGATCAGAGACAGGCTGGTTGGACAACATTTCCAATGTCACAGGTGTGTGTGTGTGTGTGTGTGTGCACATTATTTCCTCATACACAGCAGAAGCAAGATAAACAGCACTGACCAGAATCTAGAATCAAATATATGTGTTCATACATGCCGCTGCAGGTGTTCCTATTTCCAGCTGTGTTCCACATATTTCCATGTAATTATTGCGAAACATGTTTTTAATCTTTATTGATGCCGTTTCCTCTCTGTGGGTTCTCTTGATTCGACAAAACATGTAAAAGCTAGTTATTGCCTGAATGCAATTAGCAAACGGATGTCAAAATGGCTGCCAGTAAATGTGATGTGACTTGGTAAAACATCAACTATGGTGCAATGCTATATCATAAAGTAAGCAAATATGCTTTATTATTGTGCTAACCTTGTTATAATGTTGGTGTAAAACAAGGACCTGGCAAAGTAATGGTTTTTCCATTTCCAACACACTGGTGATTACATATGAAAAGGCTCTGGAGATATCATCTTGGACAGCCTTGTAATGTGCATACAGCCTGTGGTGCCCGGCTCTCTGTTAACTTATTTTCTTAAGTCGGTGTTGAGCAAGCCTGGAGATAGTTTGGTTAACTCGGAGACTAGCTGCGAGGCTTTCTGGCAAATGGATTTAGAAAGGCAGACGGGAAGATGACGCTTGACAATCTTCAAATGAGCATGTGGCAGCCGGCCACTGCCTCGACACATCACCAGAATGATGCTGTCGATACAAGGTTAAATCACTCATGCCCGTCTATAGAGATTTGTCTGATTATAAATCGGACACTGTTGTTGCAAGCAGTCAGAAAAACAAGAAATATTTGGATTTCTGGCCAAAGTCTCATGCTGGTGGACTAGGTTTTCTAACTAACGCCTTCACAAATGATATAGCGCATCACATCAAACAAAGGACACAAGCCAAGCTCCACATTTCAAATGTAAAAGCTGACCAAGATAGAAGATCCCATTTTCTAAATAAGCCATATCAAAAGATCTATAGAACAATGTTCGAAAAACGCCTAAACCATCCTCTGAACAGCTGATTCTCTTAGTTATTCAACCATCAACTACCAGCGTAACATGTTACCGTCTGTAACGTTATCCCCCGACTCCACTCTTTCTCTGTAAGCTTGGCGTCACTGAGATGTGACAGGTGAGGGTTGGTAGAGAAACACCGGAGACCTCAAACACTGCCATTCTGTCCTGATGATTAAAGGTTTGCTGGGTGGCAGGAGCAGCGTCGGCATCTATGTGGAGGCACGACCACTGGGTTTTAATCCTAATCCCTTCAGCTTAGGTGGAGAGCTTTTTACCCACATTTTCTTTTTTCCCTCCCTGCAGAATATTTCACGTATGGGATGCCTCGTGACGTCTTGTGATGTCAGAGCAGGAGGTGCCTCACAGCTAGGGATGATCTTGCATGCAATGTGCCCACGCAAAAGACAGCAGAGCGCTCTGAACGGGGAGATACTATGCATAGCAAAATCCGGAAGGTCATATTGGAAAATACTTTCTAAGAAAACTGCGTGCTTGCTGTAGCACACAGTGTGTAAAAAATACATGAGGCAAGCAGAAATTATTAGACTTGCTGACCAATCTATTGCATCAGAGGCTGAGGGATGTCTACAGCATATATGCTTCTATCAAAAGTTATAACTTCTATTGAAGAGCGAATGTTCGCCGGAGATAGGGATATGTAATATAAAAGGTCAAGTAACTGAAAGCATAACAGAAACCTACTCTGCGACAAATTATCACTGGGCCATCAAAGAACTGCACAGGAAATTGAAAAAAGGTTTTCCCTGCAAATGTAAGACACACCGTTTTAAGATTTTTAACAAACATCTTACACTGTTGTCAGAATAACTGCAGCAAAGCTATAATGGGAGGGGTGGTACTGTCATGGATGACGGCACCTTGTGATTGTCACCTGTTCTGAGTGAGGCATCAGTCTTAAAGACAGCAGGAAGCCATCACTAGGCTACTGAACTGAAAGATCACCTGACACCAAAACGTCAGAGCAAATTATAACCAGTTCCATTTAATTAGGATGAATCCAATGCATTTTATAAAGTGTGAGATTTTGGCGATCCACAGAATTTCTTACTTAAATTAGTCCTTATTATCATCAATCTCTTACTGACAGATTAGGATGTTAATAGCAGCCATTGGCCTTCACCTAGTGTTCGCTAAAGTGATTAACACCACAGAGCTATGATTTTCTACCAATGACTCCATAAGACACTAAGATCCTTAATGGGGAAGTCGGACTGATCACATGTCCCCGTCCTGCCTACCGCTACTACATCCTTCTTTGTGCCAGAATGATCCCCTCACTGCTAGCTAATTCCCCAGCTGTCACTCCTTCACCACCACAGACTACTGCTAGCTAGCCAGCCTCAGGGGGCAAAAAAACACCAGGCTGCCCATGCCCATCACTACACGTTAAACTTGAGTTATGACAGGGTTGGTTTGGCATGGAGCTGGATATCATTTCGTTTTAGGGCTGGTAAGAATTCAGTTGTGATTCCCTACCAACGTTAACACTACAAACACCAGTTACTAAGTCAGCATTTTTGTGTGTGGAAAAAACATGTAAAAACCTTGCATTCACTGATTATGAAATAGGCATATCGATGAATAAATCTGTGATAACACAAAAAGAGGTGGGAACAGAATCCAATATTTCACCCCAGCAGAAAAAGCTATTTCTAAATAGATTCCAATATTGTCTAATTTTCTTACACCGAAGCCATTCTCTGGTGATGTTCCCTAATGAAAACCTATAAACCATTACCACCATAAATGAGAGTATTGCCAAAAGGCCTGGAGCTACAGCAGGTCAAGCCCTCTGCAACATGGTCAATTAGCAGATTGTTGATTTCCCATTGGAGCTTCACCAATACCACCAGTCACGTGAGGGCATCTGCTGTGATACAGTTGATCATATTATGTAGCTATATTAAAAAAGGTAAACAAATAAAAAAGCAGAAGATATAAAAAATTATGAGCAATACTAAAACAAGACAGATTCAAAGGTTGTCACTAAACACTTCCTATCCAAACACACCGATACAATTTAAAGTCAAAACGTCCTTTTTTATATTCAAATGTGTCATATTTTCTTTAACAACTTGAATTCTCAATTATGAACTTTTGACTTTCTAGTAAGTTTTCACATGTTCAGATGGCAATTCCAAGTGAAAAGTATCATCATGTGATTATCATGTGACCTTGTGTCATTCCTTTGGGCAATAAGGAAGTTAACCAGCTGATTCATGTTTCCAATCGCTATTTGAGTTGTACAATAGAGCAGTTTTTCAGATTAAAATAATTTGCACTAAATTAGATGCGACACAACAGAATTGACAAATTGTGACAGAATGACGAACAATTTACGCAGATCGACGTCACTCCGAATATTTTACTCCATTGCTTAACGAATATTACTTTATTGTATCATATTGTATACAATTAAATCCGTATTGCTTTTAACACCCTTAAGCCTTGCATGCAGTAGTGTGGCATGTGGCAAAAAGGTGGGATTTAACCTCACCTTTAAACCTCCTGCTAAATGCAGAAAGCTAGCAAGTGCAACCAAATGTATTAGGAACACATTCAATACATTATGACTGTCAACGAATAAGCACGGCTTTAATACGAATGGTTAACATGTTTGTTCAGTATTATTCACCATGTTGTCCCGTCTGAATCATTTCAAAAATCTAAAAACGTACAAAACCGATGTATGCTAACATCAAAGCTAACATGTATTCGTCATCAGCTAGCTTGCCAACTAGCCGTCTGTTAGCTAGCAGCGATAATAGCATTAACCAGCTAACACTAACAAAACATTGGCATGTTAAGAAAAAACCAAAGTCAATGGCTTTTCCCAGCTAGCTTTTATCTAAGGCTAAAATAAATGACAGCTCAAGATTAGCATTGCGACGTTAGCAAGGCTAGCGGGTGGCTTTAACAAGAAGCGTCCAAGACACGCACCATGGAAGACAATTCAGAGCTGGGTAAGATGCAAAAAGCAACAATGGGTTAGCATATTGTGTAACAAACAACCAGGTTTAAGTGTAAAATGCAAGGATAATTACCGCTGAACACCATAGCCGCAGAGGCTCCCATCACTGCGAAGAACGGAGCGTATTCGGGACTTTCGGCCGACATTCTTACTCACTAAGTATATAAAAATAAACTAAATGTACAAAATCTATTAATTAATGTCGACTCAAAAATGCGCGGAACCAAACGAAGGACACAGTCTTGAAATGAGACACAGACTACAATACCAGGAGAGTCTAACTAGCAGTGTGTAAACGGGATAGTCACGACTCTTCTGATAAATACCCGGCGCAGCAGCACAAAATGGCGAGGCGGAAAGTATCACCTGACTTGGCCGTACGGATAAAACCTATCATCGACTGGGTGTGGGGGGGAGGCAACCAAAATAAACTTTATTTATTTATTTATTTGCGTTCATGATCACACAACGCCTTTAGGAAATAAGAAATAAGGGTTTAAACCTTTAATTGATTTATTTTTTACAAAGAAAGTGTTTTATATAATTTTTTTCTTTTTCTTTTGTTATGAAGCTCACCCCTATCGGGCATCAATTTGGTTTGCTCCGCTGCAGGCTTCCCCTTTGATATCTACGCATTCACCCTTCAGGAGCAGGAGGATGAAATGATGGGGGAAATCAAGAGGGTGTGGAGAAACTGTTAGGCTAATGAAAAAAATGATGCTTGATTTATCATATCAATCAGGGGGAAAACAAAGAAAATACATAATTTTATTTAGTATGCCTTTTATATATTAGAAATCAGATTATATGTAAAATAAATGTCATGCACCCAGAGTCACAGTTGATTACAGTGACATCTCCAAGAACTGAAATTCCTAATATTGCATTATGTTAAAACATATTTTCTGCATTTTGCACCAGGACTCTACCATACAACTGAGGGTGGTTTACAGTCAGGTGTGATATGCAGCAATGTGAGAGTGAGAGAATTTGAGGCTCAGTGTGTAGGGTTTGTGGTGGGGGGAGGGAAACAAGAATTCCCATTTCACTGTGTAGCTCCCAGCAAGAGCAGGCTCAGGGATCCAGAAAGAGGATGGGGGGGGGGGGGACATAATGGGAGATATGAAATGTGTGCATGTGTGAGTCACCGAGAGCTTGTGCCGTCCCCATGCATCCTCCTCCTTCTCTTCCTCCATCCATCCCTCCATTCTGCTCCCTCTGCATTGCCTTGTCTAGTCAGCACCAGAGAAGGACCCCTCCCCCTTTATCACTGTAAAGCTCCTTCACTCGTGATCGTGATGCAATTTCTACACTGGCTTCTTTCCTTTCAAACACTTGACTCGGCCAACGTCTTACTTCGGCTACCATCTGCAAGGTGGCGTTATGCAAGGAGAAAAGATCATTTTGATGCACGGATGATGTGCAGTGATGCATGAATGTCAAAAAGGTCACAATGATTGAGAGGGTTTTTACTCTCTCTTTGTCGACTGACTTATGGATCTGGACTGGATCATTGATCCAGGACAGACTCTTTTAGATGGAAGAGGATGTAAGCTTTTCTGTTGTTGAGGTTGGATTATGAGGGGAAACAGGGTGAGAAATTCTCACAAAGCCATGATTCAGTCAAGATATCATTCAAGATGCACCATAAAGCATTCAACACCATTTTAATCAACGTACTATACTGTGATTCTGGATATAGAACCTTAATCAATATGTGGTTTTTGTTCTTTAATACATGATCGGATCAGGATATAATTCTAAAGAGTCTTGTGCTCGCCAAGGATCTAAATAAAGAAAGTGTCTGAGCTAAGCAATTCTCACATCTGGCCTTTTTCCTGTATTGGTCTGGTTTCAGCATGTGACCAAAAACACAACTCTGTCTTTCATTTTCACTGGCATAGAAACTCAATCTAATCTGTGTGTTTTCAAAACACTAATGCTGTGGAATAAATATTAATCCTGCAATAAAGACAAATATCTGTATTCCTAAATGACATAATCCTTAAAATATAATGGTAATTATTCAAACGAGAGGTGTACAGCCTATTATATTAGGCAGCTTTTGACATGTAATCAATAACACACCAGTGTCCACCCTCCCTATCAATACGACATTACAACATCCTGTCTGTAAATCAAAACAACTTTAGCTGGGACCGCCTTAGACTACCTCTTAATCCCCCCCCCCCCCCCCCCGCCGCCGTCCACAGCACCTTGTCATCTGAGGGGCAGGGGCCGGTCGAGGAGAGACCCATCTCAGTGTACGGTTAAATACTTAAGCATCTTACTCCTTCAGGCTGGAAAGCATGTTTTTCAGGAGATGTGCCAGACCAACACCCAAAGGAGCCGCTAAAAATAGAAGTGCATGTGCGATAAGCTGAGTGTGAATCCTGAATGAACGGCTCTGGCAAGACAGAGTTAATGCCACTTACTGTAGAGAAGGAATTACACCAACACTAAAAATACTACAGTTCTGCAGATGCATTAGGGCTGTGCCACACCCACTGCAAATGAATTGAGCATTTATTTGAATAGAGCTTTTATGTACAATATTGAAATGGGATGCTCCCATACTGAAGTGTTAAGTGAAATGGCACTATGTAACAATATGGTTGTTAAATGTGTACTGTCTATAGCAACAACAATGCATTTAAGGCAGTTCTTTGGGATTCAATTCTAACAAGGACTTCATTGAACTGAATATAGCTGGGTACAAAAGGAGAAGGCTTTTAAAGATATATTTGTAGGTATATCTGACTCATCTATGCTAAATGTTTTCCAGTCATGCAGTTCACCGTCAGCTTCCACAAAAGCAGACAAAGAAAAAATAGAAACATCAAAACGTGTGTATGAGTTATTTAGGAGTCATACAGTTTGTGGTTTAGAACCAGAACTATACATCTACAATGTCCTTTCTCTCCATTTTGTCAAATGAGGTATTGAGTTTGAACTAGGATGTTTTCCCAACCACTTTAATATTGCAGCTATAAGTTTCATTAAAAAAAAGAAAATGTTTTAAAATCGGTAACAGTTTGCATTTGGTATTAAAAATGTGAATAAAACATCAAATAAACAATAAATATTTTACGGCAAGTATTTTGACTTCTATTTGTTTATTTATTTAAGAGTAATGTGTGTAAACAGGCTGCATATAGAGTAGGACATGATTTGTGTGTGTGTGGATTTATGGTCAGCTGACCTTAAGGCATCTGACACACTACTGCGACAGTCGGAAGAAATGTCCCCCTCTCTTTGCAGAGACAGAGATGTGATAGATTTTGAAGATAAGACAAAGCAGCAAAACAACAAAAGAAAGACCAAGTCGCTTACTGTACTGAAAGCATGTTGCTGTATTTTCACAGGATACATTTGTATTCACTCAATTGATATTTCACTGAAGCACATGTTTGAACATATACGTAAAAACAGCGTTTATAATTACCCCGACAATACTTTGCCAACACGGCACACATTTGGACTTCTTTTGTTACTATCTTCACCAGGGAAAGGACGGAAGAAGCAGGGTAAGACTTAGAGATTGATTAGCAAACTGCATGATCTCCGTACTTGTAAACCAAAAAACACCTTGAGCGTCTTCTCTTATTCACACAAATATTCATATACAACACAAAGGTGAAACTGCCACTCACTCAAATGAAAGCTTTGACATATGGTACAAAATGGAAACACTCATATTCACCATTGTTTCACAAACATTTACCACATTAGCAGATCTCCCAAATATTACAGCAAATTAAAATGGGGGGAAATGCGTCAGGACTTAATTCAAACTTAGCTGACCTCACTCCACTAACACTACATTTAAATCTTTGCTTTTGACATTTAAAAACATCTCATTAACTCAACTCTTGACTTCACACATTATTTCTAATATCTAATGGCCTGGTAAATTTTTTTTTTAAGGACTTTAGATAGCTTAACAGACAATTTGGCAGATTGAAATGAACCACAGATCATAAAACACTGACTTTACATTAAGAAAATGTAATGTTAAGCTCATGAACATGAACGAACCACACCCGACATGATACAACTAACTTCCTTATCTAGATTTGATCCTGACTTCCTTCATACTGTATAACCAGATACTTTAACATAATGAGCACACCATAGAAAAACAAAAAACAATCTGTAAATACAAAAATAAACAGAAAACAAATAAAAATGTCACTTTTTTGTTTTCAAATCTGGATTAACTGAATTAATAAATACAAAATTGTTAATCATATATTATGCATTTGCAGGACGGATGTAGATCTGTTTGCATACCTGTGTTTCCCACCTCGAAACACTTTGCTGGACATTTTATATCTAAATGTTTAAATGTTAAATGATGTCTACATGAATGTGTCTGTATGGATCTAATCTATATGCATGCGTATGCGTGTGTGTGTGTGTGTGTGTGTGTGTGTGTGTGTGTGTGTGTGTGTGTGTGTGTGTGTGTGTGTGTGTGTGTGTGTGTGTGTGTGTGTGTGTGTGTGTGTGTGTGTGTGTGTGTGTGTGTGTGTGTGTGTATATATATGTGTGTTGTGTACAGCACTATGAGGCCATGGCATCCTGGAAGCCCCAGGTTTCGAGCAGTGCAACCTGGAAGCTCTCGGCACACAGCGGGGGGTTGTCGAAGGTGGCGCAGCGGCCAGCGCGACCGTGGTTGAGCTCAGAGTCGATGTACAGAGCATTACCGTCCCCCCCGCCTGATCAGAGACAAGAGCACACAGTTTTATTAGCTGGAAGTCCAAAGTGTCTATGCAACTTGAAGAAACACTCAGAAATACACAAAGGCCGTTTCTCAATGTCGAGTATACCTGCTGCAGAGCCACTATTTGATGAAGTATACTAAGTCATCGAGTGGCGCCGAAAGGACTGTTTAAATGCATGTTAAATGACCAGCTTTCGGCGCCACTCGATGACGTAGTATAGCAGGTATACTCGACATTGAGAAACGGCCAAATCGTCATCAAAATGCGGTGTTCATTATGATGAATGGTTGACAATAAAATACCACATTTGATACGATTCCACATGTTTTAAGAAAGGAAAAAAAATAATAATCGGGTAGCTGAAAAACATATAACTTTGGCCAGCTACCGCAAGGAGAGAAAAAACACCACACCACAAATCACAATCCGAAAACTTGAAATTGGGTTTTGTGATAGTTGCTTTATTTTAGAATAATAGAAAAGATTGAAAAAAAAGGAAATAAGTAAAAGTCAAAATGTTCAATTTCTTTTGGGAAAATAATGATATTTATATTAACATAAAGAATACAATTAAAGCAACAAGTCCAATACAAATTCAAATAGAATGTAATAAACCTATTATATAAACACAAGGAGTTCAAGTAAGTAAGTAAGTTATGAAATGTGGACATTCTACTACTATATATAACCTGTATATTACAAAATATACTTATATTTTTTATAATATTGAATATTTTAACGTTTGAAAAGGGGACCAGAATGACTAAATACACACCAATACCATACAGTATTTTCCACTCACCCACTATGATGGAGTCAAAGTTGCCGGCCATGAACATGGAAGTGTTCTTGGAGGTCAGGTTGAAGTGGCGGGCGGAGAGGAAGGGCGACAGGTCTCCAGCAGGTTTCTCTGGCTGCTGTAAGCCGTTGTTCTCAGAGTTCTGACCCTCAGAGGAGGCCGGCTCTTCCTGGCTCTGAGCGTTGCTGGAGGACGCTAACTCAGGGTGGCGGATCACCACCCACTCAAAGTGCTCCATCTCTGGCTTCATCTAGCAAGAGAGACAGACATTCATTAATGATTACTCACCTGAGCATCACACATTTCATTGGTGTAGTACTGCATTTATTAACATTGAAATACATGTATCCTTCTTTACAGCAACACACGTGCAAAAGGTGACAAAAGAAAGCTTTAAAATAACAATGCTTAAAGAAAGGGATACTTCATGTATGCCTTTAATTCCTTCCTTAAATTTCACACGTTCAACCAACATATAGGAGTTGCATTGCATGTTTTTTCTACAGTAGCTGCCTTGTAACCTTTGCTCTCTGGTCTATAAATAATTACACCATCAAGTCACAGGATATTGTAACTGTAGCTGTGTTGCATGTTTAAACTGATCCTAGGGGAACTGGTTTCAAATGATATGCTCCCCACGATCGAATTAGCTTAAAAAAAAACGAAAACCTCTCATTTCAAGAATATCCACAAGTATTTGCAATTCCACTTGTAATTGATTTTCTTCACGTGAAGCCAGTTTCAAATATGTATGATATTTGTGTCTAGCAAACTTAAACTGTATATTTATCGCTGTACACACCTTTGACAATCTCAATGAGACACCTTGTTTGAGTTGAGCATTAAAGGTCCCATGTCATGCTTTTCCGGTTATTACCCGTCTCCTTGTGGGTTATGAAGGTTTTTCTGCATGTAAACGGTGTGCAGAGTCAAAACCCTTAAAGTACACCCTGTAGCGAGTAAAACTCTAACACAGAAAATACCTCCCCAAAACGCCTCGTTGGTGAAACGTCATCATCCATTTAGTTCCGGGTACGTGCTTACGAAAGCACGTACCCGGATATAAATGGGCCAATCCGTGGAGCCGTTACGTTAAGCCCCCGCTGATTGGTCCAAATTGACCAATCCACACACACACTCAGTGCACGCAGCTCTGCTGATTTCTGCTCCCTGGCTGCAGGCTGATAACAGATAGTTGGGATCGCGGCGAAATTCTCTCTGCAGACCCATTCTCACAGCGTTTATCAACCTTTTTCTTACTCAATATCAAGCCACACTTATTTTTTTTATTTCGGCTGTGACTTTGTGTTTGTTCAGGTTGAGTTTGGCTGTGTATCGCTAAACAAGGAAATCACACCTCCACGGAGCTCAGCACGATTCGTACCGACCAATCAGAGCACACTGGGCTCACAGGGAGGGGGGGGGCTGCAGCGAGCTGTTTAGTGGAGAAAGTGAATACACATACTTTACAGAGATGCTGTATGCAAAACCAATGTGAGTTTGGAAAATTGCACAGTATTTTTCTATTTTAGTATACCTCAACAATGGAATTATGATCAGTGGAAATGGCCATGACATGGGACCTTTAAATAAAAAAATAAAATCATCAGACAGACATTTGGTCCTCGCTAATTGTCCCTTCTTCCTTCTGGTGTCAGGTGAGAGCCAGACCGGTTACTACTGTATCCGGTTACAGGAGTTTCCGATCTGAAGTATTAGTGTGCAAGGCGACGGTGTTTTCTAGCCTACACAGTCCACAGCTGTGCATCAACACGGATTACCAGTAAATAATTCATATAGCAGGCGTTAGAGAGCCGGTCTGTTCTGCTATTTGTAGCCAGGTGTTATTATAACTCAAAGCCGGGGGGGGGGGGCGGTCGTGTGTGATTGTTTCCGCAGACATGTAATGAATTGTGACCAACTAAGCAGGCTTTTCCAAATGGGAGCCTGTCGAGCCAAGTGAGGCCAGTGACAATGAAATCAAGTGAAACCCGAGTGGATGGTTCCCTCTGGTGGCTATAGTGTGGTATTGCTCAAAATGAAAAACCTCCCTTTAATTGATCACTAGAAAAGCTTCTTCAGATAACCTAAATACTAAAATAAAAGGCACATTTTCTGAAAGGAAAGCCAAATGTAAATATACTATAAGTAAACTCACCCTGAAGACAAAGCACTCCCCTGTCCCAAAGAAGCTCAATTTGTTGCCTCCTCTCTTCCGCTCCTGCCAGTCTGTGGACAGGAAGGCTCCACATACCTGAGGCAAAAACAGAAATTGAATGAAACATTGGGGTTAATTTCTTGGTCTTCAAAATTCACAATAGTGGAATATTGTTTTCTACAAACTGATACTGTATTGCTGGGATGTGTTAGTAGCACTGTAATCCAATCATAAGACACATATGTAATCATGACCTATGACACCAATTAAAAGAAAAATACTACCAACTGAATTCTATTGTGAAATGCAGGAAGCTCCTGTGGACCTTTTTAGTAAGTTAAATAAACTGTTGTTTAGGTAAGTACAGAAATATCAAGTTTTGTTAGTGTGGATTTTGGTTATCAACAATGTTATCATGATGTCTACAAATGTACCCATATCATTATAATGCACGTGTGTGTGTGTGTGTGTGTGTGTGTGTGTGTGTGTGTGTGTGTGTGTGTGTGTGTGTGTGTGTGTGTGTGTGTGTGTGTGTTTTCCTTACATCGCCATCTGTGGTCCGGATGAGGAGCAGAGTGGGTTCGTAGCCTTCACAATGCTGGTAGAACCTGGAGGAAATTGTGCAAGTTTAATTAAGGATGAACCTTTAGGTTAGTATACTGTATTTACTTAACTATATGTGAATGTACAGATAAGAAAGTTGCTGTTAAAGTAAATGCAAAAACTCCCAGCTAATGGATTATAATTGATTGATTAAAGACTGATAACTTCTGCTACACAATGGCAGGTCTGCTGGTTACTGCAGAGACATTGTGTTCTGTTCAGAAATCTCTGCACCTTTTTTGTATCTCTTGCTTTGCTTCATATTTGTCTGGCTTCCGTGTTCACATTTAATCTCCCTTTTAGACTTTCCGCCATCATTTCAAAGACTAAATGCTAAACAGGGCGGGAAATTTCAATTTAGATCTGAAGTCAAAGGTTTGATGATGTGTTGAGGTGAGCCCTGGACGATGTACCTGTTCAGGCTGCACCCGTGGCTAGAGGTGGTGAAGAGCAGCTGTGGCTGGCACAGGGCAAAGCGCTCCGGGATCCACGACCAGATGTCCCGCATCTCCTTGGCGCTGACGATCTCAGAGGAGAAGGTGTCGGGGTTCAGAGCCAGCTGCACGTTCCGCCTGGAGACGCCCAGAAAACAGACACAAAGAAAATGTAACTATTTGCACAGTATTGACCTTTAATAGAAAAGTCAGTCAGAGCAGATGATGACATGAATGTATTCAAGGTAAATATGGATTTATTTGAGAGTTTTGGGGTATTGACTAATCGTTTGACATCATAGTGTATGACAACTTAGGTGCCATTGTAACAACTACATCTATTTAAAGGGAAAATAAGCATTATTTGAACAAATTAAAGATGGATTTTGAGAGGAACATATGGAAGAGAACCCACCTAGGACTGTGAAAAAGCCAATGAAGGAAACACAGGAGTGAAGCGAAGACAAGATAGAAGATGGTGGATGGAATGTAAAGAAATGCAGAAACCAAAGACAAAGGGAACAAGAACATCAAGTGAGACAAGGGAGGAGCAACTTAAACCATTCACCAAGGCACGCCAGAGAAGAAAACTTAAACTAACAGGACCTTCTTGCCAGTTTTTGAACATTTGATAAGAAAAATGTTTTATCATTTGTCCTCAATGACTAAAACATATCCCTGTGATAGATTATGACCTGATTATTCACTATACCGCTTCTGTTTGACAGTGATTCCTTTCTGCTGCAGGGACTTCTCGTTGGTGAGCTGCAGCAGGGTGATCTCCTTACGGCTTAACATGCGGATGGAGAAGGCCTTCTCTAGCAACTTTTCGGGGGTGACGGTTGAGGCGATGCCCTTGATGAAAGCTTGAATGTCCGCCCTGACTTTCCCTGAATCCTGCGGCTGGCTGCCCTCTCCTCCCTGGGCCCCTGCTTTATGTTTGCGGTAGAACTTGAGCAGTGCTATAGCCATACGGAAGAGAACCTTGTAGCCCTCCACTAGGTAGACGTCCAGGACCCTGACCATGTGGCTGAAAGGCAGGTCAAACAGTACCCAGCGCTGCCAGTCTGTGTAGACTTCCAGTGCGTCCTGGGCTGTGGCCACGATCAGTTTGTGGCCGGCAGGGCAGTACTTGATGGCCAGGTCACCAAAAGTCATGCAGCTGGACTCAAAGGCCAGGAAAGTCTGATCAAGCAGCCGTTTGCCGGGCTCGTTGCAGGCTAATATGCGGCTGATGAGCTCAAAACACTGAGCTTCATCTTTGCTGAAGTGCAGGAGCATGGAAGTGATAGCAGGTAGAGACGGGCAGTGGGAGATATCTGGAAACTGTCCAGCCACGCAGTTTATAATCTGATGTGCTGAGGTTACTGCCTCCGCTTTCAGGCAGTACAGAGGCAGAGCATTTCCATCCACAAACTCTGGAAGTGGGATGTTGCAGGAGGGCTTCTTAGTGCCTGCATTTCCCATAATGTCTCGATATACTTCTGCATCTGGGGTAACTGTACGACAGGGGATAGTTTTGATGAGCTGCTCGTAGACTTGTGCCCGTAGTTTGTGGTTTTTGGCCCAGTAACCCTGCCGAGCCATCTGTTTGAACTCCTTCAGGTCTTTACAGTCCACCTTGGTGGGCCCGCTGCTCTTGGCCAGATCTCCCATCTGGTTCCAGTCCACAAAGCTGCCATATTCTTCCTCAGCCATGGTGCTGGAAACTTGCTGGACGGCCTGAGTGTGAAGAGAGGATGGACGCTCTGAGTATTGCTAACCTTCTGTCCTCCGAACAGCAGATAACTGGCCTGTTTTTCTCAACTGCCCATGATGGTTACTGGAAGAGACAAAGAAGGGAAAAATAGATTAACGGGCATCCCCGTACAAAATGTTTTATGGTTAATAAATGCAAAACAAGTTATTCTGTCAGAGCCACCAAAGCATGATGAGAAGTGAAGACTAAACTTGTTAGATACCTTTGAAACCTAGTTTTAGGGGAATTCCCTCAAGCCTAGAGTTCCTACATCTGAGTCTATGATGTCAATTAGTTGAGGAGAATACATAGACTTAGACTAAGGAGAGATGCTAATGAATATTACTTGGTTAAGAGGTTATTTGCCACAAGTTGCAATTACAAAGAAAAATGGCCACAGAAAAACAACAAATGTCACTAATCAGATTTATGCTCTGGAAAAGGGCATGTACATGATCATGCATTCCATCTGAAGCGAAAAACAAATTAAGTAAACCCGTAGCTTGATCGGAATGCAGAACAAGACTATCTTAGGGATAAGATGTGACACCATCAAAGAGCTCGAGATGTGAGTTTATGCTTGTAGACAGATTTAATTGGCGAGGCAAAGCATGATATTAAAGCAAATGTAATTGTGAATTATCGTGGTGGGGGAAATCAAAACTTTGGGAATTTTACAAATGTTTACTGTCAATGCCATTTAAATCGACTCATATAATAATATGATCTTTTCCTGCAACGCAGACAAGAAACATGAACATTCATGTCCAAAGATCACACACTGAAGTGCAGTATACTGAGAACCGTTGATGTAAAATCATGTCTTTTTTCAACGCAGGTCACATGGAGATGCGTGTCCAAAGATCAGTAGCAATAAACTGAGAATAACATAATGTCATACCATCCTCAGATCATTTCACATTGCTCCTGACAAGTCACATGGAGGTGCATTAAATACATTACTGCGTGTAAAACTGGAAGCCTTATGGTGAGTCTGTAGAAAGGTTAGCTGTCATGTTAGAGGGTATGTTACCTAAATGTTGCCAATTTACCTTTGACACAGGATTTATTTTTGTATGAGGCAGACTTGAATCAGACTTAACAACTTAAACTGAAATGGCAAAAGGCTTCTCTGACTATAAAGTGAATGCCTTGGCTTTAAAATAAACAAGAGCAAAGTACACTCAAACCGTTATGCATACAAAAGGGAGGCATGGCAGCATTGTAACTTCAGTAACTTCAAATCAGGTTGCTAGATGACAAACCAACAAGCTACGGTTCTTTTAGGATCGTTTGGCTAGCCTTAACATAATAGTGCTGATGATAATTGAAACAGGTGTCACTTACCCATAGAATGAAAATGCATACAAATAAAACATACTTCCTTTACACAATGCATAAGCAGAAAGATCCACACACACTGATGTCCGTGCATGTCTGTGCAAAGATGTCATGGAGTAGGCAACTACCATATATCTTTGCATTTTGCATTGAATAAGCACTTCCCATCAATGTCTTCATTCATTTGGTTACATTAATTAAAAAAAATCTGATGACATGCTACAATCC
>NC_136910.1:8821381-8855601 GCF_949606895.1 Notothenia rossii
TGATTTAAAAAAACAAGAATTGTGACTGATAATAAAATATTCTGGCTCAGTAAAACCTACTTGTCATTCAAAGAGGTGAAAGCCTCTCAGTTTCTCTTGCATACATTTCAATTCAAGATCTTACAACTAGAATAAACCCCCCATAGTAATAAATTACTCCCTAATTAAATATTTGACAACTGTGATATATCACAGTAAGTCAGAAGTACAACTTAACTTAGTTTTCTATAAAGTTTCCACTGGGTAATTTCTTGGGTCTATTATTATGTTTACCATTATTACATTTGTACTGTCTGTTGTCTCTTTTGTGCCGTTCAGTAGCAAAGGTTTGAACAATTTGAGCTATTTAAATCAGCTCCCTGCTTGAGTATCAATTCAACAGCCGAGGCTTATGTCTAGCCGGCGGGACTGAAAGAAACTGTGTCACCCAATGGCGTGGGCTCCATTGTATCTGAAAGGCCTGAGCAGCACTCTGGGTATTGTTTCTTTTAAAGGGGAGTCAGGTTACCTTGGCAACGGCAGGATGCCTACCCATAGGCCGTGAGACAGAGAAAAGGCACGGCCAGAGAAGGAGGGAAAGAAAAGCGAAAAGAGACAAAAAAAAGAGGCAAGATTCTTCCCAGCCCAGACTTTATTTGCTTTTTTTCAGTTTGTGTGTTTTGAGAAAGGGCCGGATGGCTGCAAGTGGGTTGGGACGGAGACCCAAGGAGGTGAGAATGTGTGTGTGTGCGTCTTTGTGTGTGTGTGTGTGTGTGTGTGTCCTGTGCTGGTTTGTTTTGTGCGCCAAGCTATTGACATCTCTCTATCTGCCATACATTGACACTGAGAGCAAATTTGGTTTTGTTGAGGTTCAGTATTACTGTCAGTCTAATGAACTTGTTTTACACACTCTGGCTGAAAAGGCTTTCATGGCCAGTCATGCTGGCAATAGCATTCCTTGAAATCTATTTATTCCTTCAGACTTTATTGCAATTCATGTGGAAAGTGTGACCATTCATTTGCAATTTAAAGGAACTTCCTTTGGTGCTTAAAGCCAACCCAACTAGAGGCAATGTACTTGTGTAACAATAGAGCAATTGTGTGACAATCACTGAGCATTTTGACCTTACAGGAGTTTGCAATGTCCTTGTTTTGACAGTGAGATCCAGCATCCTGTAAACAGAGGGCCATGCATGTTGCACTGCGGCCTCGCAGGTAAGCCTCTGTCATTGGATCAGCAGCCAGGAAGTAGTACAAATGTTTAGAGTGACTGATCCGTGTCCCATCCAAACCTTTCCCTGCAGCTTGCACTGACACTTAGCTTTATATAGCCTACTTTAAAAAATACAATTTGTACAAATACAAAAAGTACATGATTATATTCGTTATCACCTGCTTAACTTCCCAAGCATGTGACCTCACAAAGTAAAGTAAAAATATGATTTCCTGTGCAGCTTTGCAGCTCTCCTACTTTTCCAAGCAGTAAATGCCCTAAACCGAAGACATAATTATGATGTGGTGATGAGTGCTCTGACAACTTTGATGAAATGCAGACAGATACATTGAAATGGAAATAATTGGTTTGGATCTGAATCTGGAGCTTTATAGGCTCTAGGAGATACTTGAATGTTTTAGTGCTCGTTCTTGAGCTTGGCCACACCGTGTTTCTTTGGTTGAGGGTTGGTGGTTTTACTGGCCTGATGAAAGCGAGAGCAAAGTGACGGCTCTCTCTACCTCAGTTACACTGAAGCAGGGAGCAGACGCATGATATAACGTCCCATCACGCTTCAGATATTTGTTTTGACACACCAGGTTCCTCACGAAGAGTCATGGAACAACTCAGTTCCCCACATTCTCAATGTATTTGGCAAAAGGCAATGTCAAGCTGTCAGATTTTATTATATCAGATCCGCTCTTAAAGTCAAATATATGATGTTTAAAGGAGATTTATCTAGTTGGTTATGACACATATTATTAGAAGGTGGTCTTTTATGTCATCTCCAATTTGTGGCCAATAAACATAATAAGAACATAAAAGGATCGAGTCGTTTAAGCCAACTCTACTGAAAATACTGATGTCTTTTTTTTATTAAATAAATATGATGCAAAAGATTGGGCACTTCGTAAGAATGTCGATTAACTAATTTAATAAAAAATAAATAAATCCACATATTAAGACAGTTGTAAAACCTTCATTTTGGATGTTTTGAATAATGAGTTGTAAGCAGACAACTTAAATGTCAAAGTTCAAAAAGAGTTGATCATTGATTGAAACTTAAAGTAAAAAGAAATGAGCAGATAGTTAAAAAAAGCAGGGAATTAAATGTAATGAATGAAAGGTTGAGTTAGCTAAAAGTTACATAAATAGCTATTGGATATATGGTCGGAATGGCTAGCTTAAAGTACAAAATGAATGGATAAATATTCGAAATTATTAGCGTGATTACTACAAAAAATGACAAAATCCAGCTATAAATTGTGCGAAACATGGGGTACTACTTACGTTTGTCAGAAGCTATGGGGAGCCACTGATGTTCTGTATGCTGTTTGCTGCAGAATGTGACGTGATTTATCTGTGTTTTGTTTCCCTCTAGTGGATGCCTGGTGCTCTGTCTGGGCCTGTCTGCCTTCACCCTGCTGCTGCAGAGCCTCTGGGTGCCTGCAGAGATAACCAGTGAGGAACCTGCAGGGAGGTCACCGGAGGAACAAGGTAACACACACACACACACACACACACACACACACACACACACACACACACACACACACACACACACACACACACACACACACACACACACACACACACACACACACACACACACACACACACACACACACACACACACACACACACACACACACACACACACACACACACACACACACACACACACACACACACACACACACACACACACACACAGTTTAGGTTTAAATGTGGATTAAGCTAGAAAAATCATGCAGAAAACATTTAATAACATGTATTGCACCAAAGCCACGGAGTTGGAGCAGCACTGATAATGAATAATAAACACATTGCATATCCTGTGTGATATCTGTACACTAGACATTGATTTGGGAAATAGAGCAGCCGTATGCATATTTTGAAGAGATTTACTGTATTTGTAGTGGATAAGAGCTGATCAAACTATATTTGCAGTGTTGGATGAAGCTTTGTACACAATCCGCGGAGGGTCCTCTCTCATGTGTGTGACAGTTGTGGGTTGCGGTCAAGAAACTCCTGTCCAACAATTGTCTGGCTAAACTGTTTCCCCTAAAGGAGGGAATATAAGGGGGCAGGAGACAAGCTTTGTTCCTGG
The DNA here is from genome assembly GCF_949606895.1 of Notothenia rossii. Lineage (NCBI taxonomy): Eukaryota > Metazoa > Chordata > Actinopteri > Perciformes > Nototheniidae > Notothenia > Notothenia rossii. Next base: position 8,824,684 of record NC_136910.1, read on the forward strand.
TTTACAAGGAAGAGACACATGTTGTCAACAATCTCGTGCAGAGTAGGTTTTTCTGTCAAATTAGCATTCTGAGGAACACATTATCATATTCTGGAGCCAAAACTCTTCCAGGCTTCTTGATAAACAAGTTATTTTTAAACATGATGAGGATTGTTTTGGAAAAAACATGCAGCAAGATCCACTCTGGCTGAGGAGATCTCATTAATGTTCAATGGTCTATTTGTTACTTTTGTCAGGAATCTTGATTTAGGCCCGTACTTGAGAGTCTTTATTCTTTACACAATTTAAATATTTTCTTTTTCACTTCAATTTAGATGGCGGGCTGAATACTGACAAATAAACCAATGTATGGATTTTGTTAAATGCATCCATGGTTTTCTTTGTGTCAAAGACTTAGATCAGATATATCAATTGTATCACATGAAAGGACTTTTTATCCAAACATCCTGATCCTTTTCTTCTCAAATTGTAGAAACATTGTTTTTAGCTGACAATATAAACCCAGTCCCTCGATAGCTCTGTGCTTTGAGGGACCCACCACGAGTTGTTGTGTACAAAGAGCCACCCAGCAGTAGTTGTGTTGGAAAATGTACCGCAGTGGGGAAGCGGTTGGTCAGCTCACACAGTTAAACTTACCAAATGCTTATTTCCAAGCATTCTGCGGGAAACATTATCCGTCTGACCGAGCCATTACATGTTATACTCAATCTTAAAATCAACCCTTTTCACCACAACCCTGGAAGTGACATGAGATAATTCAAGTTTAATTGGTGTGCTTGCTTCAGGAAAAAAGCATGTTGTCCGAAAATAGAGTTTCACCCACATTTCAGGTTTCAAGTTCCCTTAATTGTAATGTCCACAACAATTACAGAGACGCAGTTGGTAAGGAATATCATAGAATTCAGGCTCCCTTCAACACAAACAAATATGTATAAAAAGAAAAACACACAAGTAAATATTGGAAACATAAAAAGGAGCTTTACACACATCTACTCACAGCCTGCACACACATCGTTTTATAAGCTACTCGCACCTTTATACGTTTTTAAATGATGTGATCATATATTTATCTCACACAACTGGCATTAAGTTGTTACAGGATCCCGCCTCTTCTCCCCCATTCATCTTTCATTACGTCTGTGCCCATAGGGTCCCGGTGCGTTTAAGTTGTGATATGCTGAGAGTCAGCTGAGCAAACAGAGACAAAGTGACATCACCAGTCTGGTGGATTTTTACTGTGTATCACAAGTTAAAGCTCAATCCCCAAGGAAACCCAAACTCTAACCTCAAATCAACCCTAACATCACCAGCAACCCCCCAAATATAACACTCTATGTTCCTCATTCACTGCCAACGTAAGTCTTTTAACAGTCCTCCTTGCCTCATACAAATATTTCAATCAAGCCACCCTTGATCTGCCATCTCATATGGTTTATTTAAGACCCCCCGGCAGGCCTTAAAATGCACATTCACTGTTTTTAGTGTTATGTCTGGTAACGGAGTAGAAGGCTATGTTGCTAACAGAACACTAACACTAGATGGCATATCAGAGCTAAACCAAGACAAACAAGAGGTAATGTCAACTTTTAATTTAACATTGCTTGTTGAATTAGTTACAATGAGAAACAACAGATGGGTTATCTGTTATGGCCTTGGAAAACCGTTTGCTTTGCGAATGAGTCTTGTAAAATTTGGAAGCCCTTGTCTCTGAATGCACCTTAGATGCAAGTGAGATATGTTTTGCCATGGATAATCTTTCTCAGTTACTTTACATCAGTAAAAACAGGTGGAAAAAAAGCCTTGGCAGGTGAGTGTTTACAGGCTTAACCTATTATGCAAAATCCACTTGTTCATGTCTTGTATACATAAACATGTGTCCCCTCTGTGTAAAGAGATTCTGAAAGTTTCAGGAAAAAATATTCGCTCACTTTTTGTACTGATCCATTTATATAAAAACCTGTCTGAAAATCAGCTGATCAGATATTGGCCACTTTATGATGTCATAACTGTCAGGGGTGGGGAAAAATAGGACCCAAATGCAGATTGAGGAGGGAAACAGGTTTCAAAATGAAACAAAAGGCGAGCTTTATTTACAAAAGCTGAAAAAACAAGAACCCATGAACAGGTACTGTATCACGAGGTAGCATCCAAAACAAAAGGAGACTGTGACCAACATGAACGACAAATAATGAACCAACACCGAACACAGGAAGAGACAAGACTAAATACAGGGAGGGGTAATCACGAGACGAGAAACAGATGGGCAGGGAAGGAGAAACACAAGGGCAACAGGTGAACACAATCAGACAATCAGACACACCAGGGAAACTAACGACAGGGAGGAAGACAAGACACAGGCAGAACAGAATTGCAAAATAAAATCATGACAAGACAGACCAAACTAAAACCGTGACATAAAACTAAGATCGTGACAATAGCGATTTGTTGGCTTGTGTAACCATTAGCCAATCACCAACCAAGGTAACCCCCCCCCCCCCCACCTTATCACCTGAATATCCTCCTAGAGCACCATTGTGTTCTTTTTAACCAAATGTCTCTCAGAGGGGCGTGGGGAGGGGCTCCTTATTTTCATCTAAAGTAACAGACAGAGAATCAGCACTTTGGAAACAGGGCTGAAACAGAGGGGTTTATGGGATGCTGCAATGATCTGTTTGGTATATCTGAGACCTATAATATATTGATGAAAAACAGTATAATAGGGGACCTTTAACTTCAACACTACATTGTGTTCTGCATGGATGAAGCAAAGCTAATATATAGGAAGGAACTTTTTTTTTTTACCTAGTCCTACGTGATAAACACACACAAAAATAGAACGGAAAACAAAGTTCGGACTTGGAAAATGTATCCCAACAACTGTTATTGCTTGAGGTATAGTTAATCTGTATGAAAAAATACATATTTCTCTCACATTAAGTTACTTTATCATTTATTATAGCAAATATTGTCTTATTTTCCTTGTAAAAATATTGGACACTACTTCAGGGCAAGGAAAACTGAACTGCTTACATCTCAGTTCTGCTTTGAGGTAATTCCCTCTGACAAGGGGCTGCAAAGAGATGTCGCATCGTTTTAAGGGTGCACAAACCCTTAGGAAAATCTATGTAAATGTGCTGTTAGTGAATAGGAGGCTCAAGCTTTCAACCATCTATTTCTATGGTAACATTCACAAAAACAAATGCATACTGTATGAGTTTGTCTCTGTGTGTGTGTGTGTGTGTGTGTGTGTGTGTGTGTGTGTGTGTGTGTGTGTGTGTGTGTGTGTGTGTGTTGTCTCTAAAACCACAAAGCAACATGACATGACCATAAAGCTCCAGTTCAAATTTCATTAAAAAGTTCTTAAATAAAATTCCCTATATGTGACTATATGCCATTACCCCCTGCATTGAACATGGAAAATACACATAACCATAATTGCTGTGTGGTTTTTCAGCAGATCAGGCTAAGAAAACAGCATTACATAACCCTGCTGTTTAATTATCCTCAGAACACGATATGCCATGACATAATACACAGTATTACTGCTTAAACATTATGATAGGGGGTTACATTTGATACTGTACATACATGACAGGCCATGTTGTAAGTACTTTATCTCACAGGTCATCGCGGTCTTGGTTTTCGCCGCCTCGCTCTCCGTTTGGAGGCTCTGAGTACTCAGGTGCAGCGGCTGAGCAGAGAGAGGGATGTCCCCCAGCTAACCAGAGATGATCTCAGCCTGTTACTGCAGAGGTATTCAACAATATCTGCAGCCTATATACGCAGATAATAAAGCTTATAGTGTTTGTGTAGCAGTGTGACTACATGTGGGTTTGTTTGCCAGCTTTAGAAAAGACCAATTAGGCTTAGCCCGCTTGATGGAGAAGGAGCTGAAGAAAGTCTCTATGAGGTTGGAGCAGCTCAGCCGTCACCAGCACCACCAGCCCAACACACCACCCCCACCTGAAGCCCTTATACACACAGGTACAGCTCAGCACAGAACCTTATCACTTCTCATTTATCTGAAATTATAATATTTCATAATAAGGGTTTTTTGATCGTGACTAATGTCTGCATGCATAGCCTTGATGTTGAAAGACACCCTTAGTTGATCTCTTGATTTCCATGACTTGCTATACTTGTACATTACAGACTGTGCTATAGATGACTAAACTGTGTAACGTCTACAATACTTGCAATCTAACCTATAGTCACCTCATTATGTTAATTTATAATACATTTTTGCAGAAAGAACCATTATATCTCCCGCTGTCCAAACACACTGAGGCTACATTATACTACATTACATATAAGTGTGTTACGTAACCAATCATCAAAATACTAACTGGACAATTGTGGCGTAGCATACTCATATGTAGCATATATTACAAGTCTTTCAAAAAGAAGCCAAAAAAAACCAACCATATTCACTCAAACAACAGCCTATATGCAAAACATACATTTTCTACAGTGTCAGAGATGCTTTGAACAAATATTTTAAATTAGAAAAATCTAAATTTTAATAAAAATGCAAGAACGGAGGGTGCTAAAAGGATTAGATAGGCAAAGGGTCTGCTTCTAGTACACCTACTTTTCTCTGTATGTATGAAGAGTTCAGGAGACAGTTTTGTATCCAACTGTTTAGTTTGGATTTGTCATGTCTTGTTTGTCATGTCCAAATAATTAGATTTGAGCAGATATGGAGGATCTATGTGGTTTGAATAAGCCTGACTTGGTCCAAGGATTGAGATTTAGACTTAGAAAGCAGGTGTTTCCACAAATATAGCCAAATGTAGCTTTTATGATATGGTGCACTGCAAAAAGCAGTGTGTTGCCAGATCTAAATTAGAGACTTAAGGGTTCATTCCAGCTATAATATGCTTTAACATACTGACTAGACCAAATATATACACTCTCCCCTCCCTGCATGTTGGCAGCTTTAGTAATTGCAAGCTTTTCTGTGGTTTACTGCGCTGGTAGCGTGATACTCGGAGCCAAATGCACGGTTCATAGCCTCAATGGAGGGTTAACCACACAGTGAAATTAACAAGCTGTGATAATGGAGGGTGTGAATGGGGGGGTTAAAGGGCAGTGGGTGCAGGTGGTTATGGGGGATGAAGTCCTTGAATAGAAGTTTAACAAGTCCCACAGAGCCAGTGTCGATCAACTGGCCGTGGGGAGAAGAAAAAAAAGTTTACATCTACACTACGACCCTCCGGAGAGGTGTCAGGTGAGAGCCGGGTTACGCACCCTGGTTGGCATGCGAGGGGAAGTGTGCGTGTGTGTGTGTGTGTGTGTGTGTGTGTGTGTGTGTGTGTGTGTGTGTGTGTGTGTGTGTGTGTGTGTGTGTGTGTGTGTGTGTGTGTGTGTGTGTGTGTGTGTGTGTGTGTGTGTGTGTGGGCAGTGGGGTTGAGTCTACATGCTTACATCCTTTCCCAAAAAGGTAACTCATATGGGCCACACAGACACCATGCCGTGCAAATGAGGGAACACACTTGTCGACATACACACACACGCCACCCGCATGCACACAAACACACGCTTCCCCATCATCAGTCTTTTCCCCCCCTTACCCTCCACCTCTCACATTACCTCACACCCATAAAATAGGACCAAATTACCCAGGAGTCCTTTCACCAACTTGTCTACTCGTACTCTTGTTTTTGCAGAGCGAGCACTTTTTCATACAGCCTATCACTGTTTTTAGGCTTTCACACCTCGGCTGTGCCTCCGAGTTTTCTTATCTTTTTTTTTCGTTTTTACTGCGTTGTTTTACATAGTTAAGGACTGTGTATTTTGGCCTTGGCTGGCATTGTAAAAGGTTATGTTTGGTAGGAGGCAGGTTGGTCAGGTGTGTGTGAGCGTGTGTGTTCATTCCAGTTGATTGACATTGGCTAGAGATGGTGGGGGGCTTACGGGAAAGGGCCTCTGAGAACACACTGCCTCTACTCTCATGCCTCTTACATGCATGGCAGCCCCATACGTCGTGCTGTGTGATGGCTGCTATTCACTGTGAACATTTCAGTATAGAGGTTGTATATCAAAGTTATATCCACTGTTCTTCATTACTCACGTTGATTCAACTCAAATGCAATGTAATGTAACTCCACAATGTGCTTTCTGTTACTAAAGCCAGGATGGTGGAATAATGATGCATTGGAAATGAAAAACTGAACAGAAACACTGTGTGTGTGACGGCTAATATCTCACCCGTAGGGCCCAATGAGAAGTGTGAGGTGCCAACGGAACGTGCATATCCGGTGTGTGCGGAGAAAGTGGAGGTGAGAAAGTGTGGTAGCATGAACTTAATGGCTCTGTGTGTGCACTGTTAAAGTCGTATTGAAGTGTTTACCTCTAGAGTTTAATATTTAGTCCCCAGTACAGTATATGAGCTGGATTTGAAAATATTGGGTACTACAAGATGCCATGTAAATATTGTATGGTGTTAAAAGTGTGCCGTGTTATTTTGGCTGATTTAACATCCGTCTCTCTGTCAGTTCCTGCGGGCCCGATGGCAGTCAGACCCCTGTTATGCCTTTTATGGGGTGGATGGCACCACCTGCTCCATATTGACATACCTCAGCCAAATAGAAGACTTTTGTCCCCCTCGTCTTGGAAGAAACCACTCTGCGCTGCCATGGCACCAGAAAAATCACTCCTATACAAAGAAGGTACAACCACAGCGTGCCACGACACTATGGGCTAAAATTGTTGATTTTCTCAAGCTTTAGTACATTTTGAGATTACGGGCTATTTGGTTTTTAAAACATTTCTTTCCATACATTTCTTTACCTTATTGTACCCATTGTATCGTACCTACACTACCAACTATAGCGTCTCCTCTCATGATCCACTGACAAACTAAAACACTACTACTACTATTATGTACACACTTTCAGTACCTCACCGTTTTGCACTATGATTGCACACAGGCTGAGATACGTACAACTCTGAGCCCGCTGCATGCGGCCATCAGGAACAACAGCGGTCCTGCCGTAACCTTCATCCGGTCCAGAGTGGAGAGGATGTCTGAGCGATGGAAACAGGCTGCTGTGAGGATGAGACAGAGCAGCAACCAGACTGACTCCACCCAGATGAAGGTATAACCTGCAAGACATTACCACAACATATGTTTAGCCTCTGAGCTCAAATGTGTAAAAGCCTTGCGTGTACAGTAGATACTGATTTCTAATAAAATGTTCTAAAAAAAAATACTTTTCACACTTAGTTGAAACTCACTTCACATCAATATAGTAAGAAGTGGTTACCCTTTCTTCCACTTGACAGTTTTTTTAGAGGGTATTTCCAAATATTCAAATACAGCAAAATACATAAAAATACAATAAATAGTTTGGAGGACAAGAATGTCTTATGAAGTGAGCTATTAGATATCGATAGTCATGCTTAAAAAAGATTAAGGATGAAAACATGCAAACCTAAATTTCTTCTAAGCATTATTACAAGCATAATTAACGTAACAATTTATGTTTACAAGTTTATGTTGGCACTAAAACGGCCCTTACCTCCCATCCTCCAGGTGCTGCTTTATCCCGGGGCCCTGGCGGGGAGTGCTGGCCAGCATTTCGAGGCTCTAGTGGAGAGGGGGGGTCCTCTGGGGGAGCTGGTCCAGTGGGCCGACCTCAGCGCCTCCCTGACAATCCTGGGACACAACCTAACCTTCAGCACCTCACAGCAACAACTCCACAGGTCAGCACCACTGTCATATACAAATACTTTGACAAAAAATACGATGTAGTGCTTAGCGCTGTGATATGTGTTTATTGTGGTTGTTTCAGTCTCATAGGGGCTGCGCCAGGCCGAGGGAGTTGTCCAATCCAGAGGCCCCTGACCTTTGACCTGATCTACACTGACTACCATGGCCTCGCTCACCTTCAAGGCGCCATGGGACTGGCTTTCCTGCATTACCAGTACGACCACCATTTTCTATAAACAATCATGTTAATCAGTTATCTATTCTCTAAATAAAATGTCATCTTTAAGTGGCACGGTTAGAAAATGTACAATGAGCTACACATGTGTTTCAAAGTATTTGGGATAAAGATATTTAATGGTGGATAAAAAAACTTAAATAAATATCAACACATCCTTGTAGGCCGCTGAATATACATCCTGCCAAAAGTGAAAGAGGTTACATTTTAACGCAACTGTAGAAAACTGGTGTTTATCAATGTAAGAATACATTTTGTGATTTACAAATTATTTAAAATTATCTTTAGATGTCGCTTCAGAATCCTGGACTCTTTTGGCACTGAACCAGCCTTTAACCTGGGGAGTTATGCACGCAGTCATGGATATAAAACCCTGTGGGGCAGCTGGGGTCTGCAGCCCCTGCAGTACATGACCATGTTCCGTAAGTCTGCATGTGTATTTGTGTGTGAGACCACAATCAATTCAGATATGCACTACCTAATATACACATTTGCAGCTCTGATCTTTCACATACACCCTTCCAAGCATCTTCACAGTGAGAGGAGGATTAATAGCTGAGGTCAAATAAACTTGGTGCCCAGACAGAGCTTTCATTCCAACACCTCTCCATGTCATCCTTTCCCACCCTGCCAGAGACGGACACAAGCTGGACACACTGGGCCGAGAGCCTGAAACACTGTTTATTTGTCCTGCTGAGGCGGAGACAGGGATGGATGTCAGCTGATGGCGGGGAAGGGGCAGAAAGAGAGAAACAAAGACATGAGAAAAAAGGAAAAAAGCTTGAGAAAAGAAGGGGTGTGTTTATGCTTCTGTTTTGAAATGGAGGAGAGGAAGATAGTCAATTGGAGACAAGCAGTTGAAGCAGAACGGTAAACAGGCCGCACAAACATTGAAAGCAAAAGAAACGATTCCTTCTCAGCTTCCCGTCAAACGCCCACATATTGCGTGAGTTTGATCGTATCAGTGTGCCGATGCATGGCTCTGGCACTCTAATCTGATAGTGAGGCCAGACAGGTGTTAGAGACAAGTGGGGAGAAATGGAGCTGAAAAAGAACGAGGAGGAAATAATGTGCTGCTGTACGGGTGAACGAGGGGAGATTTGGCTCTTTAAACGTTGAGAAAGGAGAGAATGACATATCCCGCACACCTCCCCAACACACACACGTTTTACAACTCAATGTGATGCTTGCACACACGTCCACACACACCTTTGCCAGCACATTCCTAGTAAAGTAAATACTCATCTTTCACACCTTCCTTAGTGTGTCAGGTGTCAGCTGCCTGTTCAAACAGCCAGACGTTAACCTCTCATATATGTCGACTTCTCATTTCCTTTAACAGCTGATTTATACACTTCACAGCATGTTTTTCCTCTCGCACAGAATTTGAATCTTAACAATTGTTCAACTGTTATGTTCTGTTTGTAATGTTGCTGATACTCTTTCCACACTGCTGCTTAGGGTGCAAAGGCATTCATTGTTTTAAGTTAATAACTCACAAGTAAAGTTATACTATAGGCTACTATTGGAAAACTGTGTTCACTAACTAGCTTTCATCGGGGTTTGAAATGTGTGCATGGGTTCAGACCATAGACGTTGAGTATAATGTCCTCTATCTTTCTGTCTGTTTAGCTCATACTCCTGATAATTCCTTCCTGGGTTTTGTGAGTGAAAAGCCAGTGAAGGATGTGAAGGAAGAAGAGCTGGAGTCAGACTCCAACAGGAAAAACAGGATAGCAGTCGTCTACGGCAAACAGGACTACATGTGGAAGGTACAATGAACAGTATGGAAAGCATCTGTATGGAGAAAATCAGTTGTAAGCATGTCAAGAAGCCAGGTTCTTCACCGTTTTAGTGAAGATTTCAACAATATTTTGTACATGCTGTTGTTAAGATACTTTGTGTCCTGTATGTTATTTATATGTGTGTATATACCAGGGTAAATCTGAGTATGTGGAGGTGATCAGTGAAGAGCTGGAGACCCACGGAACAGTCTATCAGCCTCCAGGACTCACATCAAATCTGCCCAGCTTCATCAGAAACCACGGCCTACTGACTCAGGAACACTTCCTACGACTTCTCCGTGGAGCCAAGGTCAGATAAGAGAACATATATAAAAAGGTGAAGCAACTAAATCTGAACATTATTTGAAGGTTATCTGCTGCTTCCCTCTCAGGTGTTTGTAGGTCTTGGGTTCCCTTATGAGGGTCCAGCTCCAATTGAGGCAATAGCTCTGGGGTGTGTCTTCCTTCAGCCCCGATTTGACCCGCCACACTCATCAGAAAACAATGACTTCTACAAAGGCAAGCCCACCACAAGACAGGTAGATTACTCCTCAAACTCTAGATTTAAATACACATATGGCACATCCAATATTTAAATCTAAAGAGAGTAATTCACTTTGGATTCCAGATCTCCTCCCAGCACCCTTATGCCGAGAAATTAATCGGCAAACCCCACGTGTGGACTGTGGATGTGTCCAACAAGACTGAAGTTCGGGAGGCCGTCAGAGCCATTTTACGCACAGAGGTGGTGACCTGAAAAGAAGCGGTTTTACTGTTTACACATGTATTCAACCCCACACCTTATAATCCTATACATTTCAGTGGCAGTAGCAGGGTAAAAGGGCATGTGTATGTTTTTGCAGGTGAAGCCATTCACTCCCCGAGAGTTCACATGTGAAGGAATGCTGGAGAGGGTTCGTGATTACATTGCACACCAGGTACAGAGATTTAGCAGTGTAGGATAGACCTGTTGCAGTTTTTTTTTGGTGCTCTTTTTTCCTCGATAGATTCCTGACACGGCTTAATAAAAATCGGTACAATAGCTGAACTTCAAGAGAGAGTTTTTGTGACATTAGAAGATGTTTTCAGAAACCATTTAGTTGTAAATTGAGTCAAATGTTCAACTTTCTTCCTCTCAAATACCTCCAGGATTTTTGCAGTAAATCTCTTCCTACTTGGCCACCAGAATGTGCTCTAAGGGTGCACCTGGGTCCCCTGGGTCAGTCATGCGAAAGTGTGTGTCAACGGTCCTCCCTCGTGTGTGAGCCGGCTCTGTTTCACCACCTAAATACTCCTGCTGCATTCGCCCGGTAAGGAATCTGCCCACTGTACAGGTTGGGAAAAAAGACAGTTTAATAGAAGCTAAGAGCTGAAAAATAAGCAACGTAAGGGACTTTGAATGTGAGATGACTGTAAAACACATGCAAGTGCGTTATGTCGTGCTCTATACAGCTGTTAATCAACTTATTTTAGCATTCAGTATTGATGCTCCTTAATCAGAATATCAGACCAAATTAATAGCAACTCGATAACTAAAATGCTTTAATTACACCAATATATATGCTGCTTTCATTTCCCATGTTATAGACTCAAGATAGGCTGCTCCAGCACCAGACAGGAAGTCAACCACCTGTTTCCTGCCTACAGCCCTTGGGGTCAACAGTGTGGCCTTCAGCAGGATCCTCTGTTGTTCAGTTGTGCCGGGTCCGACCTCTCTCAGCGCAGACTGTGTCCCTGTAGAGCTCACCTGCCTGGACAGGTGGCTCTGAGCCCTGACTGCCTCTCATAAACACTATCAAAGAACTCAGGAAAAAGCAGAAAGCGAAAAGGATGATGATGGAGAAAGTACCAAAGAGTCATCTGCAATAAAAACTGTATAGGAAAGAACTGATCTCGACCAAAGATAGCTTGCTCTCCTGCCAATGGTTTTGGAAGCTTTGAGGTATGTTAGTTGATATCAAATCGTGATTTTTTTTTATTACTCAGGAACCAAAAAACAATTGAAAGTGTTTTTAAAGAGTTGAATGATTAAATTCAAGGCCTGGTGTCTCATGGAGAATAAAAAAACCTCTTTGTAGCTTTTCCTTGATCCCTTAAGCAAATAGTCTTTAAATGAACGCAAGCTGCACTTTAAGGAAAAAGTGTTTATTTTTAATGGATATAGTTAGAAGTGGCCCTTATGATTCTAAAGCCATTTAATTCTCTCCACTTGCTCCAGATCGTACACAGTACAGTGCACTTCAATATTATGCTGAATAAGTATCTAATCATTCATATGCTTACAGTAATGTATCATGGTGGTCAGCGTTGCATGGGATTACTGCTCATGTAACGCTCGATGCATTGCTGGCTGCAGATATTAGCCCGGGCCTCGGAGGAGAGCGGGTGACAGCTTAAGTGATGAGCCTCATTATCTGAGTGAATCATGGATAACCTCTGGATGCCTTTGGGAGGTCATAGCCATATGACCATGATTATATTGTCATATAAACCATTGGTTCCCAACTTTGGCTTAGGAATCCCCCTCAGCTCTGTTTAAATCCATGCCCCCCGCCAGTAAAGGCAGAACCTCACTGTTTGTCTTTCAAACACATATTTTGCGTCATTTAGACCGGGAAAAAAGTCACCGAAGGCAGGATTAATTATGTTTTCTTGAGTTACTTTACTAGAAATTATGATTTTGCTCATAACAGATGACTCATTTTGTCCCATGTTCTTGCATTTGCTACAGTATTATTCCTTCCCCGCCTCATGACCCACAGATACTTAAAGCCCCACAAGGGTATTTTGCAGGTTGATATGAGCAAACGTGGAAACTTTACATACAGTATGATTTGGCTACATGAAAAAAGAGGTAAGCTTGAACGTTTCCATTTCAAAAGCTTTAAATGGTCACACAGACTTATCCCATCATCTCTGCCTGCAAAACAGCCAGTGAAAGAAACAGATGATAACAACTAAAGGCCAAACTACATTGTTGTAAGTGATGGGGTGCTGGATTTACGCGCCACAGCTGTTAGCAAAGACGGCTCCAACAATGGCAACACCCGGTTGATGTGAGCTGTTTCTTGGAAAGCACGCACTCATGGATGTTAATCGGCAGAACAAGAGAGCTTTTCCTCCTTGGTGCACTTCATGTGACCAGAACATAATTGTCTTTCAGGGATCAGACCTCTCAGGACTGGTCAACTATGAGATTGACCAGTAAATGCCTGTGAAAACGGGGGATGAAAACAACATGTTTGATGACTTTGGTAGAATCAATTGGACCTGTCAAATGTAACTTGTGCTTAATCAGCTGAACGGTCCAAAGATGATGGAAATGAACTTGTGTTTATGTCAAAAGGCTGCTTGGATTAAAGGAAAATAAAAGTTGCTTTTGACTCAGAGGGAAGTCTCAAGAGGGAATTTCTGGTAAGTGATGTGTCATTTCTCGATGAGTCATGTTAAATCATATCAGTTACATGTGTTATGCCATATAAAATCTGTCACTCACCTCCCAGGGGGCTGATAGCAGAGGGTTCAAACTAAGGGTTCAAAAACAGAGTAGATATGAAGCTAATGCGTACATACAAAGGTTTTAGTGTTCCACAACGCTGCCTACTTACCTCATGATGAATGGGACTGTATTAGAGTGCAGAACTGATAAAACCCATAGAAATAATCCTTAACAAATTGTAATCTCATTAAAAAAAAGAGTCTACCCAATGCTAGCATGTATGCTTGACACTGCTACTTAGGCACCCCTTTGAGCTAATTGCTAGCATGGCTAACAGTGACAATGCTAACTTTGTATACTTTTTTACCATGTTAACTATTCTAGTTTATTATCTTATCATGCTAACATTTGCTAACTATTAGTAAACACAATTTACAGCTGAAGTTGTTTGAAGAATACGTTTCCTGTTGATGATGTCTGTCTAATGTGCCGAGGTCACAAAAGGTAATTGAAATGTATCCCACGAGGGACACAAATCCAATGGTTGTTTAGATACAGTATGACTGTACAAAAGTGATAGACAAACAGAGAGACTGACATTGCCCTCCATACAGAGCCAAAAAAGACCGGACTCCTGCCGCCTCTGCACGTTGAAATAATGATTAGAAAGCTTGAAAATAAGGGGATGATTGATGGAGGAGAAAAAAAATCAAAACCCTCGAGAAACCAAGAGAGGAAACTTGAACCTGTGTCAGGATCAGCCAGACATCATGGAACGTTCACGCTCCAGCAAAGGTTCAATAATGTTTGTCCGAGTGCTTTTTAATTTTACATGAGAGACAGGAACTCCTTTGGCCACATAGGGACTCTTTGCTCCTATACCTTTCAACTGTGGAATGTGGTGCAAATCACACTTCACTGCCAAGAAAAATGAGAGATCTTGTTGAAGAAAGCAATACATGGAGAGTTTCGCCTAGATTCAGACTTTCAACCTGTGTCATTTCTGTCCTTTTATACACAAATAAAGATTTATTTGTTAGAAACCGCATGCTATAGCGAAGTAAGATCACTTTATTTCAGATTGTTATGTTGTTTAACAAACATCAACAACTTAATCACAAGTGATGGATGAACAAGGACAACAAATTCACTTTTTCTTTTGAAATACTGCTTTTTAGTTAATTTGAGATCCTTGACAGTAGCTGGTTAGTTCTTAGAAAAAGATAAACATTTTGTTTAGATGAAAAAAAATCTAGATAAAATCTAGTGTTTCAAAAAGGATCAAAACATAGTGGTAGTAGCCTAATAGAAATGTACGTTTGTTTTTAAAATATAGCAGTTTGCACATACTGATTTGTTCACCTTTGTAAATACTCGTAATTCTGAAATGTCCTGAACCAATGAACTTTTAATTAATTAATTTATAACCCATATATTATAATAGCCCAGTCCTGATGAACCTCTGCCTCTTTGCTTCTCCAGCTTTGTTGATTTGCAACACCAGGTTGTTCCCTAAAGGGGGCAGTGTGGTCAAGCTAAACCAGCTAGCATTACTCACAGCATACCAGTTAAAACCTCAGCAACCTGCTAAGGAAATGTAACATAATGAAAACAGAGAAACATAAAAAGCATCCGAGCGAGTGATTTGTTTTGTGCACATAAAGAGTTCAGAAGTTCTGTAGATGTGTAAGGATAAAAATGAAGACACTTAAAGTATTTTCTACAGGTAGCTCCTAGTGTAGTCCAACTATCACACTTGCAAAAAGGGGGAAAGAAGGCAGGAGAGCGGCTTAAGAAAGCAGCTGCTTTTATTGAAACCTTCTTATTGGCGTGCCAAGATTACACTGAAAAACAACAACCCTCCTCCCTGGAAGCCAATAAAATGCCGACAACAAACACTTGGCTTGCCTACAGCGCTGTTAGAAGCCACAGAGGTTGGCCTTAATGATACTTGGTAACTATTACAGACTATTAAACCAAAGGAATAAAGGGGGAAACAACGGAGAGAGAAAAAGGGGAGAGGAGCGATTCGTTCTGAAAGTTATTTCCAGGCATGATGTAGATAGCTGACTCATTGTTGGGCAACCTTGAAGAAATGCACTGTTGGTTTAGTTGTTGATGGAAGAAAGGTCTGCCTGGACAGATAAAAAGTCCTCTGCCTGAAGTGCTGTTACATCCATCAGCAACACACTACAGTCCAGAGAGCTGTTGTCTATGCTTGAATGGTCAGGGCATGGCGCAGGCCTTTCCCTGATTTTCCCCAGCAAATTCATCACACCTGAGTAAATCTGAAGCAGAAGTGATCCGATCCATGTCTTGTGTGCCCCTACATGTGTGTGTGAGTGTGCATGTCCAGATAGCTGCTAATCCCATTGTCTTTATGTATGTATTCAACTGAAAGCATTTTATGACCTCTGGGGAACAGGAGAGGTCATCCGTGCAGACGGACATCTTAGAAGCCACAAGTGATTTCTAAAGGTGTGGTAGAATTACAACACGTGATGCTCTGCACATAGGCAAGAAGGAATCCTGCTGAGCAATTTTGCAAGTAAAGCTTGGTATAGGGATCTTATTGTCCCATAAATGGCTCCTTTTGGGGTGGGATTTATAGTGAGGGCTGGCAATGGGGTGTGCGGGGGGAGGGGGGGGGGGGTTAACCCACCTTTTGATGTCCCCTCTGCTTAACAGGCAATGCAGACGCGCCTGCCCATATGCTGCACTGAGCCTTTGCCACACACTGCTAGCGTGCGACTCTCTCACACACAGGCACATTAAAAGATATTAAACTGCTTTTCTGCTTTCATTCAGAGTCATGGGATGTAACAGCCAAGCAGGGTGGTTCGCGTTAAGCTGCGCCACTTCCTCAGCTGTAATTAAAGCCGCCCATGCAGGGGGTCTCTAACAGTCTTGTTTTGCTACACCCCTGATCCTGACCTTATAAAAGGAGACTGCAGGGCTTTTTTTTTCTTACGCTGCGCAATAGGTTGAAATAATACAGTCTGGAGCTTATTTCTTGGTGGTGATGTGGTTTTTCCTGTAGTTTTAATAAATGTCCCCCAAGCATGTGACAGGTAGTGACTAAAGTCATCAACCAAAACAAACAATATAGCCCCGTAGAAAGGTACGAAAAGCATGTGATAAAAACTTCAGACATTTCAGCCAATAAAATGGAAATACTTCAGATCTGATGTCACAGAATTAAAGTTTTACCTCATACTTTAGTACTGCAGTTCACACTAGATCACGTATCTGGTACCTAAAAGCAGGGCATAAAAAAACACTTAACAAAAGGCTGACAAATTAAGGGTGAAATGCACATAAAGTGTCTCAAAGGTGTAAGGGGGGTTAACACCTGGGCATTTGCACTCCAAGCTAGTAGTTGGCATCTGGTAATGGTGGTGGTCCAATATTAGATGATTTAATGCACATATGCAGATAGCATGTTGCAAAATAGTCAAAAAACTGCAAAACTGTGCAACAAATACAACTTCAGGTCAACTTTGCTTCAAGTTGCAAGTTAATTAAAAGACAAAAAAAGAAAAGATAATAAAATACATTTTCAGACACAAGTCTTTTCAGACATCAGTCAATACTGAAACATCTTCATAAAGCAACTTGGATTTTCTGCAGTTTTCTGTCTCTATACAGAATCTCTTGAGAGACCATCAGGTCAACAACAAGGCCATTCTCCCCCAAATGCTCAGTTCAGCTGGTAAGCCAAACTTCTTCCTTTTACAAAGTATGGAGGTTATTGAGACATTGAATTCAGCAGAAACCTTTTGTAGCCTTCCCCAGATCTGAGCCTCAACATGATCTTGTCTCCGATATCTGCAAGCTGTGCCTTCGACCTCATGTTGTTGTTTTTGCTTCGCTATGCATTGTCAGCTTTTTACCTCATATAGACTTTCCAACTCATATCCAATCAATTGATTTGAACACAGGTGGAGTCCAATCAGAGCGCAGAATTGGAGTCACCTGAGCCTGTCACTTTGAACATTTGTGTCAATGTCATATTTCTGTAGTTTACTTTTCAATGCATTTTCAGAAATGTCTAACATCTTTACTTTAGGGGGTAATTGTAGATTAATGAGCAAATAAAAAAATAGCAAGAGGCTGCAACAAAACAAAATGTAATAAAGCCCAATAATGTTGACCTGTTGAGGTTTTTCTTCTCTTTAAGATAGTCCTTCACTCTGTCCCTCATTTTGTTCTATTCTCTCTGTCTGTAGTAAGAATACTCCCCCCCCCTTCACTTTATCTCACTCACAGACACCTTCCCACTCTTTTCAATCTCTCTTCTCTTTTCTGCCCACTTCTCTCTCTCTCTCTTTCAGAGGCTGAGCCAGGTGATAGTAACACAGCCAGCTGTATGCCAGTTACCACGGTGATGACAGCTGCCAGCCCAGGTGCACAGGCAGCTGGGAAGGCAAGGAATGTGTGTGTGTGTGTGTGTGTGTGTGTGTGTGTGTGTGTGTGTGTGTGTGTGTGTGTGTGTGTGTGTGTGTGTGTGTGTGTGTGTGTGAGAGAGAGAGAGAGGCTGAGGAAGATGTCTTTGACACTGGTACCTGTGTGTATGCATGCTGCTGTGTGTATGTGACAGAGATAGCGGGGGAAAGGGACCCGGTTTCTAGTGAGGACACAGGTGTGTTAGTGATGGTGGGAGCGTGGGAGAAAAGGAGCGGTGTCGGGGGATTTAGTGACCTATGACCCTTTCATCGTCTGGGCATTTCCCAAGATCCATCTGCAGCGACTCGGATGTTTCTCCAGGTCTAGACGTTTGTCCGTCACTCAGTGCTCGGCGAGCGTGTCTCGGCGAGCGTAATTGAGTCAAGACATGAAATCATAGCAGGAAGCACGCAGCGGGGCTAGTTAGTGCTCGGATGACATCAGCTTGTTGAATTGGGTCAAATAAAACAAGGATATGAGATGAACAAGAAAGATAAAGAGTGGAATCACGATCATTCCCGCACCGTTGATTTTTGTTTTGCTTATTTCATTGATGATTCAAGTGCTATTGAGTCATCGCAGCAGAGCACATTCCTCCTGTGGTGCACCTGTGAGACAAGCACAGATGATACAACTAACATCTCTTTCTTTTCCTCTCTTTCTGTCTCTTCTGGGAACATTCCAATCTTCTCCTCTCGTGCACCCTCTCCTCTTCACCTCCTCCCCTCCCTGTTCCCTCTCCTGAGAGCGGGAGGCCTGCGGCGCCATCACTCACCACCTGGTGATAACCGGCACAAAGGGGGCCTTGGTGGCCCCGGCTGCGGCCGCTTGGGGTGCACCGCCACTGGGGAAAGAGTAGAGGAAAGTCGCCCGCTTCTGCCGATTCCCTCCAGTCCTCCATCGTCCCCACCTCCTCATATGATGAAAACTCTGTCAGTGCGGATTAGGAAGGAGCGGTGGAGGGAATAACCGGGATGAAAGCCGTGCCGCCGCACCTCTGTACGTCCATCGCTCTTTCAACTTGCTCACTTTTTGTCACTTTATACCACTTTTAGATTCCAAGCCTTTTCATGTTGCTTGTCAAGCTGTTCTTAAGCTTCAATTTTTTTATGTGGACTTTAATGGGTTTCTATTTGGCCTTGCTAATGCATTTTGATGATCAAAGGAAAGCTTTTATTGTATAGCTAAGTAAGTCTTTGAATTTTACACAGCTACTTCACACATACAGGTGGTAGTACAACAGCATGATCAAACATATTCAGTGTGTGGTCTCAACAATCACTGTGAGTCACTTTTTAATATGCACTATGCAATCATATTACATGTACAGTCCAAAATCAGGGATATATGGCAGAAAGATGGGTTCTCATGAGACATTTTGAACAGTGGGTGAGGGCGAGGAAGAAAGGGAGACAGGATGACGATGTCGGGCGCCACTAGGACACAAGCCTGAAGGATTCTGGGACGGGGATGTGGGCATTAAGTTGGGAGGGGAGGGGGGGGAGTATTCTCAGGCTGGCACAGCAACAGTCTCGCTTCATGGTGAGAGAAAATGGGCGCTGGAGAAGGGTGGTGGGAGGGTGCAGGCTCTGAAATTGATTTCATGCCGGAGTCAGACACAGCCCCAAGGAAGGGATAATATGTGTGTGTGTGTTTGTCTGTGTGTGAGGAAGAGTAAGGGAGTCCAGTGTGGATTCTGGGGGAAGCACAATGGTAGAAGCAGAGAGGGATAGACAGGAAAAGAGAGGGGCCGACCTGCATCAAAGAGGCTTGATCTGCATGAGCGAAAGCATGTTCCTATTTTGCTGTTGACATCAGAAGCAGACAGCGCCCACTAACAGTTGGTGTTTTGTAGTTTTCCCATTATTTCAGTTCCACCGATTCCTGAACTACATTTCTGATGACATTACGACCACTCACTGTGTTCGTTAGCATAAAGCAGGTCGATAAAAGGATTGGTGAACTGGTGAATTTTTATGAATATGACAAATATGATAAAAAAGTTGAAATAATAAGATTCTTATCCCTTAAAGGATTGTTAATGTTCCTTAATGAGGATCCAGACAGAGTGAATATTGCACATGAGAAATCTCATCAGTGCACATTGTCATTTATGTAAAACATGTGCAGCAGACCAGCAGGGATTTCCATACACTGTAAATGATCGAGACCTTGAGGAATGGATTAGAGCATTAGGGGTACGTGCCATTTAAAATTCAGGCTGTTTCCTCCTTTTAATGTCTCTTCCACACACACATTCATGTGCACAATCGCACACTCACACACGCTTAAGTATACATGTACACAGAGACGCTCAGAGAGTGCATACCTTTGAAGCGTGTTTGGAATCGGTCTGCTCCACAGACCCGCACAGATGCCTTTATTCAGACTCATTACACCTATCATAAACTTTCTTCCTTCCTTTCTTGAGGTTTTGTCCTCTTTACCCTCACTTTCCGTCTTCCTCTTACATTAAGTCTATCTTTCCCTTGATCTCTCCTTCCTTCCCTTCCTCAGTCCCTCTCCATTCTCTCTCTCTCCTCTGTCCTTTCCCCCCTTTCTTGGCATCGGTGGCAGCATCTCTTTTAAGGCATATGTCAAGGGAACTGTCTGCCGCTTTCAAAGGCCTTTGTGTCCGGCCTTTCTTCCCCTTAATTTGGTTTCCCCAAAACACTTTCCCATAGCATGGCCGTCTCGCCCCCTTTTCTCCAAGCTACCCCTCTCCTCTCATCTCTCCCTCCCTCTCACTCTTTCCACTGTCCTAAATACGTTTTTACTGAAGATCAAATGCACACCGTAGCGATTATCTCAGACTCTTGTTGTGACACAATTCATAAACATGCTCTCACATACAGTATGTTAACGGATCAAAATGTAATGTATGCGTATTCAAACGCACAAGTTAGTCAGTCCTCCTTTAGACCGATTTTGACAAATATATTTTCATGAGAGAGTCGCGAGATGAAGACGATATGATGAAAATCCT
This sequence comes from Notothenia rossii, assembly GCF_949606895.1. NCBI lineage: Eukaryota > Metazoa > Chordata > Actinopteri > Perciformes > Nototheniidae > Notothenia > Notothenia rossii. The sequence continues at coordinate 8,845,288 of NC_136910.1, forward strand.
TTAACAAAATCGTAGCAATAAAATTCCCCAGCATGGTAGACATCATTTGTAGAACCGGGCCCTCCATTGGGTCCCTTGCATCCGGTTTCCCCGCTGCCCTATTCCCATGACTTCTCCGACCGCATAGGTTTCTTCAGGGAGCTTCTTGTCATGGCAACGCTCTCCAAAGTATTGTTCAGTTAGCAAGCCTGAGTAAGTGGTAAGATGACCTTGGAATAAAAGGAGTGTATTTATTTATTTGCTTTGCGAGACGAAAGAGATGACATGTTAAAAGTTTGAGCGAGCGGCAGAAAGTTGGCAGGAGGATTAAACTCTGGCGTGCCGTGGTGGGTGAAAGTGACGGCATTCTTCCTCGCATGTGTGTGCAGCGTTGCGGTGTCCTCACCTTCAGGCAGACACATGTGGTTTTAATCCACCTTGTACATACAAATCCTCCACTCTGTCTGCATTTTTCCCCCCCTACAAACTTCTCTTGTGTCTGTTCTTCTATCCCATCAGTCCTTTCTTTGCTCCCATTTCTGTTTCTTTGACAGCAGTCTTCCTTTCTTCCACAATGTATATTCCCTTTTCATTTCCCTTGCCAACGTATTTTCTAGTTTTCACCTTCTGCTGAAGTCCTTACTTTCTTCTTTCCTTTTTAGTCCATCCTAAACCCATCAGGTACCTATGTAGCTGTCATTCAGTCTTCTCTAAAATCTTTGAAATATTTCCCTTAGAGAGCGTCGCAACTGTATCACTGAAGGCTGTTTTACTTACCTCTCACATCCCCCTGCTTTGAGAGCGTCATGCCAAAAACATCTCTCTTAGATGTCAGATTGTGTGCGTTTCATCAATGGTTGGAGCTGTATCCTAAACCACGAGGGGTCAGACATACTGAATGTTTTTATAACTGTCCAGGGAGTTAACAAGTCCAAATCTGGAGTAGATAATCTTTGCTTTGAGGTGTGTGTGTGTGTGTATGTGTGTGTGTGTGGCCGTGAGTAAGTGCCTTTCCAACAGTGTTATAACCATGATTGTGTCCAAGTGTGAAGTAGACGTGGTCTCTTGGTGCTGAGAGCTTTTCGGATGATAAAAGGACGTGGTTGAAAAGGAGATGTCTGTATTGACTCAATGCCGGATGTTTCCACAGCTCTGAAGGGAAATCACATCTTAAAGTTGGGCCATTTTTCAAAAGTGTTTTCAATTTTGACAGCCAGAATAGGGCCAATGCAAACCATCTTCATACCTCTTTCAAAGATTGAGGGGCCTTGGGTTGAGTTAAACTTTCTCTATCGCAGGATCAACAATGGGATTGCATTACCGAGACGACAGGAACTCTGTGGAAGCAATGAGACATAAGATGCTTTTAAAAAATGGTTTACCCGACTTTAAGGCCTTTTTCAGATGGATGATGGTTATTGAGAGTGATATGGAATGAGAGTGATACGGCCAGGGTCAGATCAAGTCCTCCCGCGCGCAACAAAACATGAGAGAGGCCTACTACAATGGAGCGATCATGATGGAGGACATTTGCTTCTAATTGACCTCCAGCCTCTCGACTGGGCCCCCCAGTCAGGCGTGGCCGGTCGCCCTGAGTAACCCCACGCAGCATCTCCACATCCCAGAGTGGTGAATAGGAGCTCTCCCTCCTTCTATTGACACACATAGCCTTGTACCTTTGGCCTGAGAAGCAGGGGAGAGGTTATTTTTGCTGACTGAACTCAACCAAACATCAAACCGCCCACAGCTGGGACCCAGAACCCTGACCTGGGACCAGAACTGCGGGGAAACTTCCTCCGATTTGCCTCCTCCAGAGCAACATCAGTGGTAGTGGGGATACATCGAGACACTGCTTCAGCGAAGGTTGCTAAAATGTGCTGAAAGGGTTTTATTTTTCATTTCGAAGCTTTGGTTGCAGCCTCACCAGCAAAGACGTGGTTGGACACAGGAAACAAAGAGAGGCACTTGATATGATACAACATGACATAAAAAGTTAAAATCATGGTCCTATTTTCCACGATCCGTTAACCTGATGTCAAACAACTCAGTGGAATTGCCCATTTATTTAGTTTCCAAATGAGACAGGCCACCACTTCAAAGAGATTGATTACCGCTGCCAAGCATGCATGAAATCACAAGACATATTTTCAGTTGCGTCTAAATTATTCCAAGCGCTGCAGTCGGGAGGTTAGCCCTTTCCTGATGGCTCCAGACAATGATTACATGCACACAACAATACAGGCAGCGAAGCACATGCTTGAAAACACACACACACACACACACACACACACACACACACACACACACACACACACACACACACACACACACACACACACACACACACACACACACACACACACACACACACACACACACACACACACACACACACACACACACACACACACACACACACACACACACACACACCACAGCTCAGACAGCCAGCACACCCCCCTTTCTTTCTCTGACTGTTTGTGTAAGCGAAGACTGAAAGTGGAAGGAGAGCGAAGGGTTATGTGCCTGTGTGATGGGAGTTTGGGGGGGGGGGGGGTAAGAGGGAGAGAAGACACTGAGAGCGAGCTGGTGATCTGACAGCGTTTTGATGGCCGCAGGCTGGAAACAATTTTGGGGAGGGGGGGTTGTTGAATTTAATACAAATTCCTCCCAGCGCAGCCATGTGTCCCGGTCGACCTGAGCTGCCCCAGCACACCTCTCTGGAAACTCACACCCCTCTGCCCACCTCCCTCCTCACCCACCTCCAATCTCTCCAGCATATGCTTAGCTGTCACTCATATCCTCCTGTCACATTCTCCTCACGCCTGATGTGTCCGTGTTTGTGTGCATAAGAAATGTGATGTTTGAAGAGAGAGTTATTCTGGGAGTCAACCATATCACGGCAGAGAGTGACAGTTGATGGGCCCGCGGGAGGAATTTAGTTTCACAGTACCTGAAAGTGTTTTGTCTCAGCCGTCCTCACCGTGTAGGTCTAAAACTGGATTCCTGCGGCGGCTCAGCTCCTGTCATGAGGTGCTGCCACTGATCAAACGATGTATTGACTTAAAGCAGAAATCTGGATTATGGAGTAAAAATAAAACAAGTTGTAGTTGACGTTCAGAAAGACGGCCTCATACTGTTTCAACCTGTCTGCCATTAGTGCATCATTTGTTCTCCTTTTGATCAAATAGGTCATTTGTGGTGAGGATTAGACACAGTTTATACTTAGCAATCATTGTTCTGACACAGAGCGTCCTGCTCCAACTTCATCATCCACTCTTCTTGTAAAAGGATACCCTTCACTTTTCTGCACCATTTGCAAGCATGATTGACCACAATTAGGCCAATTGCAGACAATTTTAATGACTAGGACAAATTGATGACAGGGTTTATGGGAGCAGCTGTCCTCATTTTAACCATATTGCTCTCATCAGCGTGGACATTACTGAATAAATGGAGAGGCATTGGAAAAGATGGGGGAAGTTGCAGAGTGGAATGTCCCGTACTGTACGTGTGTGGAAGCGTAGGCGAGTGCTGGAGTACTTTTTCTGTGTGAATGCAAGTGTTAGGGTGTGTGTGTGTGAGCATCTGTGTGTTCGGGTCGGTTGTTGAGTCACGTCCAGCGCTGATCTGTAGTCGCCGCTGCGCCAGAGCTGCAGGTGTCCCTCTGCCCCGTCGATTGTGAGCCGCCTCTTTTTCCCAGGAAAATGCTTTCAACCGGAGTTGGGTTACTGCAAAGCAGCACAGACATCTGAGAGATGCCTGGAATGTCCTTCCCCATCAAAGGGGCAGCATTTGGCCATTTTTATATCTGCAATTAAAAAGGGAACAATAAGAAGAGAGAGGGAGTGAGTTCGTGGATAGGCCGAGGACAGACAGAAAAAGAGTTTGAATAGAGGGGAGAAGTGGAGAAGGAATGTCAGCACCTGCTATGGCTGCATGTGCTGCCAAAGAAAAAACAGCCCCAAAAAGATTGATGAAGTATGATTCTACCCGCCGCCTGTATAATGTTTAATAAACCCTTTCATAAAAGGGAATGCCCCCTCTTGACCTCAACTTGTTGGGGGAAGCACCTTTCCAAGTTCAAAAAAGAACCATGGAGCTGTGAGGGTAATGTCCACTATATATATAGGATTATTATTGGACTAGCATTCATGAGGTGGACGAAAACCCAATTTTAAACGAATGATGAACCTGCTGAATGTAAAAAAGAACATGGTTTTCTAGCTTTGAGCAGCAGTAACCTGCTTGTCTGAAAAGTGAAGCCAATGCATACTTAGGATTGGCCAGCAAGATGCGACCCACTGGTTGCAAAAAGAAGTCTGGTTGTATAAAAGTCTATGACAAAATGACCCTAAGTTTTCCTAACAAGCTTATGGTAAGTCAAATAGTCGCTATAAAGCATTGCTAGCGTTGTTCAGTGTTTGGTTGACCTAAAAGACAACCTTAGGATTTGGTTCTTACAGTACATTTTGTTTTTAAACACATTTTTTGTTAGTCAAAATTAGAATCCCAATACATATCACAGTTCAGGTGAATTATGGACATTGCTGACCAAGCTAAGTAGCTGACAATTTTGTTTCCTATGCCCTGTTGGCAGGGCCTCACTTCACACTATTTTACAAATAGGTCACTTCTGGGCTTCTCTGGCTTCAAAACGGAAGGCCAAAATCAATGGGTAACGTCATGGTGACGTTGTCCACTTCTTTTATAGCTACAGTTTATAGTATATCAATTATTGTAGGTTCAAGCTTTATGCGTTTCCTCTGGAGGAAAGAAGGCTCAATTGCACTTTAGTGTTTTTACCATTCTGTTATTGCTGCTTCCTCTAAAGGTCAACAATGATCATCGTAAAGAAGATGACCCAGGTTGTTTTCACTTGGAGTTGAGGAAACCATATGTTTTATGGATTTTCATTTTTAAAAGTGCTGAAGTGCCTTAAGAATCTCTGCGCTTCACTTGTTTCCTGAATTATGCTTGTTTTAATGGGCCAGGAAAACAGTCCAACACAGCCCAGAATGAGGCACAACACACACCTTGGGGTTTTGGAGGCTTGTAAAAATGGGTGTTCATTGCCTTTTCTCTCTGTAAGCCACCTGTGCACACTACCTTTGCTTTCACTTTGCAAAATGTAAGCTGTATATTTAGACCAAAACAGAACAGAGTTTTAACAAAATGTTCTCTTGGATTTTCCCCAATCGTTGACTTGCATGGAGATTTCAATTTTGATCCATGAAATTAATTTTTCGTGGTTGGCAGCGGACAAGTGGTGGAACTTAGTCGATCCTTTGAGTTGGGTGTGACTGTGTTTGGCAGAGCTAGACGAGTCACTTAATGGTCTTTTTTTTCATACTCTATGTCTAAATCCTTTGCATGCTCCCTCTGTCGCTCCCTCCCACTTTGGCTGCCCCTCTCTCTCTGTGACTTGGGGAGCTTTCAGTCGGCACATTGCGTGCGACAGCGGAGCTACAGGCTGTAAAGGCAAAGTCCAGGAGCAATAACATGACATTGTGCAACGTCGAGGAGTGTAACCGTGTGTTTCTGAGACAGTGGATGCACCTGCAACCTTGGAGTGTTTTTAAGTGTCAGTCTCTATGTGTTCTTAAAAGACTTAAACATCTGGCAAACGCCACTATAGATCCAACAAATCGCAGCTTTGCCCGTGACACGGACTTCCATGGCCAGCTCCAACAGGCAGCTGTGTTCTGGCGCCCCATAAACAGAATTCCTGCCTGATTTTACAGTTCTTTCCCTTTCCTTCAAGAAAATATGGATTAGGAGTTATGCCTAATAGGGTTTGAGCTGTCAAGCCCCCTAACTCTTTTAGTTGCTTGATCAATGCCACTATTAAAAAATGTGAGATTAACTAAAAGGCAACATTGTTCCAGTAACCTTTCCAATTCACATGGCACTTGTGTGACACAATGCAAAAAAGGAAGACGTATACCAGCTCTGGGCACGCTGCTCATGAAAAAAATCCATATTGTGAGTGATGGTGGTTGGTCACTGATTGCACCACCATATTTACACACTGCTGTGATACATCGGAGGCCCTACTCTCTGTTTTACTTTTCAACTTACAAATTAGTCCAAATGAATGGAATATCCCTTAAAAATCAGTTTGGTGAACATGGGGCTCTGAGGAAAGACATTGATTGGCTGGTGCCCTGCTGAGATGCTACAGAGGTGGATTTTTATTGGAGGTTTTTTTGGGGGGGGAAGCAGGAAGTCCCTACGGACGCTATAAAGCTTGCTCATATAAAGGGGTAATCCCCAGATAATTACAGGTGGAGTGCTCTATGTACAGACTTATACTGAGAGGGAGGCACCACTACCCCAAGGTCAACCCCCAACCAAACTCCCTTACCTTAAACCATGAAGGATAAAACACTAATAGGCTGAGACTAACACACGCTATTGCCAGCAGTTTATTTCCTGGCTATGGAGGAAGAAACTGAGCCTTAACAGGTGGATTCAAAGTGTTTTTCACCAACTGTTTCTAATTAAAAATCATCTAAGAATCAGGACAGCCAATGTACATTTGAAAAAGCTCCACTTTTTAAAATGTATCTTACAGGATTTGGGGTTATGAAAAGACTTCAGAGTGTTGGACATAAAGTGATGCTGCTTGTGGTCTGACCCACAGCGGCTGTAGATAGAGTTTCCACATCCAGCGGTTTAACCTCTTCCCCTAATGGTAACGTTTCTGCTGCATTCTGTCATACCAGGCGTGCTGACATGGTCACGGCTAGAGTTACAAACCATCCCGCATAAAACAACACAGTCGGCCGATAATTAAAGGGAAAAACATTACGTTAGTTAATACATTGATTCAGAATGTGGTTTATTTTGCCAAGATGATTAAATTGAAAAAAAGGCCGGTTTAATTATTGACTTGAGATTCTTAAACAGATCACGCTAGAAGAGAATAAATATCAGAGCGAAAGAGAGAGATGAAAAACAGACAAGCTCTCCCTGAAAGTGTGTGTGTGTGTGTGTGTGTGTGTGTGTGTGTGTGTGTGTGTGTGTGTGTGTGTGTGTGGGTCTTTGTGTGAGCGTGTGTGAAAAATATTGAAAAATACATGTTAAACCTTTTTTAACTAGTTTACATGGTGTTTTGTTAAATATGCTACAAATGTATGTATGTACTGTATGTGTGTGTACTTTTGATGGACAAGAAAAATAAATATCTATGATTGCTGCTAAATATTTAAAGAACATAGCAGAGTTTCCCTGGGAAAGACCTGCCCAGCATTGGTTGTTTTAAATATATAGATAAATATAAAATATTTCATTACCTGCCCATCGCTTGTACAACAGTTTCGCTCTATCGAAAGTACCCAAGTGTCCAAATTGATATTGTTATTTGAGTTTTGTATATTACTTCAGAGGCTCCGGCTGAGGCCCTGTTATTATTATATATTTGAAGATACTACAGCTAACTCTTGTTGTCTTGGCTTCCCTCTGTCTCTGCAAGTTGATTTACAGACGGCAGCGGTCTGCGACAACATTTATTATATATTTACATCTTTTCAAGTAGGCTTTGCCCATTATCTAAGAGAGAAGTCTTTACCTTTTAGCAGCTTCAGACGGAGACCAGGGTGATGAATCAAAGCAGGGTGTTCAATTCCCTGCACAACCACTGCTGCATTGAAACCTTTCAGAAAGACAAACGATTAGATTTAGTCATTCAATTTTGAAATAACAAAATACAATATCAGTGAAGATATGATGTTCAGTGAGCAGCATGTTCTCTATGCAAAAAAAAAAAAGGGGGGGAAGAATAGGGGCAGTTGTGGGAGCAAGGTATTCCCTAAAAACACTGGAGGCCAAGTGAAATTGAGCCTAATTCCCTGGAATGCCGCTTCCGTCTGGACATGTCGATAAAAATAAATCTTATTGTGATAGTGGGGGGTTCAACCCTCAGGTAGAGTAATGAAAAGAAAACTGGCAGAGCTCCCAATGGGAAAAGCTCACCTTCCACCCTGCTGGCCATGATCTTGATATTCAGGTGGATGCGAACCAATAGGAGGGAAGTGTGTGTTTCTTTGTGCCTTCATTGTGTGTTGGTGTGCATGTTTATGTGAGTTCAGAATGTTAAGCTGCACACAAACATGCACTTATCCAGTGTCGACGGAAGGAGAAGCTGAGGGAAAGTGAATGAAGGGGTTTGGAACCACAACATGTATTTAAATGACTGTGCAGGTGTTTGTGGTGGTGAAACAGGAAATGGGGCTGAATCACAGATAAGAAAGTCTGACATGAATGAACACTGGAGGAATTAACTTCCTCATACATACAAGGAAAAAGCAATGATCAAGAACTACAGGAGGAGGTGAGTAATGCATGACCAGGTAATTAGTTAGCTGTGAAAGTATGGGAAGTGAAACAGGTAGCTAACAGCCAGCGAGCAGGACAGGCAGACAGCTGCAGGTCGCTCCGGCTGCTTTACGAGCTGGCTCAGGTGTGCCCCTATGAAGGGCCTTTACAACCAGGGGATGCATTTCATGAGACTGGCTGGTTCTGATATTCATACACATGCACACTAATGCATTTGAACACAGACATGCGAAACAATTATATTTTCTGTTAGAGCTGTCAAACAATAGATATAGATAAGTCATCACACCCACATGTTTCTTACATGCTGAGTCAGCTAAGCTTTATGCTAAGCTACAGTAAACCAACCACGTTTTGGCTGTAGCTCAGACTTTATAGAAGATGAAGGTGTACTGTAGTCTCTGAGATGTTACATGTTGGTTTGTGGACTATTGTTTTAAAGCCACAAATTCAAGTCGCAGCCTTATTTTAAAACCAGATGTGACGTGAGAGGTTGGAGCTAAGGGCAATGTAAAACAAGTATGAGAATGGCAGCCAACCAAAGTGTAAGAATATGGACACATTCAAAACAAACTGTGGATAAATTAACATTGTGGGATTAGCACACAGACAAAATCCATTGGACGCCTGGTAGTGACCAGATAATCCCACGGTTACCCTTAGCATCTGTTTTACTCAAATAGTGATCATAATTAAAACAATGGACACAATGCTGTATTGATGAAAGCTTCAAACTAGCAGACGATAACTTTGTTAGGAAAATGTTTATGGTAATAAATCAAGTGAGAAGTTGGGTGATTTTCTCATCTATGCAATAAGTCTTTAACAACTTGTGAAATCACCCCCTGATTCAGGCATTGCAAAACATGGACATTTAGGATAATTGGCATTCAAGTCTGACACTTAGAATTCTTAGGCAATATCAAGTTGAGCATGCACGATATAATGGCAAAGGTGTGTGGTTATGATTCAGATGAAAAATCTTCAATATTATGAAATAAAAAATGTGGAAAAGGTTTCAAATCCCTATTAAAACAAATGGAATCAAAGAGTTTACTTTACAACATGAGCAGTGTTTACACAACAAGACTTTTCTATTTCACCTGGAAGAGATCCATGCTTTTAGTTTAAGCAAATGATAAATGCTGTGCAGACAGAGCTTTGTTTGTTAAACGGATCCAACATTCACTCACTGCCTAATTGAATAAACTTTGTTTTACAGGTTGAGTCAGCTCTGATAGAAAAGCTCTGAGAAATGTTTTTACTTTGGACATTTTGTTGCAAAGCCGTGAACTCCTCTGTTCTTTTGTGTCTTTAAGAGTCTTTGTTCCTTTTTTAGTTTTCACTTTTAACATTTGGAGAAGAAATTGCCGTATTTTTTACAATGACTGACAAAAATCTGTATAAAAAATATGCTTTATGATATAAAATATGCATGTTTTCATAGAAATAATACTGGGTTGATGTGATGTAACTCCTAATATGTTCAGGATCCTTTGCTACAGCATATGACTGAAGGGTTGGCTGACTCTCTGCATGCTGCCTGGGTATCATTTAAACATCATCTAACATTAAACTAACATTGCTACAACATTATAGTAGCAGTTCAGCCAGTAGGGTTGATGCTAAGCAGACAGGCAGGCCAAAGGGTGTATAGGAATGCAAGCTTTCTGTATGTTTGTACTGCCGCAGCTGGGCTTGGCCGCAGGTATGTACAAGGCTGTGAGGTGGAGTACTGACAGTGGGCGGAGGTCCATGCCATCTGCAGCACCGACTGCGCACTGCACCGTGGGAGAAAAGCTGGAGCTAGCATGGCGGTAAGAGATGTCAAGACAAATAGACAGCGGAGGGAGAGAGTGAGGGGAATCCTTGTGCTGCACCAAGGCTGAAGGAGGGGATGTGGGGAGGCAGCTGGTAGGGATGTAGCTATAAGGGTTGGCAGACAACACCAATGACTGACTGGGTGTTGACAGTAACACTAAAGGTATCATTTGT